>NW_027248280.1:6488961-6816461 GCF_041260155.1 Ptychodera flava
ACCAGAACTGTCCCTATACACTGGGGGTTTAGGTTTGAAAGGGTTGAAGAAATAGTCCTAGTCCTACTGAAGAAACTGCAGTACATCCAGAGTTTTGTACATTTATGATATGATTTGATATTATCTATTTCACCTAGAAAAGGTATGATCACAAATCAAACAAATGTGTGAAAGTATTTGATTGTATACAATCAAACGAGGTGAAAGGCTAGAAAATGGTCCAAAACAGACTAGTCTAGCCAATCAGAAAACTAGTTTAATAACATAGAAGAATTCGACAGCTGCAGTTAAATAAACAAACACATCAAATGGAGTGTGAAGAGAAATATTCAAATATTTGCATAACAAAAACCGTTCCCAAGTATAAAGGCCACAATTTCGACATCTTGAAAACACGTTGTAAGGTTATATTGGATATGCTTCAAAAAACTGCGAACTTGAATTTGAATATCAATGAGGAGACTCTGAGTCCTTGATACTTGAAACTGCCAGAGATCTCTTGGATTTTTACAGTCAATACCTAGTAAAAGTTATAGTTTTCTGCTCAGGTACTTATTCCATACATTTATTAGTTGCTCATCTAAACGAACTTTCACTCCAGTAATCCGACAGAATGATGAGAGCCGAAAATTTCAGAAGTTCAATTGCAGCTGTCATGCGCATATGTATGCATATTTAACCGAGGGCACTACAAATCTGATTCACTGGAGATGGAGTTGTTAAAATGACGCCATCAACATTTTTGAAGTAGAATGAACATTATATTTTATGAGCTTGCTCATAATATAACAATTATTTCACGCTTGTGTATATTTTAAGGACACATTATTTCAAGATATGTTATCTTTATCGATGATTTATACTTTCCAAACAATTGCCTTCCAGAAAATAAAATAAATCGTGAAAGGAACGTTAAAGGGCCATTATTTGTAACTTTTGACCATTTTTTACCTCGGAAAATTCCATGTTAGAGGCTCATATTTGTTGCAAAATGTTGTTTTACGAAGAAACAAACATGATTAGTGATATTATAGCCACATAGAACTGCTAATTTTTGTTCAAACGTGTTGCCCTTCGAGCTCGTTTGTTGACGTCTGGCATGCTCAGCGTGCTGGGGAGAACGCAGATATGGTGATGCCGCGATCGTGGATTGCCAGACATCTGGCTACGCAACGTGCTCGGACAATGGACTACGACGTAAGTACCGGGCATAAGTAATGAATATTTATTTTGAAATTGATGTTAATGGCTCGCGCAGGTGCAGAAGAATGCCTACGTTGCATTCCGCGTGTCAACAGAGTTTGTATTTCTGTCCGGACAAAAATTGAAATTTTCGTTGTAAAATCACATGTTATTTTGTTGTAGGGCACCGAATAATATGCGATTCTCTGTTATTTGACAGGCTATTCAACATCGGTCAGTGATCATTTCAATCAAAACTAACGGAAAAAATCGCCAGAAGATACAGCTAATGGAACTTTAAGTACGTGCTGTAAATAAAAGGGTAACTGTTGGAGCTAAGTTCAACATCGATTCGAACAAGAATCTAATTGAAAACGCCACGGCGGAAGAAAAAGAGGTAAGTAGTAAACAAGGGAAACGAGAAAAGCTGGTTTGATTAAAAAAAGCCGTGTTAAGGAAGCATTCCTAAAGCAAAATTTATGTGTAGGCAGATGCTTACAAATTAGGCTTCAAAGTATTTTCGTTTCTTGAATTAAAGTCTTTATTATAATTGGGTATGGAAGAAAATAAAAACAAAGAAGACATGCTTGAGATGAAGGAGGAAGAGGATAAAACCATAATAAGTGTTATACCACCCTTAAAGGCCGGGGAGCCTATAAATACCCCTATCTTCCTGCATGGGCATTCATAATCCAACATGAGTGGCACATGGTAGCAGCGTCAACGAATGCTCCCGAAAATCTGGATCTTTCAAGAACCATGGTGTAAATTAAAGCACTGTTCCAACATATTACGTTTTGTGAATACTTGTGGAATCACCTTGTTGGCGAAATTCTCTCATTTTTTCCATTTTAAGTTGCTTTTTGATGCCAAAACTGCTTCGATGCTGTGTTGAAGCGTCCAAAGAACAATTGATGAAAGCGTTCAAACAGCTGCCAATCACGAGGGGACGCGCAAAGGTGCAAACGATCAAACATTTGTTGTGTACATCGGATCGATTACGATGTCAACAATGAATAAACGATCTTACTATCTACTGAGCAAAATACTTGACCAACGGTTACATGGACAAAACCGGCGACATGCGGACCCATTTTGGACCGAGCACGAAAAATTACTTTTCTAACTACTTTCAGCCGAAATCAACTCGATTCCGATCTATGCCTACACAAATCACTAGACGGCGAAAAAATGCTCTCGGGACGTCCAAAACCTTTGTTTGCTGGCAATGTACGTCAAAGGCCAATCCAGTGGCTGGCTATTGGATACGTTCATGCGACGATATACAGGTACCCATAAGCAGCATTATTTCCTGTCGGGTCTGGGCGATGAAACTAAATCGCGATCCATGCATCTCTGTTGGAGTTGTCCAAAAAGAGACACTTGCCATAGACTATAGCATCAAATGTTGACCGTTCAGACTGAAACACGATGAAAGGTCTGAAGATCGCCGTGATGTCGTTCTTCTCTATACGTTTTTCTGAGCTTGTTTTTTACTAAATTGCTCTAATATTATCTGACGTTTGTTTGAAATCTTTATCAACTTTTCTTTCCTAACCAGGGCACAACATTACCTTTTTTACTTTCATAGTAACCTAGGATTCATTTAATTCGCTGACTAATAGACTCTTCTGTTCTTCCTCGATTGTCTGTAACTGACTTTTCTATCCCGATCGATATTGCGTTCGCATTCACGTGTCTTGAAACTTACGTCATTCCCTGAAATAGTTTCGGACAAACTCAAGAAATTTGACAACTACTAACGAATAGTCGGCAAAATTTACAGAAACTAGCAACAATAATTACACGTATGGTAATTTTACCGTCTTTAGCCTAAGCGGGTTCGCTTGGCAGAAGCAGTATATAACGATCTGAGTTCCCATTTTACCCTACAGTGTGAGTGTAGTATTCGAACAAATCAGATCATAATCTTACGCTGTTCCGAGTGGCCTGGGCATTTTTTATAATATACAATAAATTGACCCTATCAAAATTACTCTTTTTACATTGCTTGGATATCGATATTTTTTCTATATTTTTTTATTTTTGATTTGAAGTCTTTTGATTCTCCATTGGCGGCAGCACATGTACGGTTACAACCGTCATGTGATCACCGGAGTGTGCTTGTAAAGTTGTCGGGAAGTTGTTCAGAAGAAAAAGCATTTTGTATTTAGCGGCTGCAGCTCGGGATTTTTCAAGATAACAACCCATTATACATTTCCTACATCTTTGAAACGGGGATTACGGTAATCTTTCCCTGTGATGAAAATTTTGTGAACGTCTTTGCAATGTGTTTCCACGATGAGTGTGAACTGATTCTTTGTTAGTAAAAATCGTCAGAAATGGTCCAGTGGCCGTGATAAAATAGACTCGGGAGCAAAAATCATTGCGAGGAAGATAGTAAGAAATTCACATTGCGATATTTGCTGTCGTATTTCTCAACAGGAATAACCCATTTTTACGCATTGTGTATAAGAAGAGCAAGGTGTTCGGCAGTCAATTGCTTCTATCATAATAATCTTGATCGCAGCTATTTGGCGAGAAGACAGCGGGCTCTTATAATCTCGCAAAATTATTGATATTATGTCTTTGTGTTGAAAATTTTCGATCGAAGGCAGCAGCTCAACTTCAACAGCCGTGGTATATTGGGAATCGTGTTTATCACTGGACGCAGAACTACCTTGCTATCAACATTACGTTCTATACCAATGTACGCCCCTGAAAGTTATAGAGTCAGCCGTGGCATCGGCAGTAAACACATTTGCGTAATCTGTTCTTATTCTGCCCCGTCTTTTGTACCGTCCAGAAATTTCAAAGCTAGAAATTTTTACCGTGACATATAACACAGTGACCTTGCACACTAATGATCATTCCACTGTTTCTGTTGGGGTTTGTTGGTTTTATGATTTGCCCCGTGGCCCCGGTAAAATCTTTTCCATACGAAACACAGTTGAATTTTTTAAAGGTAAATTTAGTATATTCCCAGTTTTTGGGGTAAAGTTGTCTAGAGTGAAAGGTTGAGTTGACGCTGATAGAGTATGGACGTCGGGCCCAGCACAGTTTGGGGTCGTTTAGTCTAGAAACTTGCAAAGTTCTGTATCATGATCGTTCGGCATTTGGGTGTTTTAACTCTTTTTATTTTGGACGAAGTAATAATGTACGCCAGGTTCCTTGTGTTGTTTTTGCCACCGTCATACGCGTATACGGACGGCTTTAGATTAAAAACGGTAAAAATATTCAGTGCTCGTAAATGCGTGCAAAGTTTATTTAGTGACTGTTTACGCAGTATAGTCATCAATACAACTAGGATTTGCCACCATGTAACGACTGTAATCCCGCATCAATAGTCCATACGAAAATTTTGTGCTGAATCGAAGGAGGTAAAAATTACGGTAGGAAAGGTCGGTCCATTTTCCGTCAAAGTTGTTGATCTGCAAAATCTTCACTGTGCACAAACTACATGAGTGGCTGTTATAGGTCTACACGTCCCACGTGCTTTCCACTGTTCCTTGTTACGAGCTATGTTCAAAGTGCGGAGTTATAGACATTGGTGAAGTACCGGGTACATTGATTGTGTTCGAAACCTCTACCTGTTTGCTCCTCGTGTTTTTTTGTGTCCCTAACGTCGACTGGCTCTATGCTCTATGTTGCGTACACACATAGCTGTCAGGATTAAGATTTCCTGGGTAAATAGATACACTCAATAATTTATTCCGTCTCTGACGCAAAGATAAACACTGTTTTACATGTGCCACTCCTAGGCCCTGGGATCGATTGCCATAACTTTAAGCATGTCGGTTTAAGATGTACCAGAAGTTTGCCGCCCCAATTTTACCAAATAGCACGCATTATTTACACACTATGGAATAATTAAGCAATAAAGTACACTCAGCGATGGTTTACCACAACATTTTGACCAGTTCACGATGCATATGCACGAGCGATAGCGAGGGCATATATGAAGTTAGCTGGTCAAAATTGAGTGGTATACTGTCGCTGGGAGTGATCTATTGCTATTATATCATAACAGTTTATTGAAATTCTGGCATGGAACATAAGAAAGGGATTTGAGCTCTTGTTGCAAAGCTCGTGTTCGTGCTCATGCGTGTGGCAACTGTGGTATATCGCGAATATATACCACTGCTCTTTTCAGGTCTCGACCAATCAGGTCGCTGCATTTGTTCCATCAATATACTGGTATGATATAATATAAATCATATCATACAAGTATGTTGATTGCGCAAATACAGCGATCTGATTGGTCGAGACCTGAAAAGAACCGTAGTATATCGGCAATAATGCACAGTTAGCACGCGGGCGAACTCTCGGGAAGAGCAAAAATCCTTTTTTGACGTTACATGCAAGAACTTCAATTTACTGTTATGATATAATAGCAACGAATTACACCTAGCGACAGTATCCACTCGACTTTGACCAGTTCACTTTATATTCTGTATGCACTCGCTATCGCTTGTGTATGTATGTCGTGAACTGCTCAAAAGCTCGTGGTATACCGTCGCTTGCTTGATGAACCTTATAGCTTGGCATTCAACCTGCAGAAGGGTCAATGTATGGGGTCCGAACCCGTAAATGGCAATGTTATGTCCACGTGTCCGAACATTGCAACGACAGCTGATGTAAAGTATGTAAACTACCTCGATAGAAACTCCCTGACTATTCATAAATGCGGGTAATAATTATCATCACAGTATATTTTAACAGATCTTTTTACTTCATCCGTTTATAAATCAGCGTGAAATGGTGGTTGAAGATATTGTTGACCAGCAGAAGCAATCAGAGACCGACTTTCAAGAACGAAGTGCAGATACAATGGCCCAAGTTGAAACACTCAAACGAACCCATGTGCACTTGGCAAAGGAACTCCAGCTCGGTATCGATAAAATGGTAAAGGAAAAGAATAGCTACAAGAAGAATTAACAAGAAAAAAGGAAGAAATGATGAGGCAATCCTGATATCATTTAACATTTTTAAGAAGTAACTCATCGACACTCACCAATCTTAGTGAGGCATATCACACATGCTCAATGCATGTAGTTTTAGTTATGTCAATAATACTCACTGCAGTTACACTTAAGCCTTACCATATTATGATATTACCATATCCATTAGAAGCCTTAGAGCGTACGATTAATTCGACATTAAATTCAGCTTAGTTCTTTCCCACATACGCTTTGATTTCTTTGATTTCATATCTCAACGTTTAACTTAATCTTGTATGCAAGATAAAGCGACTGTGATTACATACTTATTTGCAATTTGTTTAAGTTCTTGTCGTTGATCGTCGATGCAAAAATCAAGGTATTTCAAGTGACAATTGGTACTTGAAAACAACAGCAACTCTTGATTGCGATTTTGAATGGATAACGTTTCCTAAAACACACAATTATCAGTTCGTGTACACTCTAAAATAGGAGACATTTGCTGAAGTCATGACCTTTTGTATTGGCCAATGGCAGAAGGGAATTTCTCATGAATATTTAAATTTGTAAATGCGGAAGTGAACGTACGATTTTGCGGGAACGAACCCATTGGCAACTTTCGGCGGTTTTTAACCCCAGTTGACAGATATTCGGTGTCTTTCGAATGCAAATATCTCCAAAATGGTCTACACTTTAAAATGGCAGCTTTGGAGGGTGGTACGTGCGAGATTTTTCTCGTTACGTCATTTTGAAGTTAGTCATTGAAATACGCAAATCGCCATCACACTTTCCCGCGATTTTAACGTTGACAGTCGACTCATTTTTGCGGGCGTTTTACGATCGTAGTTCTAGCTTACTTAGTTATTTCGTATATCATTCAAAGGGGCAGAAACCAGCTTTCTAATGATGCCTAACACTTGGGTCCCACGAATAGGTGCGCAACGGTGCGCGGTTTTGAAAACGGGAAGCATTGCTTATCGCAGGTCGCCTAACAAGTGCGTAGCCCTATAACCCTGCGTACAGGTCTGTTTTCCCGGCGTTACATCGAACCGTGGACGAAGACATGAAATGACTGGCCATCCGATGGTTACATCAATTGTGAGTCCTCAGCTGAAAACGTCTAGAAGACCATGTGAAAGTGTCTACCGTCCATGGCATGAACTTTACGATGTATAAGTTCCATGATTCTGTTGCTGCGACTCTGTGTTTTCCTCGATAGGCGGAGTCTAGCAGTCGCGATATGCGCATGTGTCAGACACAGACGTACGTCTCAACGTTGGCGGCGGTGTTCCGCACGACGTTATCGACACGGTGATAGGTTTATTTTAGTCACATGGGCGTTTATGGGATATATTTGAACGTCTCCTATTTTAGAGTGTACACGAACTGATTATAGGAACTTTGCGGCCGCTTACATTGTGTAATGTATGATTGAATATTTCCATTTCACGCGGCGATTGCTGATGAGCACACTGAGTGATCATATGTATCTAGCCTACCTGTTTGCAGATAGGACCTGATTATTAATTCAACTTTACCCTTGTAGTAGATACTTATGCAAGGTGAATGGTAAGATATGATGAAATGTAACAGAATGCATTATTGCCATCGCCCTCACCTTACAAATATTTCCAGGACGTTTCACGAATTTCAATAGAAGTTTGAAACTCTGCATTGCAGAAGTGCCATTCTTGCAATGCAGTCACATTACGCAGATCGAAAATTGGAACAATAACTCATGTAGATAAGTATTACTTTTCTTCTTTTAAATAGGTGTTGACCTAATTTGAAATTGTATATCATTGCTTTATTCAACACATTGTAATAAAGTAGAGATATGACATAAAGAAGCATTCGTGTCACCGAAGTTTCACACAATGCATGTATGTATGTATGTATGTATCTATGCATGCATGCATATAGTATGTATGTATGTATGTATGTATGTATGTATGTATGTATGTATGTATGTATGTATGTGTTGTGTGCATGCGTGCATGCGTATATTATAGAAATAACGGACGACGCGCTGACCATTAACATTTATTTATAGGCAAGGCGAGAGGAAAGCCAAAAGCTTCGCCCGTCAATTTGCCTTTTCTTTCGCCCGCGCCCATAAATAAACGTTAATGGTCAGTGCGGAGTATGGAACGCCGTTGCTGCCTTCTGAGGTTTATTTGCTGTATTTGATGAGATGACATCAATATATGATTTAATAATGCCTTTATATGATTAGGTCGTGTCAATATATGATTAGGTGACGCCTTTATATTATGAGGTGGTGTCAAAATATCATTAGGTGCCCTTAATATATAATTAAGTGACATCAATATATGATTTTGTAATGCCTTTATATGATTAGGTCATGTCAATATATGACTAGGTGTCGCCTTTATATTATGAGGTGGTATCAATATCATAGGTGCCCTTAATATATAATTAGGTGACATCAATATATGATTTGTAGTGCCTTTATATGATTAGGTAGTGTCAATATATGATTAGTTGACGCCGTTATATTATAAGGTGGTATCAATATATCATTAGGTGCTATTACTATATAATTAGGTGACATCAATATATGATTTAGTAATGCCTTTATATGATTAGGTCGTGTCAATATATGATTAGGTGACGCCTTTATATTATAAGGTGGTATCAATATATCATAAGGTGCCCTTAATATATAATTAGGTGACATCAATATATGATTAGGTCGTGTCAATATATGATTAGGTGACGCTTTACATTACGAGGTTGTGTTAAAATATCATTAGGTGCTCTTATTATTTAATTAGGTAACATCAATATATGATGAGGTCGTGTCAATATATGATTACGTGACGCCTTATTTCATAAGGTTGTGTCAATATATCATTAGGTTCCGTAAATATATAATTAGGTGACATCTACATGTGAATAGGCAATGCCTTGTATTTCGAGTCAATAACAGTATATGATTAAGTAGTGCTTATATATTGTTATATCACAGCAATATATGAATTGAAAAGGCCATTATATTATAAGGTTATGTAAATATATTATTTAGTAGCGTCAATATACTATGTGCGCACGCCATTGTAAGTATGTGTAACGTCTTTGTTATTATGTTTAAAGTCATTATATGATTATATAGAGGGCGCATGCCTTCGGACACTTTCTTTGAGCGTGCAAACTTTCATTCGCTTTGCCCGACGCATGAGTTCCTGAGGGGTACATCACTCAAATCTCAATAATGAACGTAACAACGAAGGTCATACTTACCAGCGAAGGTCGCGCGTACGCGTAGCTGTAAGTAGCTCGGTTACAGTGAAAATATAATTCGTATTTTCACTAGTTAAAATATGGGTTCATGTCAGTACCGTCTAAACAATAGGAGAATCACATTACAGGCATAGCATGTATGATAAACTGAGATATCACACTTTTGATGCAAGTGTTCATATGCACTCTACACGTATAGCAGTGTCAATATCTCAGTCCCTCTCATATTTGGCCTGCATTAATACGCTAATATACGCACGAAGATGACACGTATTACATACTTATAAACTTATATTTTGTGCGTGTTTCGTTTACTTTTTCATTTGCAGTATACGAAAGGACGAATGCGTCTTCTTGAATTTTTTTTCAAAAGGGTCACTCTTATTAAGAAAAAAACGATATCAATCAGGTATCTACCCAATTTTACGTCTTCGTTTTGATTTGCTTAACCATCGCCATGCAACAATATATGATGTCATTGAGATTGACTAAAATGCCATCTGACATTAAAGAAAGTCGTATATCACACCGTTTTTACGAACTAACATATGTATGAACATGCATACCAATCTACTTAGCTACCTACCTGCGTGCCACCCTCTTTCCGTCCATCAATCCATCCACAATCATATACCGTACCCTGTCCATTGCGTTTAATTAGCCGAGCTAAACAACGTTACTGCCAACAAATACACAGTAATGATTTGTTTTCATGCCCGTGAATATAAATAATAACGTAAACATAGTAACTTTAAGGCTAAAACGAAAATTCTGATTTGTACATAGATCATAATCAACCACAAATAAAATGGAGCATTTGTGGGCCCAGTTTAGACGTTTTTTTCAAAATCTCTGGATTTGAAAAAAAATTTGCAGCGCGCACTACTCAACTGACAGGTCTTATTCTGACGAGATAAGACTTCTGAAGATTACGGTCACCAATTTGACAGCCATCATGATAGAACCGCTATACGACAAGTTTTCTGTGACGAGTTTAAGTATCTAGATAGTGAATTGCATCGTTTACAGCCATAAATGAGCCACAAATATCCAACCGCACTTAAAATACTCGCGACGGACAAGGTGCACATATTATCCGATTTGTACCTGTCAGTGAGATTCCCAGGGCTTGATCGAGTCCGGTGCGGGTTTGGGATACAATGTATAGATACTAGGGAAAGTCAAACTTTCATTTAGGTTCTCCAAAGAAGTTTAGTTCTAATTAGGCAAGCCAGTGACGAAAATATGCGAGCAGAGATGTAAATTCCTTTGAAATGTTTTATTCCTACAGCAACAAAATCACGATCGAGTTACGAAGCTACAGCTTAAAGTGTACTCACTTCATATTTTCTCTAATCCGCTCACAAATTCCTTTCTAAGATGGTAAATTCGGCATATTTGACATCTGAGGACATGTATAATTCTTGGAGATAAACTGACTGGTACGGCTATTAAATCCACTGTGCATTCATAGATGTCGCAGAGCTGCTTGCTCTAACTCTATCATCTGTTCATACTCGATCGAGTTTGAAATCGAACGCTGGCGCGCTGCGAGTATTTTGATCCGATTTTGGCGGGCCTAATAACTTTCGCGAAGGGATGAGGTGATGTTTCAAAACACGAAAACACACTCAGTTTACACACTCCAGTCTATGTTTTACGTCCACCGCCATTTTAAGCTCGAAATAAATCTTCTTCAAATTGTGAAAACCTGTGTCGACATCTTAATGTTTAAATTGTTGGCTTTAAAAGTGTGCCATAAACCCTCCCTTGAAGTGGAATGGCCCAACAGCGGAATAATATCAAGAAGTGATACGGTTGTCATCACTCCTTAGCAACCAATTTTTTGTGAGTACAGCGAGTCGAAAGCAAGGTCGATTTCAGTTGATTTCGTCGCTAATTTTGGAACGTCCGTAGGAAAACAGTCGTAACCAAAGCATGCATGTATCGTATGATAAAGGGGATATTACACGAGGTGTGGGCGATACCGCGTCGTATTCTCGTGATGTGTCCGCATTTTGACTCGTTGCTGCGCAACTCGTCAAAATACGGACACATCACTCGAATACGACGCGGTATCGCCCAAACTTCGTGTAATAACCCCTAAGTAATTTTTCAATCCATTTCTTTACACTGCCTGACACTAGGCGACCCGTACAATACCCTGAAGCTTTTGGTCCGTCTAGTTCAAGAAAAATAAGCTTTTGGTCCGTCCAGTTCAAGAAAAATAAACATGGCGATTAATATGACAATTTTATATATGTATACGTTTTATTTACTGTAGATCTAACACGAGACTATATATCAGCAGGGAATGTGACTATTTACGTTACAGGTGGGTAAATATTCACTGACATGGCCTCTTGAGTAATCCATAATGAATTTCATCATGTTACATTTCCTATCGACTTTGTGATAATTTGCAAACTCACATAATATGCCTGATCTTCTCAATTGGCAGCACGTATCTATCATTCTGTAAAGGAACGAGTACAATTGACGCGAAGGGTAAGAGGAAAATAAGGGGTTCAGCGAAAAGTACTGGGTAACCAAGGCGGGCCTTGAAAATTTAACAGAACAGTGTGGGGTATTGAAACATTCTACTCGATGCAAATTGTTCGGCTCTCACACTTAATGGAGCTGAAAATCTTTTTCATAAATATATTAAGAGCTTAATAGTATATCTGAATATACATCAGATTATCTTTATATCCCACTATTTATTATGTTATACATGATATATATAGTTAGACACATAGACAGGCATGCAGGTGTACGTACACGTACCATGCCAATAAGGGAATAAGTTGCGTTCTCTTGAGCCCCCCCCCCCCCCCCACCTCGCGCCATGAATTTCTTTACGATTCCGAAGTGATATGATGAAAAACCTTGCTACCCTGATACAGTTTCTGTGGACTCCAGTCGTATTGCATATGGACCCTAGTTATGATACGGCTGGTTTCCGTTGGCCAATTGTCATAATTATGCAACATTCATCATAAAATGTGCAAAACTATTGATTTTAGACCTGGTGTATTTAAAAGGGATTCAGAATAATCCAACCAATTGCAATCTTCAGTAATTATTTCACAACGTGGAGTTGACTTCCCTTGAGTGAGTTTGATTGGCTGCAGCAACTAGTTTTTGAAGATTACGACTCTTATGACTTTTGTTTCTTATGTGCGACAAAGTCTCGGTTTTCACGCTTACATTTTTCGAATTCTTCTAAATTACATATTGGTCTATTATTTCTGTATCTATTTACACAAGTATTTAAGGTACGTTTGAAATTCTTACACTCATTGTCGTACCATGAATTCCCAGAGCCACTTACAAGGTCATTAGCTCACGTGTGTAAACACGTGGGCTATTGTCATAGCGATGTCTGTCTGTCTGTCCGTGTGTGTGTGTGTGTGTGTGTGTCTGTCTGTCTGTTTACACGATAACTCAAAAACGCCTGAACGGATTCAATTCAGATTTGGTACACAGGTACCATATGCTACTTGCAAGAACTGATAAGATTTTGGTTAGTGTGGCTTGCATATTAATGAAGTTATGCAATATCGTTTTTTTCCGTACAATGGTTTCCCTATGGAGACGGTAATGACAGTGTAGACATATATCAAGAAATACTGCACAAAATTTCATGAAACTTTTCACAGATGACAATCTTAGAACATTATGATGATACTGTGAGTGTCATGTCAATTGCCTTCTCATTTGCATATTTAATGAACTTTTGTTATTAGTGAGATAACTCTGAAATTCCTGCACCAAACTTGATGATACTTACAATAAATATTGATCTGATATATATCTAATTATACTTAGAAGCATTGGACAGTGTCAAGTTAATAAATAGCTCATTTGCATATTTTATGAAGTTTGTAATTAGTCATATAACTTCGATATAACTTCACCAAATGTGATGAAATCTGCTGCAGATACTGATCCGACTGATATCTAACTGTAGTGTAAAGCATTCAGTAGTGTGAAATTAATTAAGGGTTCATTTGCATATTTAATGAACTTTGTAATTAGGTATATAACTCTGAAATTACGGCATCCAAGTCTTTTAAATTGGGTACAGATATTGTTTTGATAAATATCTAATTGTACTGAGAAGCATTTGGCAGTGTCAAGTTAACAAATAGGTCATTTGCATATTTTATGAAGTTTTGTAATTAGTGATATAACTCCAAAATAACTGCACCAAATGTGATGAAATCTGCTGCAGATACTGATCCGACAGATATCTAATTGTTGTGTGCAGCATTTACTTGTGTGAAGTTAATTAAGGGTTTATTTGCATATTTAATGAACTTTGTAATTAGTGATATTACTCCAAAATTACAGCGTTCAATTTGATGAAACTTGCTACAGATGTTGATCTGATAAATATCCAATTGTACTGAGAAGCATTGAACAGTGTCAAGTACATAATAAGCTCATTTGCATATTTTATGAAGTTTTATAAGTAGTCATATAACTCCGAAATAACTGCATCAAATGTGATGAAAACTGCTGCATATACTGATCTGACAGATATCTAACTGTGTTGTAAAGCATTTAGTAGTGTAAAGTTAATCAAGGGTTCATTTGCATATTTAATAAACTTTGTAATTAGGTATATAACTCTGAAATTACGGCACCAAATTTTGTGAAACGTGCTACAGATATTGATTTGATAAATATTTAATTGTGCTATGAATCATTGAACAGTGTCAAGTTAATATAGGGATTATTTGCATATTTAATGAACTTTGTAATTAGTGACATTACTCTAGACATTACTCTAAAATTACTGCATTAAATTAAATAAAACGTGCTACAAATGTTGATCTGATGGATATCTAATTGTCCCATGAAGCATTGAGCAGTGTCAATTTAATTAACAGCTCATTTGCATATTAAATAAAGTTTTGTAATTAGTGATTAAAATCTGAGAGTACTGTGCGATGTTGAAAAAAACTGCTTCATTTAGTGATAACATATATCTTATTGTTCTGTGAAGCGTTCTACTATTAATGAACCTGTTGTAAAACACGTGAGCATATTCAGTTCATATCTGGTTTTGTTTGGAGCACTGTTACATGTATGTTTCATATCATTTGCCGCAGATTGCAATATCTTCACACGGCAGGTAGCGGCCTCAACAATATTAAAATTTGCAATATGTGACTCAAAATTATCTATCTGTGCTCTAGCTTGGGTGGAATCCCATTATGTAAGAAGCATTTCAGACTTTTTATAATCCCAACAAGATGCTTCGCAGAACCCTGCTAAATGAAATAGTTCCCGATTATATTGTGTATGAGCTTTATGCGCTACCAAAATGATTGAGAAGTGGATATGGCACTTCTATTGAAGTATTCACATCAGATTCTGCTGTTTTGACACATGATTTAAGAAAAATGTTCACATTTTCCTGTTTTTGTCGGCTTGATCTTTGACCCACATTTATTGTGAGCGGTTGCCTCGACTACAAAGTTGCATATTCACAAAAAAATCATATTGGGAAAAATGTTTTACAGAATTTGATTGGAGACAATGACATGATAAGCTTTTTTACAGTTATTTTGTTTTTGATATACAGCAAGAGTTTGGGATTTCAAAATTATCTCAATCCCTTCCACGGTGATCTTTATTTAATTGTCCGAAAATATAAAACAGGGGAGGTAGGAAAAATGATCAAATAAATCAAATTCTTGTTCCCCAGCATCTTGTGTCTAATGTGTCTCTACCATTGGAGGGGCTCAGGTAACTCGTGACTAGAAAGTTTAGATTTAGATGGGCGAGAATCTTGAATTTCAAGGTAAATACATGATGTTGTAGCTGAGGGATAACGTTTGAAATAGGGTAATTTATAGAACTTAGTCTTGCCAATTTCCACCTGTGTTATCCATTTCAAACTGTGGCCCGATACCGCAACATGATATTTACAGCTACACTAAATCATACTAAAATGTCACCTTACTTCCATTCTAGTGAAAAGCATACCAAGCAATATAAATGATCAATGCTTATCAATATTTTTTTTCTAGACACCCCTCAAAATTCAAGTAGAACTTGGTATTTCTGGATACACTGGTTTATTTCTGGTATCAATAATTATTGATTTCTACTTATTTTGTCTGCATTCAGTTGTCACGAATGTAGTATTTGAAATTTTATCATAACAAACAACACTCTTTGCTACACCGTTTTCTGGTTCTTGAAGGTGCCATAAATTGTTTTGAGAGAGTGGAGGTGCCACAGCTATATTGTATTGAAGAATGAATTATGCAGAGGATGATGCGAGTCATTGATAAGGGAACGAGTCAAGTGTTGAATTTATGACCTGAAATGACACAGAAGTGTTTGAAATTATAACTGTACAGAAGTGTTGAAAATTATAACTGTCAACAAACAACAGTTCAAAGGTCTATCCTGGATAGCTTTGTGAAAATGTTTCATAACTTTCCCTCATTCAATATTTGCTTCATCATCGTTATCTTTTTTTCGTTTTGTGGGTTATATTTATAAATGTAAGGCTTATAGGCCTAAAATTTGAAAACTGATCAATTCATTAAAGCCTAATTTTATGACAATGACTTTCTGTCATATATTTTTGTCGGTATGTCCTGTCATAAAAACTGATGGTAACAAATCTAAGCTTAGGCCTACATGTATACTCAGTAGGTCATCCAACCTACCAATTTCAAAACCCATCCTGAAACTTTCATTCATTTCCCCCATTCAATCTTTGCTTCATCATCATGTTGTTTTTTGTGTGTTGTAATTTATGCAACGTTTAATAAGTTGAAAAAGGATCAATTCATTAAAATTTTTATGACTTTATATTTGTCGACATGTCCTGTCATATCATAATCTTACTGATGGTAACAAAATCTACATACTCGTACTCAGTGGGTGATCCGACCCACCCATTTTCCAAACTCCTTATCCTGAAACTTCGCTCGTTTTACACTTACAGGTTTTAAATCTACATAAAACTTTTACCGTATTTGTGAGATTTATGCATTAAAAGTTAAGTGAGACTGTATATTTAGTTTTCTTAGATATCCTGATATACATAAAGTCAGCTGAAAATAGAGGCAATAGGCCTAATTGAATAAACAGATGAATGGATTTTATCGAGTTTGGTAGCCTATTAAGCGTCCTGTTGTTATAAAAATAGACGCATGTTTCTACTATTGAGATCAAGTGCCAGTAGAGTGTTGAATCTCAACTATTTTGGAACACTTTTATAGAAAGATGCAATAGCGCTGTTCACGGTTACAGGTTTGTTACTAAATATAGCTGTACGCGCGCGACATCGGACACGCAGTTTGAAATGCGGACAAATTTTATCAATGTTGCGTACATGGCTGTTTTTGCAGCTTGTACTCTGACTGAGTCGTGAATATGCCTTTTAGTTTACGATAAGCACAGTGTGTGAACTAAATCAGGAAGCAAGTTTGATAGATTGTATATCAAAACTACAAAAAACGATATCGGCCGACCATTTTCAGGACTCATTTCATTGACAACAAAAGTTGTCCATCACTGTTATCGGGACCACAGGTACGCATGGGTGCAGCGTTGTTTCAAGTTGGATAGTCGATCGAAGTTTGAGGCCGAACCTCGGGACCGGACTAACTGGTGTAAAGCAGTACCGAGGTTCGGCCTTCGGCCTCACACTTTCGATCGACCATCAAAGCAACCGTGGCGCTCTACGCACCACCTAGTGTACCTGCACCTGTGATCGATATCAGTTCACTTCACTACTCGTACTAGAAACGCGTATACGGTACGGTACACGGTAATTGAACGCGTACTGTACATGACCAGTCAGCAAGAGTTAGAAAATATTTGTGAAAAATGCAAAGATATAATCGTCATTGCATAATAATACATTTTGTGTCAGAATTTTAAAACTTCAGTAGTCGTGTGAAAGCCGACACGCGACGGCAGAACTGCGTATGTATCCCCGCCCACCGCGGACGTAGCTAGCTCCGCTGCCCCGCTGAACACCTGACCTCAGCAGGTCACCGGGTCAGTAAACTTGTGATGTTTGGCGCGCAGAATACGAAAACTTCCCGCTTGTCCGTCTGCAAATTTTATACATTTCCGCGCGTAAACTCTGTTAGAGTTCGATGACTCCTATGGTTATACCACGCCAGGGGGGCGCACACCGATACACTCGTAACATGTCGAGTTTTATACTTTTCGTCGTTAGGCGCAGGTAATTCTTCATTCAAACTGCGAAATATTGATAAACATACAGATTTGAAATATACCTTAGAGGTTAAATCAATCAAGATGTGCCAATTCTAAGCCATTTGTTTGTTTTCCTTCTGCACCATAAAAGCACAGAACTGCATAGGGTAAGCGACGGGGGTCACGTATCAATGGCGTTCGAAAATGGTGTCAGGCAGTAAATGGAAGAGCGTCACTCACGCTCTCGACCGACCGAGTAAAAAATACAGAAAAGTGCAATTTCTGCTGAAAATCGAAGAAATTAACGCATGAAAATATTCTAAATTTAATGACATACAAATTAAGGGTTACCGACTCCAATTTTGTTTTGCAAAAATCGCGTAAATTAACCATTTACCACCGGAACCTCCAACGGGGGTGCCGACGACTGACGGAATAAATAGAATTTCATCTCTCTCGCGAGACTGAAACGGGAGTTTAAAGACTCGCATTTTTAGTCAAATTTCGGAATTTTTATCACACAATTTGTATACCACCATATTCCTGAAATCGTAGAGAACCTGGAGCCCCAGAATCACGCCGTTCTTCGACCTATAGCCCGAGAACGGGGCAAAATAAGAAACGAGATTACAATCGTGCACCGGCAAAAGATTTTACTATATAGGAGTAAATAGCAATTTGACAAAGCTTGTAATGTGTTCGGGTTGTCAGTGTTGTCATGTTGCTATAATTTGTATCGGTTACTGTAAATCTTCATTCTAGTAATCGCCGAATTTCAACATTTCGCCACTTGGGCTTGAATTTCCACAATTTACCGGAGGTGTAATACTTCAAAATTCGCGGCAAATTACATTTTCAAATCTCCTTTGTTTAAATTCAATGGCAGCGCCATTCCAGGCATCCGCATGTCTCGTGAATTCCTATGACTATGCATGAAATGTCTCACGCAAGGTTGGACAATAGAAAGACAAAGTTAGTCGAACTTTTATCAGAACTGTAGCTGTCAAGTATCGCTTTTCATATTTTCACAGCTTGGATTTAAAACAATGGTGTTGTGACATGTCTCATGCATCATTGTGAAACTAGCGTTGGCAAGTTTTCTTGTCGACAAAGTATTGTAAATTTAAAAAGTCGGACTTTGGGGGCCTTGGAGTGAGCATATCTCCAGGTTCTCGGAGCTAAGGGTTGTCCCAGGCAGCCATCAGGCTGACCTGGGAAATAAAGTTTCGAGCGCAACGTTAATTCCTGTGTCGCCTGATCTGTATATTTACTCCATCAACGCGTACTGTGGTCTGAAGAATTTCCCTTAATCGTGATTCCGAACACCAAGAACACTCTTTTACAATTTGATAGTTCATCACCAGTACTATCGCGAACATCCTGTACAGTATCTGACCTTGGGAAATTGGTTATAAAATCAGACAAAGGGATTGGTGATCTGACTCAACTCTGATGTCAACTTGAAATTTTACAATATTGGAAACAATATATGGAAAGCTTAAATGATAATCTATTACACATGATCCTGAACCACTTACAAATGTAAAATCGCCACCTCCATTCCATTTACACAAGCTACCATTAACTGTGATCATGTTGCTGCTTTTACAAAATTCAAGAAATTCCTTACCAATATTATTACACACATTATCTTTGTTTTCACGGATTGGTACATCCACGTCAAAATCAGTCAAAACAACAATGTCTGGCCATACATATCTGGATACATCATTGTATTTAAAATCAGGTTCGTTCGCCACAAATGTAATAATGCGAGATAGGCAATTCTACAACAAACTGTGCTAGCTAATGGCTTAAAATATCAAAAATGTTCCCCGAATCATCATTTTCAACATTTCGGGTGGAATATACACAACAGAAAAATATATGCTGGACATGTACAGAATTTTCATCATACAAAAACACCCAGACAACATCAGTAGACTTGCTGCAAATAAACCTGACCTTAAAGTCTATTGATGTCCTGTAAAAAACGACTATACTCCAAGGGTGTCTTCCATACTTTTGATTTTTTAAAACCTGGTTTTTTGAATGATTTAAAGCCAGGAATGTCTATGCTTGAATCTTCTGAAATCCATGTTTCTACTAGACAGATTAAATCAAATTGTTGAAGGTATATAACAAAATCAAAATCACTCAGTTTTGACACTAGCCCATGAACATTCCATAAATATACAATTCAAATAACGCTTGGTTATGTGATCACAATTGGAAATAACGCACTCATTTTCATTATTGCAACTTTCCTCTCTTTGACCTTGGCCTTCATCCTAGCTACGATCACGGTTCACTCTTTCATAGGATATTGGACTGATATCGTCTTTCGCACTATCATAGACACATGGTACCATCTACTTTCAGTTTATCGTATGATACAAACGCTCTCTTACCCTTGCTCTTGTGCTGGTGGTGGTGACCAAACTTTCGCAAAAGTCTCTGACTCTTTGTTTAAAATATTCTGTAATCTTGTAATCAGTATCTTTCAAAATCTTGGCTGCTTGAAAAACTTGATTGCATTGTTTGTTAACGAACTTTGCGATTATTGGCTGCGGTCGTGAACGTGCACCCGAGAGGCAATATACCCGGTCAAACTCTATCGTGCAGCTGTCAATTCCAAGGTTATCAGTTATGAATGTTCTTACTTAGGTTTCGGATTGTTCCCATGTCTCGTTCTCTTTCTGGGCTATTCCTTTAAAATTACATTTTCTCGTTTTAGTAGCCCCTTTAAATCATTGATTTATTTGTTATTTCGCTGACTTGGTCTTTGAGGTTTTTATTCTCCTCGGACAACCGGGCAGTTTCTTCTCGAGCTTCGTGTAGTTCGTCTTTTACATCTTGCAGATCTTCAACGATATAATCTATCTTTCTGTTCAAGTCGGTTGCCAGTAAGTCCATTTTTCTACCGAGGTAACATTTTATTTACGTAAATCTCTCATAACATCTGCAAGTTCAAATTCGTCTTTGTCCGCTGGTGTATTTGATTCAAAAAGTCAGGTTTGTCTTGTCCTTCTCTTTTCTGACTGTTGTTGGCTACTCAAATTGGGTCCCGGATTACTCTCGATGTCACCGGATAACAGTAACATGGATAGCAGAACAAGTCTAACAGCCAATCGCATAGCATTGCTGTCGGCGCCATGATGGCGGACACCTGTACAAACTGGCTGGTTGCAGGAACCAATTCTCGCTCTCCACACTTTTACATGCACTCCAATTTCCAAAATACACAGACAGTGATGGCAGACTACTTTAAGTAACTGGTCGTGAAGTCAGTCGCGGAAAAGGTTTTGTATAACAGCAGAAAATGCAATACTCGAGACACGAAGTGTACGATATGTCCCCCCCCCCCTAGAATTTATATCGTCAGACGGTATGAAATCCTGATAGAAACCGAACAATGAAGCCGAAGAGGGTATTCAACAGGTTAAAGTATGAATAAGAAATTACATATTAGAACTCAGTAGATATGCGATCGGAATATATGTCGTATCAAAGTAATACAGTCAAAGAGACATAACAAGTGCACTATACTAAATAAAATAAAAAGCTTGGAATATATTTGACCATATTGAAGTAACTCAGTATTGAAGTAATATAGAAGTAATTCGGCTCAGACTAAATACAAGCTGGAAAAGCTTCCGTTATTTCGCTCAATTTACAAGTTCGATTGAGTATATTGTATTGGCGTGACATACATAGTAAAGTGCATATGGACGCCTTAAATACAATGCAATCAATACTAGAAACATGGAAGTAATCAAAGCAAACGAAACGGAAATTGCTAATAAAATGCAATGAAAACATACACATACGCAAAGTACTTCTACTGGTAAAATCGCAAACTTTTAATGTATATTATCATGGTAAAATACAAAATAGCATATCTATACAACTGATACTAAAAGTTTGTTCGCATTTTAGTGTTTGCGCTAGAGGTGAAATTACGTTTTCAACACAATTATAGTCACATTGTATTCACATCTCAGGTGAATCGGAAAAACCAGCGCTGCAAATTTCATCAGCATCCTAACATGACTAATATCTATAACAGTTTGGTATTCTTTACATACACTCATACTGATAAAACAATGATCGCTAATTTTATCCTTTGTTTCATTTTCCCCATTGACGACCTACAAATTTTGTGGACCTTACGGAAAATTTTATTGATCTTAATATGATTTATAATCAGATTACCTGTAGAAATTGAAGGTAAAATCATGCCAATATATGATAATAATTTGGAAGGTTGCATTAGTGTTGTGTATATAGTTTTAGGATTGGTAACAGACGGCATGAAATCTTGATAGAAAAATGTTAATACGAGCCAAATCGATATTACCAATAGCTTTCAGTAAAGACATTATGTATTCTCGTAACACTTTGTAGATATGCAGTTGGAATTATATGTCGCAATCAAAGTAATACATTTTTAGAGATACACCAAGTGCACTACACTAAATAGAAAAATGGTTTTAAATGTATTTGGCATATTGAAAGATATGGGATAAACATACATATTTGTAATCAAGCTTTCACGGAGAGGTAATTTCTTCCCTCTCAGATAAAGGTTGATTTCGCTTGTACAAGACAAGAACAAACACACAAGCAAACAAATAAACAACTAATTATGGCTATATATTCTGGAAATGATGGTGAAACAATTTCTTTTAGATGGCGTTGCACTTTACCAACTCAGTAATTTTTGTTTTCAAAAAAATATTTTTTTATCAAAGATGACAGGAAAACAGCATCCCACCATGTATTTTCAAAAAGTAGAGTGTCTCATCTGTTGTATAATGGCAATAGTGTACTCGAAAGATGAAGAGAATACAATTTGGTGTAATACATATTTGGTGTAGTAAATTTTAATACTTGTATTAGTAATGTAATTGATTTACGTCGATGCTAGTGTACGAACCTTCATAACTCATTTTAAACCTGATTTTATGTAGCAAAGCCCCTACACTTTTATTTTGTATTATCTATTCAATTCTTAAATGGCAGGGTTTTAAAGAATGAAAATCAAAAAACGTATTAAAATGATAATAAGCAAAGTTGCAACGACTCTTATACAAACGTGAGAACTTTACGCCAAAGAAAAGTGATTTAGTACAGTTAGCTGTGTTATGTACAACGTCACCTTAATCACTTGTTCAAATGACAGTTTTTTGAAGTTAAATGAAGCAGATCTCTGAAGAAGAAAAAAAGGAAATTCAAAGATAATACAGTGATCACTTTTTACTGGTTTCGTTCAACAGAATGTCCCTAGTACCCAATGAAATCACGTATGAGTGAATCTTGAAACTTCATGATGAAAAACTGTCTTTTCTCCTTGTATCACTGGAAAACAGGATTTGCAAATAACCAAGGACATCACCATTACAGCCAAAACGTTTTCTCCGATGGGTATACTACAGAGGCAAAAAAGTATCAGCATATTTAAAAACAGTCTATGAACCTGGCAATCATTCATGTAAATCGGCATCTACAATTTTGATAGAAATGTTTGGACGTTCTCGACAAAATAGTAGAATTTCCCGTTTTCTTTAGACTTTTGGTGATGATGACAACCTCAGTCCTGAAGGAAATTTTATAGTCATCACAACACAATTAAACAGCTGCAATAAGGTCTCAATACAACATAATTGCTACATTTTTAATAGAGAACATCATAACATACTCACCGTCCTTGTAAGCTATTTGCTGCTTCTTCCATGTCTGGAAACTGTCTTTAAGGTCTGTCATAACAATCTCGTCATAATATATCTTGGATTTTTTATAATCCTTTTTCTCATCATACAGGACTGCTAGATAATACGCGGCTTAAATACAAACAGTCAAACGATTCCATGTCAATGATGAAGGGAGCTTTTTAAAATGTACGATGATTCAGATTAACTAGAGGTAAAAACAATTTATGGAAGAAAGTCCACCCATGCGTTTCCGATGCATGCTGGTGATTAGTGTGATCTCCGGAGAACAGCGTAAGGACCAACCAACTGATTGCAATTGCAGGGTTAAGTCAGCATGCCCCTTGAAGGGTAACTGTCAAGTCAAAGGCGTGGTGTACAAGGCCAACGTATCAACGGAGGGCAACGGAGAGAGGGTTTACATCGGCCTCACTGATAACACCTTCAAGACGCGCTACACTAATCACATGAAGTCGTTCCGCAACGAGAGATACAAAAACGACACCGAGTTATCAAATATGTATGGAACTTAAGAAATAAGGGACAAGACTTTGACATTTCATGGTCAATCATTGATAAAGCATTGAGCTACTCTACATGAACAAGCGATGTAATCTTTGCATATCAGAAAAGCTGCATATTATCAATGCTGACAAATCTACACCGTTAAACAAACGCTCTGAGTTGGTTTCAAATGTCGCCACCAAAACAAATATTATTTATCGAATTTTAACACTACCTACAAATAGAATGGTTCGTCCCGATCATATATGTAAGAGTGTCAAGCTAGTAATCCTTTCACTCTATCTGAGGATTGCAAGATGCATGAAACTTACGTAATAGATTTCATTACTTTGTACTTGAAGTAATCTGTTTATTTATATATATATATATATATATATATATATATATATAATATATATATATATATATATATATATATATATATTGTCATTAAGATACAATTGGTAGATGTAAATGTTTGTCATTTGCTGTTCTGTTTATTTCAATCTGTTTAAATCGTTATCGATACAGAAAAAGCAAATACTAGCTTTATCATCATATTAGCTTACCCAGCTGATAGGATTCATTCGTAGGTAACATCATCTGTCCTTTAATATGATAAGCTTCCAACAACAGCTTCTCCGCCTCAACAAGATTCCTCTTTCCTCCGTTTTGGAGCAGGTAATTACGAGCTAAACTGGTTTGATCCACTGCGATATCCACAGTTTCTGTTGTCCCGTATTTTCGTTGCCAATTCTTCTTTTTTGTTTCCAAAGACTCAGAAAAGTACTCGTGGGCTTGTTTATATTCACCAATTTTTTGATAGAAACGCCCTAGTTGCTGGTTTGCTTAGAAACGAAAGATGTTGAGACATACTAAGCGAATCAATTTAAACTATATATCGGTTACCACTTTGGCTTCAGTAGCCGAATACTCAAAATCTGAAGAACAATTGGGATTCACGGTGGTCTAACGTACATGCCGAACTAAGCCGGCACAAACGTTGTAGGTTAATTTCTCCTCTAATCCCCCAAACGGCGCCGAAAAAACAGCCGTTTGTCGGATTACAGCCAAAGGTGAGAACAAGTTGATTAACACAACGAACCTCCCGGAGAGAATTTTGCCATGTACACCCTGATAACGTAACAAAATTACTAATTGCTAAAGACCAAAACATAGGAAAATTAATATGTTGCTATCCAAATGGCTGGAATGGCTGTCAGAAACGCATGTAGAATAGCATTTTCTATTATAACACACCTCATTTACAGTCTGTATTTTAATTTCGCCAATTGAAAGTCACGTGGGATGCGTTCTTTTGTGTTGTAACACACCTCATCCGCAGTCTGTATTCTAATTGGCCAATTAATAGTCACGTGGGATGCATTCTTTTTGTGCTGATCCACGTAAACGACGTCATCAGGCATCATTTGTTTGAACTGTTGCCTGCCAGGCATCAGTTCCGAAAAATGATGCCCGCTGACGTCAAAAACGACATTGACGCGAACGCGGACCGGAATGTAAACAAACTGGGATGTCGTCTGCGGCCGATCGAAACGATAGTCGAGAAATTTCTTGGTTTATCCTACTTTCTGGAGAAGAATTGACTGCTTTGGTTTCCAACAAGGACTCGATACGGACAAAAACTATAATAATCAACGGTGTATTGAACCTTTTGCAGATTCTTTTGGGAAAAACTTTTTCTTAGAACCACTCCAACATATTACATCGTAGGCCTACATGCGACAAGTTTTGTGTGTAGTACGTTCTTATGCATGGCTACGGAGGAGGTGTGTTACAAAACACATATTGACTGGCCATGGGGGCAACAGCATACGTCTTTAACCCCTCGGGCCTGTGAGTCACCCCCAAAAACAGACTGTTTCCCTCGGCCTACGGCCTCGGGAAACAGTCTGTTTTTGGGGGTGACTCACAGTCCCTCGGGGTACAGACGTATGCTGTTGCCCTCATGGCCAGTCAATATGTGTATACTGATCCACGTAAACGACGTCATCAGGCATGCCTGACAGGCATCAGTTCCAACAAATGATGCCTGCTGACGTCAAAAACGACATTGACGCAGGCGCGGACCGGAATGTAAACAAAATGTCGTCTGCGGCCGATCGAAGCGATAGTCGTGAGATTTCTAGCTTTATCCTACTTTCTGAAGAAGAAATGAATGCTCTGGTTTCCAACAAGGATTCGAAAATGACGAAACTATAATGAAGGTGCATTGAACGTTTCGCAAAAGTATTGCAATCCTGTCTTACTGAACCACTCCAACATTTTACAAGAGACAAGTTTTGTGTAATATGGTACGTTCTTATCCATGACTGCGGATGAGGTGTGTTATAAAACACATATTCACTGTCTATGAGGACAACAGCATACTTCTTTAACCCTTCGGGCCTGTGTCACCCCCAAAAACAGACTGCTTCATGGTAAATGTTAGAGACCCAATAAGCTATGTGATTGTAACAGAACGCCACTATTATTCCATGATCTTTAGGGTAAAGAAGTTAATTTCGTGAGTGACGAGGTAATATTCTGCAGTTGACTTTTAATAGCAAGTGAAGATTACTTTTGTAGCTACAGATCATGCGCTGAGGTTGTGGCGTTATGCTATTGTATCATGTCCGTTAAAAATAGACGGAAAATGGACATTTAACTTGTGGAATTATGCTGTCAATAGGGGCTTCTTTTTCTCATTTGCAGAAACGTGTAAATACCATTTTTATTTTGCTAGTAGCACTGACGATAAGGGAGTACAAGTGCAAGAAATATTTTCATAATTAATAACATGGTAAGAATATCCAAAAACCACTTGGGTTACATGTCCAAAAACAACTTGACAAATTTTCATAACAGCTTGCATATTGACATCATTGGGGTATTATGCTGATAAGAATTAAGCTATCATTTGGCCTTTATTTAATAAATTACACCCGATTCACTATATCTGATATTTCTTTGTGGTAATACGTAATTCTATGGGAACAGATGAACTCTACGTTTAATGTTTTTTTTTAGAAAGAGTTAATATCTGGTACATGCTTTACTAATTTGTATACATCCCCAGAAAAGCGTCAAAGTCCATCCACTAGGACAAATATTTTCGTAAAATAATTTCAGTTATACAACACCGACAATTGTTATTCTGGGACCATTATAGGTGCTGTACACAATACAATACAATGCCCAGCACCTGTGCTACTCATGTCATAGGTACAGAACAAGTACGCCACAAAGTAGACACTGTTATTATACAACAACTGATTAGAAATGGTGCCTTGTGCTGAGTCTCTGAGAATTTGTGTAAATATGAGAGGACTGTACTCGAAATGTTTCACTATAGAGATGTCAGAATTAATTCATCTACCATACGGCTGTCTTGCTGCAGTTTCGTAACCCGCAGCTCCCCTTACGGGGCTATGAAACTACAGCAAATGGCTGCCTTGCGTTGAATGCGATAACGGTCCTCATAGTATGTCTCATAGTATGTCTATGATTAAATTACATATTGACACGCTGTCGAACAGGGAATCGCTACATTTGCACAGGAACAAGTTCAACTCGCCATCCCCCGAACCCTTAACCCTTACCGTATTTGCTAATAACCAGTATACAGTAATTTGTAGTAAACAAGTCAACTCACTTTTCAACTTACGTTCAGCTATGTTCTTGAATATCTTCTCGTGTAAATTACATCTTTGCAATGCTCATGTCACGTACTATTCCAAACTTTGTTACTCCTTTCTACATTTGAAGAAAAGCTGACAATTTGAACCATATCACAGAACGATGTGAAACAATATTTCACATTCCGACTATATTCAACTATATTCATTATGATCTCCTGAAATTCCACTACTTAGAGAACAAGCTGCTGGAGTAGACGCTCAGTTTCTTCAGAACTGAGCTAATTTCAATAACAAAACAGTCGAGGTCTGCGAGTGCTCAAGAAAGCAATCCAGCGCGTGGCGTGACTGATTTTACGTGCACTGAACTCAGTTTTGCATGCTCATATCAGCAGACTAAAAGACGTGAGATGCAGTAATTTGATGCAACATCGAGAACACAGAGTCGATGGTTTTATTCGTTCTGTGCAAGTAATGCACAAATTCAGATTAAGATGTACCGACTTAGACACCAAATTCACACAGCACATAAAATGGGCAGTCTGCTTTTGAAAAACAGTAATATAACCTTGAAATACTGAAATTTTACTGTATGCAAGAATAACTGTACAAAGCCATGGTTAAAAAACGACAAATATGATTTCAAAAGCCTGAATCTTACTAATATTGCAGCGACATCTCATCCTTTGTGTGTCCATAGCTTTTGGCTTTGTTCAGTGCAACTTTGTATCCCTTTTGTTACCTAAAATATCTCAAAATCCGACGGCAATCGATAAAAACAATACAAAACGAACGGCGAACATCGCGTATACGGCCTAACAAGGCGAGCTGTCAGAAAAGATGTGCGTGAAAAGTGACTGTTTCAAAAAGAAAACGTCTGCTAAATGACACGAGAAAACGTAACATCACCAGAAGATAGGTGACGGTCGCGATTATTTCCTTCCAGGCACCCTGAGTAAAACGATCGCTTTTGGGCTGTACATGCTGGGGCTCTCCGAGGGAGGGAGAAAATCGAAGTCAGCGTCACCAAGGGAACACAATTGCAGGTTACATCCTCAAAATAATACTTCGAAATTGGAGAATGTGAAGGCCACGCAAATTTCATGTTGCTGTAATGTTAAAGCAACTGTAATTTTTTGATGGTATGAATCAAGGCGCGCTGTCCTCAAAAGGGTGCTTCAATAGTTGCGAAAGTGGAGGTCTGTGAGCGCGCGCATAAAGATTACCAGCCCCTCCCCCCTCGAGAATGTTGACCAATGGTTGTCCCTGGGTTCGCGAACGTAATTTTCGGGTAATATATAGTTATATTTTATTTGATCTCATAATGACAAATATCGAAAACGACTTTTAAGTGTATAGTATCAGTCAAGTTTTGATGATTGTTAATTGTACGAGCTATCTTCAATGGCGTTTGTTTTGCGGTTCCCTGATCTTCCCCGGTTGGACGAGCTGGGCAATGAAATCGTACCCGATATTAGAGTACGTTTCATCAGTACGTGTAGCGTAGCGTTTTATTATTTTGTGTGATAGATAACCAGACGTCGCGTACATGTAGCACACACGTTCGCTAAGGCAATCGACACTTACGTTTATTCACAATTACGTTGGTATTTTCTTAGATATAGGAATTTAAAGATGCAGAATTTTAAAATATCATTGTAAATCAGCAAACGTCTTTGATATTAGAATATTTGCACCAGTACGAGAATGACTTGCTATGATTATGACGCAAACGAAATAACGTCTCATTCCACTTGTTATATGACGCCCCGACATGATTTCTTAAAACCTCATAAATAACTGTATCAAAGAAAATCAATCTACTGATTTAATTCAAGGATAGATTAAAGAAGAAAAATAGTCGTCCCGTGAAGAATTGTTTCGTAAAAATTACACTAATTTCGCATGTTTCTTAGATATAATGCAGCAAAATTATCGGGAAAGCTCAATAACCCTCAATAGCGTTATTGGATCACTAAATAATAGTTTTTGCCGCTACACTTGTTGTTTAGCCCCTCTCCGTGTAAGCATTAGGTAGATTGCATCCATCGGCACAGATATCATCTACTGAAGAACTGGGAATTTTTTTGTGGCATTTATGTATCCAAATTTAAATCTCGGCGCAAACACGGGTCAATTCTCTTCGTCTTTCGTGCAAAAACTGGGCGTAACGAATTGCACGCTATCTGATTTTCTTTGAAAACATTATTTCTCCTCTAATGGCAAGGAATTGATTTGACAAACAGTAACATTTTGAGGTCGAAAGTAAAAAAAAATCCAATTAATTTTTGTGTAAACGACATCGAATTTTTGATGTAACATCTTATTTGCTACTACCAGTATTATTTCAGTAAATTCAGAGTGAGATTTGCTGTAGGACGCCTTTGGATGAAATCTAATTGGATTGCTGACATGATTTGCCCATTGTAGTGTTTAACAAACATTGAAATGCCAACATTGCAATCTTTTCTTACCATGGGCAATACTATAGTGATCCAACTCTTCAGACTCTCTATTTCGAAAGTAATTCTTTTTTCTTTGCAGAGTTTCAAGAAGATGTTTTTCTAATTCTCTGCGTTGATCGTCTGTCTCCATAGTATTATGCAGTACTCTTCCGAGTCCTTGCATGGCTAGTAGAAATAGATGGATGCCAATAATTGTTTTTTTTATAAGTGGCAAAGCGTACTCCATGATTGTGTTTTTGAGTCACTTCCTCTATGAACACTGTGGAGGCATGTGTTCTTGAAAGCTTACTTTAATCCAAATAAAGTTAATTTGCTCGCAACCAGGATTATTTTACATTTTACAGTCATGGCTCTGTACATAAATGCAGAGGAAAACCCTAACATGTGTATCCATTGATATAAGGTACAAATTGGTTAACTCTGATTAAACCACTATAAACAGACTCTTATTTTACTAGAAAGGAAATACAATCTGTAGCAAGACCTGAGAAGTATACCACAACATGGTGCACTTTGATGTAAGCCTGAAGTGATACTCGAAATTGTATATGTATTCAGTCCTCCCAAATAAAACGGCTTATATGGTTAAAGATAACAAACATTTTAGCAGCAGATGATTGATAACTTAATTTTGTTACATCATGAATGCAAATACATGTTAACCCATCCAATAATATGCAAGGTAAAACTTACCGTAGAATACTTAGGGTGTTCTTTGCCATGAACGTTGGTGAAGAGTGAAATGCTTTCTTTAAAGTTATCCTCAGCTTCTTTAAACTTCCGGAGATCAAAGTTTACCTTTCCAAGGTTCCTCATGACTACATACACGAAAAGAACAATAAATCGTCTGTGTAAAATAACGATATTAGTTTGCGCGTGGCCTTTTCTTCAATTCTATTCTATCAGATGCATGCTTAGTCGCTTTCAAATGATTTTTTAACAGTAAAATATACAAAGCACTGACTTTATTCTGTCTATATGTTTCATACGGAGTGGTTTACGTTTGTGTTCATAAAGTTCATACCAGATAAAGATCGCTTGTTAACCTATTTTCAATAAAACAATAAAGCTTAATTCCAGAATCGTGTTAAATTGAAATTGGATAGGGCTTATGTTTAAGTTATCGGGATTGTTACTATTTCAATTTAAATAAAAATCCAAGATTGTAAATCTTTCACCTACTTCACTAGCTATAACATGCAGAAAAAGATGAAAATATTGAAAAATTGCATCACAATTAGACTATTAGCTTTGAATTGACTATATTTATTTGTTTTCTGCTAAAAGCGACATCACTTGTATAAGCTATTCTGACTATCTGTAATTATTAACCCACTCCTTCCGGCGAACGTGCATGCATCGATTTACCATTGTCATTACCTTAAAGTGTCAGACCGAAGTCTATACTCATGGTTAAGAAACAAAGCGTGTGATGGACAGGTTGTAAATAACTTTGTCCCGACTAATTAATTGCTACAGCAGAACAGACTCGATGCGTGCGAACATAACATTAGAATATGCGTTTAAATAATTCAAGCTATTAAAAATAAAAGATCTGTAAATTCAGCACGGTGGAATAACAGCCAATTTCTGCCTAAACAATAACATATAGAAATTCACTGGACAACTCTTAAAATACACTCAAACTTATATGTCTTTAATTAAGATAGAAGAGAAAATGTCCAAGTTGAGAACATAACTGCGGTTAAAGTATAGTCAAATCAGTTTATGAAAATTTTCTTTATGCGTTAAATCCTGCACCGATATATTGTGTATTCTAATGGTATGTGAAACATACCTTCTCCAAGGTAACCCTCTCGTACGGCTTCTGCAACACACTCAGTCTTCTTAGCTCTTTATACAGTACTTTAGCATCCTCTGCCTGTCCCATTCGACGAAAGTATACACCAACCACCAGAAACAGTGGGCTAACATCACGGAGGCCCTGGATATTATCTTTTTCAATGGTTTGGATCTGCCTAGACAATGCTAAGGTATGAGAGGCTATAACAGAATGACGACCTCCAACAGTTTCATCATATATGGCTTCAACTTGGTCTGCATGAACCTCTTCTAGTTTAGGGAAGAGATTTTCTAACATTCTTATGGCATTGTTAAGGCTCAATATTTTCTCTTCTCTCGTGGCAAGTTTTAACATCGCAATTTGGACAATATGGTGAACGGTAAAACTGCCATACCGAGCTAAACTTCGCGGATGCGTGTTGCTGTTCACAGATGATTGTCCTATCATATTTGAGGAAAACGAATATTTCCTTAACTTTTTAGTGAGATCAATAATCTTTGCATGGGTATAAGTTTCATCCTCTGTCAATCTTAATGGTCCTCTTCCAATACAGAAACTTCTCAGGTCGCCTGGACTAAGAAAACTAGCTCCCTCAACCAACATCGCAATTTCGATGCCTGGCGATAAGCAGCAACAGAGTTGAAGGAATTCAGCGTCTACTTTGTTGTCACATAACATTTCAAAAGACAACTTCCATGTGGATAAAACATTGTCTTTGTCTGGATTTTCCATCTGAGAGAATTCTGCTTTGTCAACATTTTTGTAGGCGTTTTTAAATCGCTCGATATCTTTTTCAGGCATGCCTATGTTTCGCCTCAGGCGTTCATCAAGATTTTCATCCTCTTCTAACGTTTCCGAAGAGAAAAGGTCACCTCTGAACTCGTTACGAAGTAATGGTGCATACTTGGCATCTAATTTGTTCGCTTTTAACCATCCTTCTAATGGGTCAGGTGATACTTCGGCGAGAACCTCTGTGTTGTTGCTTTCAAATAGCTCCTTGTACCTTGAAAATGTAATTTGAGATGTCGAGATATACTGTATAGCCTGGAGTAAGGCAATTGGCACACCATGTAAGGCTTTACTACCACCAAGCCACATCAAAGCTTTGTAATCATTTTTCGCTTCTTTTTGCATTTTCTCAAATCGTTTTTAGCTTCATCGTCGGATAGCTTCCCACGTCCATTCATCGACCCTTTTGTTCGTAGCAAAAATATAGCCGAATCGTCACAAGATAACTCTTGCACGCATGTTTTCTTACACCAGTCAGGGTACCAGTTATCCCATCCATCTGACAGTCGAGTTGTAATAAGTACATGACCATTATAAAGAGGAGGATTATTTGGTAGTATGTGTCTGACGATTGAAGGGTCAACCGCCTCTTCGAATACAAGCAGCCATTTCGTATGGTTCCTAAGCCACTCCAAGGATTTTTGACGAATGTTCTCAGGCGTATAGCCGATCAATTCACCAGGGTTGTCTGACGTTTTCTGAATGATGAAATTGCAGCCACAGCTGTCATTAAGTGTCGAAATAATAAGGCTTTACCAACCAGAAAACACGAGTCATTTACTCAGCTACACCATTTTTAGCTCACGTGTTCACACACGTGAGCTAATGTCAAAGCGATGTTTGTCTGCGTGTGTGTGTGTGTGTGTTTGTCCATCTGTCTGTGCGCTTGTTATCTTAAAAATGGCTCATCAGATCAGAATCAAATTTGGCACATAGATTTAGTTTGTGAATAGCGAGAACTGATTAGGTTTGGTTGGTGTAGTTTGCTTACTTTTTGCTCATTTGCATAATTAATGATTTGAGAAAACACGTTATTGAGAACGACTGCACACAATTTGATGACATTTGCTACAAATTTTGATCACGCCAAGATATATCACCCGTGAGAGATATTAAGGGATGACATGAAAGACACTTGCTAATTTGCATATTTAATGAACATTCCTTATTAGGGATATATCTGAATCGACTCGATCAAAATTGACGAAACTTGGTATGTGTATTGAAGATACTATGATTTAACATTATTGAAAGTCATGAGGCTTTACATTTTTACTTCAGCCGATTCGGAATTTCCTAATTAGGGATATATGTCTCAATTGACTTGACAATTGACGTTGAAAATTGCTACATATATTGAAGATATTATGATACAGCATTATTGAAAGTTATTATTTTTACTTCAGCCACTACTCAACTTGCATATTAAATGAACTTTCCTAATAAAGGATCGATATTTATCTGAATTGACTAGACCAAAGTTGACGAAACTTGCAGTTTATAATCATATTGAAAGTCATTTCGCATTTCCATGTAAGCTAATTTATAATTTGCATATCTATTGAGCTTTCACAGTTTAGCATATATAGCTTGAAGGTCTTGACCTAAGGCAATTACGCTTGCTATGTGAAGTGGTGATACAGTGACAGCAGTCAAAGAAATTAATTATTTTTATTCCAGCTAATTACATATTTGAATACTTAATGACTTTCAGAATTTATCTCAGGTAAATATTGCTCATTATGTTGATCATAACACTTTCAATGAAGATGCAAACATGTGGCAAAGGTTCAAATTTCATATAACTGAAATATGTAATGAAACACGTGAGCATTTTCAGTTCATATCTGGTTTCAGACTGTCTACATGCGATATAGGTTATAGTATTCTGTAAGTTGTGGCTAGAAAACCAACCAACAAACCTATTACGGGAAAGCCCCATTAACTTAGAATACCCTACTTCCCTACTTAGTTATCATAGGATCAATTTCACAGACCTGCCTTTCCTACACTGGCACTACAATGGCACCAGCTGGATAGATAAACATGACAATCGAACATTCACACCTTGGAGGGATTAAAAGTCTTCTGTTGGTCACCCGAGTTGGTCAGGCAAGGACCCGGGTTTCAGGTACCATGCAAGTTAATGCAGACGTTCCCCAATGTTCCATTGTTATGTTTATCTTATGCAGCACGTGACATAACTTTGACCAAATAAACAACACATATAACTATTTTTTGGTCGTATCGTCCCCACCAGCTGTTGTTTCTACGCTAAGCAAGCCAAAGTATAGCAAAAAGAAAATCGGTAAGTTACTCCAAAAATACTCAAGTCAGTAATTTGCATTGCATCCCATGCCGGTAACAGGATAGTTACCCCCGGGACATATAGTCCCCGGACATTTGTCACCTATCATTTACCCCCGGCTATTTACCACCGGACACTTACCACTCGGACAATTACCACACAAGACGTTTACTATCAGGCCAATTACCCCCTCTCTTAAATAGTAATTTTGAAGGACGTCCGATTCATTACCTTTATTTTCAAACTTTACACTTTGTTTTGACATAGCATAGACACTGTCCACGATTCAAACAGCCTTACGGAGTGTATTTTATATGTTGGTAATGAAGATTTAGTAATATTTTATGAAACGTCAAACGCAAATTCCTCCCGTAAAACACGAAACTGAAGATGGGTGTAATTTTCAATGCAACCCGGTTTTAACTGAAAATGACAAAAATAAAAAAAACCCCCAAATTATTAGTTGCCCAGTGTAAGAGTCAAGGTTATGTTTAGGGTAAGCCACTAAAATGATTGTAAAGGGACATTATTTAAGTCCGTTAACACTATATATTTTAATGTCAATAATAGTATTCACTTGTTATTTAATGCATGGTTAAAAGCTGATCTTTAGTTCGGGCGTCCCGGGTTCGTTTCCCTGATAGGTTTAGGGTTACAAATAAGAATGTATAATAACACTTGCGAGGCATAGTAAAGGAAAAATCATGTGGCACCAGTAGGAGACAGTACTAGAAAAGATGCACACGCAGTCTTCGCGATTATCGAGACCTTCTTTTTTCATCATTTCCACATTCCACATATTGACTTTGAACTACGCGGTTTTTTCTGCATGAACGTGCTTGGTACCCCTTAAATTAACACAAGCTCTGATCAAGTATGGCTCTAATTTGTCTCGTGATGTCTCAAAAAAATTTTGGTTTTGGTTGTACACCAAAGATGAAACACAATGTTTCTTGCTCTACTCGTGGCACTTCCTCGAAAATTTACTCTTCTTTACAGTGCTCCAATTATAATGGTTGCTGTAGATAGTGTGCGATAGGTCTTGGTCTCAGTGCCACTGGTACTGATTCGCTTTGATGCTGAACTTGGCATAAATCTCTTAGTAGCCTTCATATCTCTTATTGTCCCTATTCTCTAGAGTACATTCCTTGTACTTATCTGTTATTTTGTTTACTTGGCTTTCAAGTGTTCTGTCCTTCACAACGGTTTTGATATTTGAAGTTTCTTTTATCCGTAGACTGTTTATTCCTGCCAGAGAACCATCCGGTCTGATTTGCATCATGCCCAATTCAGTGAGCGTGTTTCTGCTGAGGAGTGGTGGTGAATTTATTCTACCTCTAACCACGATGAATTTGGTTTTTACTCCACAGGTCTTGTTTCGCATAGTAGTTTTAAATTCCTCCTTGACAGGTAATGACTTTGCAAAGTATTGCGTTTCTTATGGCTGGTCTGTAATTTAAGCCTTCGGTTAGATCCATACAGTAAAGCCTTGAACTAATGTTCATCCATGACGTTGACCTTTGCACCAGTGTCAGGTTCCATCTGGGTGTCGACATCAATCTCACAGTTTTTTCCTAAATGTTCTGCCTTCATTACACCCTTGACGCGTTTGATGTGGTTTCACTGTTCAAAGAAGTCGTCGTAGGAGCTTATGGAGTTATCTTGCTCCTCTATGATAATTTTCTTAATTTGCTTCTGTGGTTTTCTTATATTGTGCGTACCGCGTGCGTCGCCTTAGTTCTTCCTATATTAACTATATGTGTCTTTCTTTCCTCTATCTGAGTCTGTTCTGCATACAGTGGCGAGATGGTTCTTTTCTGGTATTTCTTACATTGTTTGCCGAAAGAAGGACAGTTTTGCCCCTCTTTATGCACTCCAGTTAACCCACAATAGCCACACGGTTTGCTTTCTGGTGTCTGTTTTCGCGTCTCGCGTTTACCTTGTTTCTTGGGTTGCCTATATTGCTTTATTTTTGCGACAGATCTTTCTCCAACTGGCTTCATATCACGCATTTGAAGTGATGTATCTTCGATTTGGGTCTGCTGCTGTCAAAGTTGCATCGGTGACCATATAGCTTTTGAATCAAGGTACAGTAACTGTTGTCAATAGTTTGTATGATATGCTCTACCTTGCTGTCTTCACTATTCGCGCCGTACTCGCACTCATTGAATATTTCTCTAAAGTCTGGATGCATACGCGACTGTGGTTTCATTGATTGATGGGTGTCACCTTGAAAATAAATATCTCAAGTGGTTCTTATTTTTCTTTGGCGTGTGTTATTTATTCTGTTGAGTTTTAAGTTTTTCATGGACATCGAGTCTTTCTGTGGTAGAAGAACACTTTCCGATTTCGTTTTTAATCTAGGAAAGTTCATTTGTTGCCAGGATGGTGGAAATTTCCAACAATTGCTTTACGTCTTTCTCTGTAATGCTGCCCTCTCGATAAGATAGAAAAATCAGGACTTTCATTGCTATTTTGTCTTTATCAGGTGACATATATATACCTAAAAGAACAGTTTATAGGAGTGTACTTCACACCACTTGGGTTTAAGTCCATATACTCTGCCGTCTAGTGCGTTCAGAAACTGCAAAAAGTATACGGCTAAACACAACAGTAATACTACGTCGACCACAACAGGTATAATTCCCGTCAAAGATTTTCTTATGGTCGCGAGGCATACACAGGAACTGTAAAATAGTACACTCATAAAAACAAGAAAATGTGTTGTAGATTCTTTGGTGACCATTCATATACTGCATTCCCGCCTCTTTTAACAGCTCACTTATCACATTCTTATCCCTTTGAGTCTGCAATACCACGTGCTTATTGTGATGCTCTTTATTTATTACATGTTTCTTCCTCCAATTCTTCTTGACGCATAACATCGATATCATTTAGGTTAAGTTTTACTTATTCCTACATATTCCCAGAAACATTGCTACTACGATCGTCAACAGACTCGACGTTTCCTTCTTTGCTGGTCTCTTTTCAAACAAATAAGAAAGCAACAGATGACTTGAACACCTTAAATACCAGTAAGAAAAACTACCATTGTGTTTTTTTTCCGGATACATTTATAATCTGCGTAGAATGGCTAAGTACCGGTATTCGTAACACATATAGTGCTTTAGTACTCGCAGTACTTTCTTTTCCGCATATTGGTTCGAGCCACATTCTAGTTTTTTTTTCAGCACAATGCAAGTTCAGATTCACTTGGATGTCAACTCCTATTGAAGTTTTGATATTCGAAACGTTTCCCTGACGAGTACTTGCTGAATTTGTATCTCAGTAACTTTAAATATTAATCATATTGGTAGAGCATTGTAAAGCAAGACCGCAATACTTGAGAAGCACCTTCTTTTCGATACGAGCGGTTCACCCAAGCCATTAACTTTTAACAGCCATGCCTAGTTGAATTGCAAAGTGTGAGTACAATCAGTGTATTAAAGGCTGTGAATATAAAATATGTACCATTTCGTTGCTAAATGATTGGATGCGTTATCTTGTTTATAATACGTTATATCGATAATTGGTACTTGATTAACCCAATATCAGATTTGATTTCAGCCAAACAATGCAATACTGATATGTCGATAAACGATAGTCGATCTTGAAACTTTCTTGCCAGATTATCGTATACAAAGTATTTTCCATGCAACCAATTACGGTGAGAACAGGAAACCTGCAAGAAAATTCTTATAGGAACATCCGATTTTTATGTCTTTGATTGTGTATAAATGTTAGATCTTTTTGTGATATCGCGAATTGATATTGCGAAATTGACCGAATGTAAGATGTTGAATGGTAGCACAATTGTCCCCCGGGTCTGTGCTATCTCATCACGTCCGCTCATTTGCAGGACGGATATAGTTTACCCACTATTTTCTGGAGGTGACGGATAGGTGCTTGACACAATGCGTAATGTTAAGTAGGTAATAAACTTAAAAAATTCATTGAATAATGATCAATAATTTTCAATCATGCAATATTATATATTATTGCCGGAATACATTGGTTTATGTGCCCGAGAGCAGGTGACAATTTGCCCAACGCCAGGAGGGCAAATTGTCTCCTGCTGCGAGGGCAAATAAACCCATATATTCATGCGATAAGATTTTTATAACATGCTTCTTGACAGTTAATGCTATATGACATTTAGTTACATACAGGCCAAATTCAAACAATTTTACAATTATCGACAATCATCAAACAGATTTTAACGAAAATCAAACTAAAGTGCGCGCATGGATATTTTACATCTAGCGTTAGGCGTCTACTTTGACGTCGAAAATGTCGAAGGCTTCACTGGACTGGGTAACCATGGAAACCGGTCATTACATCGTTCACCGGCCGGCTAACTTATTAGCACTCACAACGAGGCATGTAATAAATGATAACTAACTCAAATAGGCTAATAATTGTCGCGAAACCATTTGAAAATATACTTGAATTGGCTTGGTCAATCAAGTGGAAGGCTCTGTAAGATCGCATGGAGATTGAAGTTAACATGCTTTTGAGCGACAACACACACGACAGGCACGACAGGTTTGTAACAAATTGTCGTTTTAAATTTGAACAGTTGAATATCAGTTTGAGAAGTAGGGTAATACGGTCGGCACATTTTTGCTGCCAGTATGTTGGTTAACACATCATTGGAAATTTATTTTTAATGTAGTATGGAGAAATCAAATTAAATCAAGTTAAAATATTTGATTAAAATCTACAGATTCAAATACATTGATCGTGGCATCATGTTTGTTTGTAAATTTGTAATAACAATAGCGTTAACTGTCGTCCGTTACTGCTGCGAGAACAAGCTCCTGAATAAAGCGGAAATCAACGAATTGACGATTTTTTCACAGCACAGTAACATTGTACATACTGAAATTCACAAATAATGCCTTAAAGCAACTGATGAAAGTTTGAGAATCGACAAAGGATATCAGTAACATTCAAATTGTTAATGGGCAGGACAAATCAAGGAGGGTAGGACAGGAGTTTATTAGCGCGCTACCATAGTGAACGTCGTCTTCAGTATCGTATGTCCGTCGCACAGAGGTACCCTTCTCACTTGGTATCGGTTAGATGCGTTCACTTATTGCATCAGACTGAGTGATTATACTTGAAGAATGATTGGACTACTTATATATATATATATATATATATATATATATATATATATATATATATATATATATATATATATATATATATATATATATATAATGTTCGCCTGCCTGCCTGTCCTATATATAAATATATATAATATATATATATATATATATATATATATATATATTATATATATATATATATATTATATATATATATAATGTTCGCCTGCCTGTCCGTTCGCGCCTGCATTACAGAAAACGCATAAAAACCAACCTCAAGTAGTATCTTCAAACTGTAATTTATGAAGGCAGCTGATGTTGCATTTATAATGAACACGTGCTCATACATTCTCCAGTGGTGCCATAGGTACTGTGTTACAATCTCTGTTTTACCACATCCTCCTTGACCATGTAATATCTACCATATGAAATTGTACAGTCTTTGCAGTTAAGAAATACATTATATTTATGTATAAGTAAAGCAATCATCAACCTAACGATTTTGAATAATATGAACAAATACAAATGTATTACCTCGATATAAACCGGCGGTTTTTTGTTGAATTTGTGTAAATGTGCCGCGTAATTGGATGATATATCAGACAGGTGTTTTTTGTGTCTGGAACCAGTGAACGACTTCGATGGCTGTCTCAGTATAAATGGTAAATCTGTTGAATAAAACGCCGTAATCTTCATTAGGACAAGGGTAAAATTCACATCAGTCTATTTCTTAAATCTAACATTTTAATATTGATGCTAGTTTCGAAAATATATGGTACGAAATACACTTGGCTTTACTGTATCCGTGTAATAAAATGAAAAGCTTTAATTTGGCAGTTGGGAGCACTGAAAGAAAGAAATCACTGGCTCAAGTAGAATAATAAGATCTTTTCCTGAAGTTTTTACGACCGCTATCCTCTTTTCAGGGATACAAGTCAACAATGAACCCTTCGTAGGATCGTTCTACGGTTACTTCATTGGTCTAAATCACCAAATTACTGTACTAAACCTCTCCAGGTAGTAGATATGGTGTTCGTGAAAGTTGCCACCAAAACCTTGTGAAAAATGGAATGAATTCAAAGTTCCAGTGCCACTTTAAATGTAGGCAGAAGGGAGTATCATGAGAGGAGTATGTAACTACAAAAAAGACTCAGATGACCACGTACCGCCCAACTACGTCTCCTGCCATGTTTCTCCTTCCCCATTCCTAAACACTAATTACCCTAAAACATTCCCTATACGCATCATTATGACTACATAATCAAAGTTGTACAGCAGGGCCGAATATGCTTGATACATGAAAGGGTGCCAAGTACTCATCAAACAACAGTGAAATCATGTCAAAACAAGGTGAAAGAAAGGTAAGTCCAAAAGTTAATCGATGAAAGGTTATTGGCGGCAAACGGGATCATGTTTGACTAATCCACGTTTGTGGTTTATCACTTCCTAGGTCGCCAAGAGAATGCATTCACTGTTGACAATTACACATGTCCCCTAAAACAATATAGATGCATTAAAATTGAAGTAAAGATAATTAGCTACATGTTTTTAGCAAGAAAAACGTTCTCCATCCTCCGAAAACAATGCAGCAATGCGTGATGCTTCATTGACTACAACTCTAATTCTGCATTTTAGACCTTATTGAAAAAGCCAACAAATATGTCCTTCCTTTCGCAGTCTCCATAGGAAAACATCCAACCTGCGATAATTTAATTCCTTTCTCCTTTGCAAACAGAACTATAAATGTTTTCAAAACTTTGAGATGAATTGACTTTATAATGAGATATTTATAAACTTTTGTAACATACTTAAGATCTTGTATTATGCTCTTTAGCGCCCAATACGGAACATAAATATTTTGCTTTATTGGCATCGAATTTGTCCCGGCAGACTGCCGCTATATTTCCCTATATTTATTTTTTGCAAATAAATATATCAATATTAAGAGATTACGATACGAATTTGAAGAGTAACGTCGGCAATGATTCTTTTATTCACGAATATGTATTGGATTTCTTTATGAAAGGCTTTCTTAGCCAGACTGAAGTCATGATACTTGGCGCTTCTACCCAGTAAGGCAATTTTCATATGCTAACGGCAGGTCGTAATACCCACACCATAAAGGGACAACTTTGAAAACGAAGCGCACATTTTGAATTTATACAAGTTAGTGCTATTCTACAATAATGATGTATCAATAGCAGTTCATTATACTCAGACTGTCAAAGGGACACTATTGGAGAAAAGGACAGTTTGAAGAGGTTTTCATCGGCGCCGTTTGATTCTAGAATTTTGGTACAATGATATAACTTTATTTATGCCTAGGCAATAAAGGCAATATTGAAGAAACAGAGACACGGTTGTCGCTTTTTACCGTCTTCTATCATTTACAACAGTTTTCCAATGTGATATACATCTATAATGCCCACCGACAACTTTTGAAGACAAAGAGGTACTTAGGGGCAACATCAAAAGTTCAATGAAGGATAAAAAACTTAATTCTTTTAGTTTGGGGGTGGGGGGGGGGTTTGACCTAAAAAAGTTTCTATCCTACAAATCGATTTAAGGTAAAAATTGCCAGGGGAATGAATATTTTGAAAAAAGAGCAGAAATGCACACTTTCGTGTTGAATCCAGCGGAGGGAGTTGTTTTAACACGGTGCAGAGCTGCACCTGGCCTAGTTAGTGTAAACAATGCAGGCTGTTGGCTTCTGTTGCACCATAGATGGTAGTTTCTCTACTGTTTCTGGTTGCACTCGGAATTTATTTTTAATTATATCTTGCTACATTTCTGGTGCATTTGTAGCCCGCCTGAATGGAGCAGTGTGAACTGAGTTGTTACAACCACCAGGACAGATGAGATAGTTTTTATGCCTCTGGAAGGAGAAACCTGGACTTTATTGTTGTTGTTCTTGTTCATTCATTAATAAACTTCAAGTTTGTTGTAAGTATGTTGTATTTACATTGGATGAAACACAAAGTGTGTTCCCAATCTTAAGCCCCACTAGCTGTATCTTTTAGCATTATTTTTATGATTTTACTTTCAAACTAAAATAAGTTTGTGACAATGTAGTCATTTAGGTCTGTGTACACACTGCCGGGGCTATATATGCAATTTTGAACAAGATAAAGATTACACTGCGATTAAATGTTCGCCCAAACATTAATCACAGCCCCATGCAGAAAAGCTAAAACCCTTGATACTATGCATATCTGCGGGGATTTAAATCTTCATATAAACTGCACAGCGTAGTCCAAACTGTAATCCACAAGGGTGAATGTTTTCAACTATGACATTGTATGTTCTGATTCCTTTTTAATTTACCAATTTTTGAAAATGCCAGGAAATCAAAATGACCGTTAATAAAATTTTAATTTACATGTCAAATGTTTCTGAAAGGAATGGTTTCCTAATGCAGTAAAAGCTCATATCTCTTCAGAGGGTAGATTTCAGAGAGGAAAGAATAGGTAGATAATTTGACGTCAACAAATTTCAAGAGTTACAGCTAGTGGGCCTTAACGATGCATTACTTTATTTCACCCTAAATTGACTGATCCTTAGATTCGCTTTACATAGATAGAGCCTGGCAACAGGTTCAATATAAGTCAATAAGTTTCTAGGGGGTGGGGGGGGGGGGTTCGGGGGAAACTAAGGGAATTAAGTTTTTTATCCTACATTGAACTTTTGACGTCGCCCCATGGATCCTTATAAATCGCCGCTTTTTTGGGTATTAATAACAGTTCACAATATGTGAATAGCGAGGGGCATTTTGACGACAAAGGACTTAAAACTCTTCAACTCTACAATTTTTACACATTATACTTAGTTCATAACTAAGTTAATAACTACTCAGTAAAGAGAAAAATGACGTCAATGTGACGCCTTTGAAGCCATTCATATTATTCCAGTTTAATACAACAAAAAAGAATATAACATTATTTTGCAAAAAAGTAAAGGTACACATTTGTAGTTATGTTATACCACAAATTATGATTGTAATATAAATTCATGACACCTAGACTATGACGAAACAATTTTAATGTCATGGGGACATGATTGAAGTCAAAAGCATTGCGGCTATTTTAAGTAATTATAACAGCTCATGATACCCAGAATATGATAATGATATTTGTGAAGACAAAGGGCTCTTAAAGTCATACTAATCGCTGATATTAATTACTTCATTTTAATAACGGTGAATACATGCGAAGGCACCTCTGACATCACGCTGTTGCTGTAATTGAGTAGGACACAATCAATATATTGATATTATACCACTAATAGACAGACAACGAATCAGTACGACTTTAACAATTTACCTATTGTCTTAAAAGGTAACACTTTTGTGGCATGGATATCCCAATTACATTTAAAATATCCAAGTTAGGATATTTAATAGCAGCGGTTAGCAAGTTTAACATCCCCTTTTCTTCAACTTGTTTTTCCTTTTACTCTGCAGATCATTAAAGGTATTATTATGTCAAACTTGTTGTATCAAATAGAACCGATCAGTATGACTTCAAATGTGTCACTGTGTCTTTAAAAATGTCCCTTTGTAGTAAGGGGGTTATGAACATTTATTTATTTATACCTAGAAAATCACCAATTACGACGACAGCAAAAGTGTTTTAACGTCTTCCAAGGTGTCCGATAATTGTCTACGTATGGAAATTTTCAAGCGAAATATTCCAATCATAGCAGCAATCAGTTTCACTAGAGACGTATCTCATTGCCTTCAGAAGTGTCCCTTTATACTTTGTGTGAGTTAGAGTCTTTAATCATTGGGTCCTCGTTGCGGTACCAAATAGAACCAATATTATTTCAAAAGTTTCCTAATCATTAAAAATGTCCAAAGCAACAATAAGAGTGCCTTCGAAATTGCCATTTCCTAGTCTCGCAGCATATGCTAGCATTTATATTAAACTTACATTAATTAGTGGGATGAATTTGATTGGCTATACTCTGCAAGCTTGGCTATGTATTATAGCCTAGCCTTAATAGATCCAACTAGCACCTGTAGATTTAACCGAATGTCGCACTCCTAAGGCGCATGCTAGTTGCCACAAATATACTTGCAGTGAATTCAAATTGGTCCAGAAAACGAAAAATTAATTTATGTTCCAATCTGTTCGTAACTGACCCTGACACCGTGTCTTGGCTTGTAAATTTTCTGTGATATGTTGAAATAGGTCAGACTCCATCCTAAAATTCAGGTAAAAGTACTTGTGTCATTGTTGTCCATATGATATTATGACAACATATATTGTCTTATAGACAACAGAGATTTAGGTGAGCAGATGATTTATGAAGTTTACATGTTTAACAAAATCCAAAATGCTCTATATTTTATTTGCTTCCATTATGCGAAACGTAAGGAGGCCAACGACTTTTGCATACAGGGATAAGCTAAAGCAGATTAACATAAGTCGTAGACACTCATTTTCAAAAGAAACTAGTTATTTTGCTTTCTTCTAGGCATTTATTCTAGTGGTCGATAAACAGGATTTGAAACATAACTTGTTTTGGTCAAACGATAACACTCTTCCTCAAGGCTACTTACCACAATTTCCGGATATCCAGTGGTATTCATCCCGGCATTTGCAATTGTCGCGATAGTTGAAGTGTACCACCGAGTCAATGTATTGAAGATACTCCTAATGATTGTGAGGTTAGATCCCATTTTTCTGGAAAGAGAATGAATTGCTACGCTTATCAACAGTAACGAAACAATCAAAAGATGGCCCTTGGCAATTACAGCTAATATAACAAACTTGTGTAGCAAGAGAAAGGATTCAAAAACGCGTAAAGAAATATGATACTTTGATGAAGTTCCTTCTTTTCAAAAAAATCAAATACAAATTGCAACATAACAAAAATAACAGGACTTCAGTTCATCATAATCTACTGTGAAACATTCACATGCCCTGCCAGCTTTTGTAGCATCTTTGACTTTTCATTGGAATCACAGACCTATTTAATTTAGCTAAAATACATCCTTCCAAAGCAAATACAAAGACACTTGAAATTATTTGAGGTTTGTAGCTGAATTTGCTATGTAGCGTGTTAGCTAAATTTAAATGTTATCAGGAGTCAGACACTTTACGACATTATTTGCTAGTAACGTTGATATATGTAACTGTCATCTTAAGTGTTTAAATTAAGATGCTGTTCTACAATACGCCCATACAAAGGAATCCTATATATCTTCATATTCGTGCAGTAGTTATTCGTGTATCTTTATTAAGCGTCAGTCCTTCTTTACAGTGATATGACTACTAACAACACCATGCGCATGCGCTGCGGCAGAAGACTCCCTATATGTAGAGTGTGCATACATTGCGTTTAATCAGGCAGTTTTACCATGAATCATACCTTGAGGCAATATAACACATTCTAGGAATCTTTCAATCAGGATAAATTGAAAATCGCACCTGTACAACTGTCCTACATTACGTCATTTTAAGGAGAAAGCATAGCTTTGTCAAATATCATTAAATCATTTTCGTTGGATATAGAATTTTCTTCATGATTGAAAGCAAAGAATACTTAATACCCCTTTTTCGACGCCATATTCAAATTTATGTTATAAAAGTACTTAGAGTATTCTGACGAAACCTTTTGATTTGTAAAGACCTAATGCTGGCTTTGATTAATTATGTATCAATAAACATATCATAAAACGCGACACACAACTTGCGTTGAACGCTTAAAACTATTAAAATTGTGTTCAGGTAGCAGGCAGATTTGCGTTAGAAATAATTAACTCATCAAATACATAAACATTATCAATTAATACCTGCAAAAACATCTAGCTTACTATTCACCACACTGCCGTCTTCACCTCGTGTCGTCTGCGTAAGCTCTAATGCCATGATAGCCGAGTACATGTGCACGTATCCCCTTAGTTCCCGGCATTGAATTCCCGTTTGATGTCTTTCACTCAGCTTTTTATTCTATTTTCTACTATACCATTTAATTTGAAAACCACATGAAAAAGGTTCGCATCTAAACGCTTTCGATAACCGTACCGGCCCTTACGTTCGATCGCGACGTCACCAAATGTGAACACATATAAAAGTTTGATCACGTATTTTGACGAACATGCAACAAATTCACCAGTAAATGAACAGAACCAATAAATATTAAAATAATTACATATCTGCTATTTTATGATGAAAGAAATGTTATAGATATAGGAATATGACGCAAGTTCAATAGTTCTGAACGTGCCGTGTTTAGTTGTACATTTTGTACAACACAAGCCTGTGATCGGTGGCCATCTTGGCCGTCTCAATAAACGGTGAAGAATGCCGTGATACCAAAGTTTACTTTACATAAAGAAACCTGATCGCTCTAAAATTACATATTGAATTAAGATTTAGTGAAAATACTTTGAAATTTCTTCATCGTTAGTGTTTTCGGCCAACAAAACCTATCTGACAGACTTGATCTTGAGCTTTCATAGCCCGTGGTGACACTCTCAGAGAGCATGGGCATCCATGCTCGTTCCACAAAATTTCAGGATACCCCTAATCTGGGATTTTTCGATAAAAAGACCCCCTTATTTTGCGAAATATGGGAGAAAATACGACCAAAAATACCCACTTACTAATAAAATCTAGGAGAGGGAGACGTTATTAGAGTCAGGTCAATGCTGAATTATGATATTAATTTTACATATATTAACACATCAGAGTCTGAAAGAAACTGTTAACTTTGGAATCGGAGTGTCAATCTCATAAAATTCAATAGATTTAGAATCACAGTTTTAAACCAGATCAAAACATAGGAAACACACAATGCAACTTATGGTTAAGTTTGAGTGTCTGATACTATTAGGTAATTCCTGGGATATTTCAAACCTTTCGTAGGCCTGATTTTTGGAAATGTACCCCTTTTTCTCGATTTCATGGACCCTTGATAGGGAATAAAAACACTCCCTTCCCCGTGATTTTCGGAACACGCATGGATAACCATTTCCCCCGACAGTGACACCACTTGGTTTCAGAGAGACTGGTCAACGCGATGTTCTATGGTGACGCCATTCGAGCCGCTGTTCAAATTTAAAATCACGTTCGACCGATCAACATAAGTCTTCATTTTCAGAGAAAATATCCTCAAAAATACCAAAATATGTCAATTCTATCATGAAATGGCTAACAACTTGTCACAAAATCATCGTCCTATTCGTGCCCGGCAGAAAAATTGTTCAGAATGTCTCTTACTAAGGCTGAGTCAGCGACCTGATCTGATTAGAAATTCACCGTAAAAATAGTTGACCAGTTTTCCTCGAAAGTTGCTTAAATTACTGGAAATTGCCGTAGCTACATTAGATGATGTCATTATTTTAGTCCTTATATGGACCTGAAGTGGGTTCAAAGGGTAAGGAATGGATTTATTTGTCAGGTGACCTCTTAAACGTGGGAAATCAAGTTCCAAACTTTGCCTTAGCGAACCTCTGTGTACGGATATACCCGTGCCTGGCGCTGAGCGTCACCCGTGCCTGGCGCTGAGCGTGAGTTGGGCGTGTACGGATATATACGGGCATGGCATATGAGGGTTAAGACTATCAAATATTGTGATATAATATAACATTCGTGCCAGTGGCTAACTGACTACGCATGCAGAGGTTCAATATACTGTGCGAGCAACCGGATATGTCCCCGACTAAATGCTAGGCGACCGCCATATTGTTTGAGTGATTGTCAAGAAATATAGTCTAGTCGGAAGGTAGGGTTCCCATGCACCCCATGGATGTATTTTTTTTACTTACATTTTTGTAATCCTTAGGGTCTATATTTAATGAATTTTGATGTTCCCAAAATCAAATCGTGTCCCATGGGGTTCATTTGGCGCCATCTTTGCCGCCATCTTGGCCGCCATCTTGGATTTAACAATGGGGTAGGGGTCACGTATCTACCGCTCGACGGAAACAGAAACAATAAAATACTATAAACGTTACATTTTAGAAAGCCAAGATCATGGCCTTTTCATTGATATATAACTTAATAGGGATTAATTAATATTTGAACGTCGATTAGACTTTATATCGGTCATTGGCCGTAAATCGTAAAATTTGCGAAATTTCACACCCAATAATTAAGTTCCCGTTCCTCCAAACAATTTTCATAAGGTATTTTATATTTTTTTGGAAGAACTCAGTGCAATAAACAAGAAAAACAAGATTAAAAGTATGTGTCTTGAGATTTAGTGGGTGCATGAGCTTGTTTTCCTATTACGCGGTATGTCACATATCCGTGTGTAACATAAGGGGTAGGGGTAATGTTTCCCTTTCTGTTTCGAATCATGAATGATGAAACCATAAAAATGTTACATTTTTTGAAAGTGCTGCATCAGACCTTTCTAAAAATATATAGATTTATGGGGAAAAGTTGCATATTTAAAAGTTACAAAGCTTAAACCTTTCAGTTTGTGTCGATTTCAAGTGATTTTTTAAGAACGAAATTACAACATATGGGGTAGGGGTAATGTTTCCCTTTCTGCCTCGAATCATGAATTACGAAACCATATAAATGTTACACTGTTTGAAAGCTCTGAAATGGGCCTTTCAAACATGTACAGTTTTATTGGGAAAAGTCCATATTTTAAAGTTACAAAGCTTATGCCTTTCAGCTTGTGTCAATTTTAAGTGATTTTTTTAAGAACGAAATTACAACATATGGGGTAGGGGTAATGTTTCCCTTTCTGCCTCGAACCATGAATTATGAAACCATATAAATGTTATACTGTTTAAAAGCTCTGTAATTTGCCTTTCCAAACATGTATAATTTAATTGGTAAAAGTCCATATTTTAAAGTTACAAAGCTTAAACCTTTCAGTTTGTGTCAATTTTAAGTCATTTTTAAGAACGAAATTACAACATATGGGGTAGGGGTAATGTTTCCCTTTCTGCCTCGAATTATGAATTATGAAACCATATAAATGTTATACTGTTTGAAAGCTCTGAAGTGGGCCTTTCCAAACATGTATAGTGTTATTGGGAAAAGTCCATATTTTAAAGTTACAAAGCTTATGCCTTTCAGTTTGTGTCAATTTTAAGTGATTTTTTAAACAAAATTATAATATAAGGGGTAGGGGTAATGTTTCCCGTTCTGCCTTGAACCATGAATTATGAAACCATATAAATGTTATACTGTTTGAAAGCTCTGAAATTGGCCTTTCCAAACATGTATAGTTTCATTGGGAAAAGTCCATATTTGAAAGTTACAAAGCTTAAGCCGTTCAGTTTGTGTCAATTTTAAGTGATTTTTTTGAACAATATGCACAAAACAGTTAGTCCGTTGGCCAGGTATCGAAATCATCCCCTCTAAGGCATTTTACCCACTATGATTTTCTGTTAGCTAGTATTCTCAGCTGTCATAATCTGCTTATTTTCCATTTAACTGATGGTGTGTCAGAGTGTAACGACTTGTTTGTGAAGGGCTGTCACGCCCTCGGTAGTAAAATAGGAATGGGTTAGGGGTAACATATTTACCGCTAGTCGGAAACAAAACAAAAAAGTACCATAAACAATACATTCTTAGAAAGCCCAGATAATCCCCTTACCATTGGTATACAACTAAACGGGGATAAATCGATATTCAAACATCGATTAGATTTTATATCGGACATGAAATGTAAATTGTAAAATTTGCTTAATTTCAAACCTAATAATTAAGTTCACGTTCCTCCAAACAATTTTTACAAGGTATTTATATATCATTTGAAAGAAGTTAATGCAATAGAGAAGTAAAAAACATTAAAGAGTGTATCTTCTTGAGACGTATGGGGTGCGTCGATTGTTTACCTAATATATGGTATGCCGTACATCCCTCTATAATATACATTTAAGGGATAGAGGTATGGGTAATGTTTCCTCTCCTACCAAACGAAGCCACATAAATATCATATCTCTGAAACACTAACGCAGTTGTTTTTCCAACAAGATATGGCTTGATTGGGTAAACTCAAAAATTATGCAGTGACAATGCCTAAACTCAAAAGTTTGTGTTACTTTACTGACATTTACTTGTTAAAAGGAACATAGAAAAATACTCTATAGGCATTAAATAGCACTAAAAAGCTAAATGGTGGTTAATAAAAGACGTTTTACTCATTTCAATAACTCAAATTAGGGAAAGAAAGTTAACAGCTATAATATGTCAAGAATTATATATTCCAAACCCACAAACACTAAATTGGATGTCATAGTCGTCATGCCAAGTTGATATGACAGCAGCAACAATCAATCCCTTTTCTTTAATTGTATCGCGAGAGATATATAAGCAATAAAGCACCACTTTGAAAGGATACCACACGGTTTCGACGGTAAACAACATATACGCACGAACTTCAGTCGTTGTATAAGGAGTGAAATGGTCAAAACCGAGCTCGAGTGGTGTACCCAACTTATAGGGGTTGTTTATCGCTATATTATATCAGTATATCGAAACTTGTGATGAAAATACAAACAATGTGAAAGAAACCCACTTTGGAGATAGGAATGGCCAACTTTACAGTATATCGTAAATACATGCACAGTCACGTGACCGTCTGGGCAAATCAGAGCTCACTAATAATAGTGTTACTTTATATACCACACGGGAACACGAGAGAATCTTTTATCGCTGAAAACCAATCACCATTAATCCACAATATAGCTTCTCCATAATAAGATAAGATGGATCGACAACACTTTACCTTCCTTACCAGAAAACAAGAGATCATAACCAATTTTTCGAAATTATTTTACAACGCAGAACACTATATACTCCCAATGAGGATTACTTTTTCGACTGGGTACTAAAAGTCGATAGCAAAATAATTCTGGAACTAAAACCCGAAAAGCCAAATGTCACAGAACGCATTCAAATTACGCAACTAAATAGTAAACAGAAGGCAAACAAACACTCTCTACACCAAGCAATAAGAAGGCGAGACAAACCTCAGAAAATGACTAAAAAGGCTTATATTCCCATTGACACCTAAATGTTTAAAATGCCTTGTGAGTGAATCTATCATTAGTTTCTTATCATGGATGACATTTAACCAATGTTAGACCCTGACGTCTTTGAAGCAAAGACCCTACAAACGGACGTTTTAGGGTCAATGCTTGAAGATACCATTCCCACCAGCATGATCGAATCAGAGAGACTAGATTGATCTAACTTTCGAGCTGCAGCTGAGAAAAAATAAGTCAACATAATCATCAGAGTCAAGCGAGGTAGACAACGGCTTCATACATTATACTCCACAGAGAGGACATTCTTACACAATTCACAAAAAGCGTTCAAAAGCTTCGTTAAAGGCATTGTTCGCGATCCCAGGGACGGGCATGGCTGGTGGTGTGGCAAATGCAAAATGTTAGTCATGCTGATCAAGGTGTAATCAAGTAATAGCTTATTTATAGATTGGGAAAATCCTAATCCTGATAGTAATGATGGAATATAAACTTTGTGAAAAGTTGAGAAAATTTGCCACTTCTTTGATTTGTATGTTTTACATTCCATGTTGTACTAGCCTGTACTATACATGAACAGTCAATACATCCGGCAAGTATTCTGTGCTGTTCTTTTATAGTTAGGTCCCCGCAATCCGAGATAGTCTTTCTATAGTGTCAACCATTCTCTTCGATTACTGTAATCTACACCAATAAATTCCCATTTAACCATTTGTATGATTACAGGGAAGCCTAAGCCTATCTTTTACAATCTAAGATTTGAGATATTTGACAACAATATGTATGCAATTTTCATATTTTTCATAGGCCTAAATAACACACAGAAGAAAGTCATACTGAATGTTTTGTCCAATTGAAAGTCAAATTTTCAACGAAACAAGTAGAGGTGGCCATCTGTAAGCCAAACGAGAATTAATATTAGCAAAGATGGATATTAATTGAGCCTTTCCCATTTCCGATCCCAGTTACTCATACAACGGGGTATAAGCGAAAGCCAAGAGTATCGAATGTGTTGAAACCTAAGTGGCCCCTATTCAGTACCACGTATCCTACAGGTACACCTTAAAGAATACTTACCAGGCCAAAATACCGAGTGTTGAATTCCTTCAAAAGTGGCAACACCTGGAAAGACACTGCGGCAACCAATTTATCACCCTGATCTCAACTATTTACCTCTACACCCAATAAAGCACCGGGACTCAAGACAGTTGTACATCACAAACTTAAGAGAGCGATCGAAGACACTCGCTACACAGAACGCAGGATGGAAGGCTGCAAAGACGATTCTTCAAATAGGCAAAAAAAGAGGCTAAAAACAACACAAACATTCACAGCAACGACGACAGGTCGGGTTTTCTTCCTATACTACGGTACAAAACCAAACCAAAGGGTCTTTCAAAGGCCACCGCACTTCCCTTAAAGCCCGGCTCGAAATGGACTGGGATCATGATTAGTGCCAAGTTTGGTTGGGCGTTTTGCATAATGAGTCTGTTGGTAACGGTTGCGATCGTTCGCATTATCTGCGGATCTGTTTGCTCTCAGATCACGCTCAGGCTCGGACTAATATAGATACGTACAGCCTTCGTTTCAAGGTTCGTTTCAGTCATGCCATGGCAAATACTCGAAATAAAAAAGAAAGGAAAACTATCAACTTAATCAAACAAGAGTTTGCTTGAATGAATTTACCGAAGTTTCAGGCCATATCAACGTTCGTTATGTGAATGATTCAGCTGCTGACCGCCATGTACATACGGAATATTGGCGCCATCTAAAGTCGAATAATTATAAAAAATTAAAAAGCTTATATCTGGGCTTCCTAAGAATGTATTGTTTATGGTACTTTTTTGTTTTTGTTTCCGACTAGCGGTAAATATGTTACCCCTAACCCATTCCTATTTTACTACCGAGGGCGTGACAGCCCTTCACAAACAAGTTGTTACACTCTGACACACCATCAGTTAAATGGAAAATAAGCAGATTATGACAGCTGAGAATACTAGCTAACAGAAAATCATAGTGGGTAAAATGCCTTAGAGGGATGATTCGATACCTGGCCAACGGACTAACTGTTTTGTGCATATTGTTAAAAAAATCACTTAAAATTGACACAAACTGAAAGGCGTAAGCTTTGTAACTTTCAAATATGCAACTTTCCCCAATAAAACTATACATTTTGGAAAGGCCAATTTCAGAGCTTTCAAACAGTATAACATTTATATGGTTTCATAATTCATGGTTCAAGGCAGAACGGGAAACATTACCCCTACCCCTTATATTATAATTTTGTTCAAAAAATCACTTAAAATTGACACAAACTGAAAGGCTTAAGCTTTGTAACTTTCAAATATGCAACTTTCCCCAATAAAACTATACATGTTTGGAAAGGCCAATTACAGAGCTTTCAAACAGTATAACATTTATATGGTTTCATAATTCATGGTTCAAGGCAGAACGGGAAACATTACCCCTACCCCTTATATTATAATTTTGTTTAAAAAATCACTTAAAATTGACACAAACTGAAAGGCTTAAGCTTTGTAACTTTAAAATATGGACTTTTCCCAATAAACCATACATGTTTGGAAAGGCCTATTTCAGAGCTTACAAACAGTATAACATTTATATGGTTTCATAATTCATGGTTCAAGGCAGAACGGGAAACATTACCCCTACCCCTTATATTATAATTTTGTTTAAAAAATCACTTAAAATTGACACAGACTGAAAGGTTTAAGCTTTGTAACTTTAAAATATGAACTTTTCCCAATTAAACTATACATGTTTGGAAAGGCCAATTACAGAGCTTTCAAACAGTATAACATTTATATGGTTTCATAATTCATGGTTCGAGGCAGAAAGGGAAACATTACCCCTACCCCATATGTTGTAATTTCGTCCTTAAAAAATCACTTAAAATTTACACAAACTGAAAGGCATAAGCTTTGTAACTTTAAAATATGGACTTTTCCCAATAAAACTATACATGTTTGGAAAGGCCCATTTCAGAGCTTTCAAACAGTATAACATTTATATGGTTTTGTAATTCATGGTTCGAGGCAGAAAGGGAAACATTACCCCTACCCCATATGTTGTAATTTCATTCTTAAAAAATCACTTAAAATCGACACAAACCGAAAGGTTTAAGCTTTGTAACTTTTAAATATGCAATTTTTCCCCATAAATCTATATATTTTTAGAAAGGTCTGATGCAGCACTTTCAAAAAATGTAACATTTTTATGGTTTCATCATTCATGATTCGAAACAGAAAGGGAAACATTACCCCTACCCCTTATGTTACACACGGATATGTGGCATACCGCGTAATAAGAAAACAAGCTCATGCACCCACTAAATCTCAAGACACATACTTTTAATCTTGTTTTTCTTGTTTATTGCACTGAGTTCTTCCAAAAATATATAAATACCTTATGAAAAATGTTTTGGAGGAACGGGAACTTAATTATTGGGTGTGAAATTTCGCAAATTTTACGATTTACGGCCAATGACCGATATAAAGTCTAATCGACGTTTCAATATTAATTAATCCCTATTAAGTTATATATCAATGAAAAGGCCATGATCTTGGCTTTCTAAAAATGTAACGTTTATAGTATTTTATTGTTTCTGTTTCCGTCGAGCGGTAGATACGTGACCCCTACCCCATTTTTAAAATCCAAGATGGCGGCCAAGATGGCGGCAAAGATGGCCCCAAATGAACCCCATGGGACACGATTTGATTTTGGGAACATCAAAATTCATTAAATATAGACCCTAAGGATTAAAAAATGTAGGTTAAAAAAATACATCCATGGGGTGCATGGGAACCCTACCTTCCGACCCGACTAATACGGCTAGTTTTCAATCGGGTTCGAACCCACAACATACGGCATCAAGAAAGAAATACGAAAGATGTTATGTATTATATTAAAACTGACTATAAAAATATATTGTAGCTATTAGCCAGTCGGTATTATTCTCCACATCTTTATTGATACAAGATATCGTTAGTTTTACACCATAAAAACAGAAAAGAGAGAAATATGTCGTGTATATGAACGAGAACAACATTCAGAATGCAGAGATTCACAATTCCATAGCGCCCTCTCTGTCAATACACAGAAGCAAACATTGCCGGTTTTGGGCTGCAAGGTTTTATTCTTACCACTGTGAATTAGGCAGTACAGTTGCAATGGCAACGGCAATTATGGGACAATAGCCTCTTGAGGACCTGTCACACCCTTGACGATTTAGCCACCGTGTGCCGACATACGAACAAATTGGCAAATACGTCATGAGTAAGTTTTGTATAAGATAAGAGCACGTAGAAGCCCGCTGGTATACGTCGTAGTACGGCGTGGTCATCGAAAAGTTTTGTGCATGCACAAAATATTTTTGATGTATGCCAGCGTATGGCTCATAAGTCCCGCACACGCGGGCCATAAGTTGTGCGCTCGTTGACACACGTTCACACACGTTACTTGTAAGTTACTTATAAGTGGAAATGCGTCGAGATAATTGTCTAGCGTACCCAAAACGTATTTAAATATTTTTAACCTATGAGTAACGTGCTTGGGACCTATATCGAACTTGCTTCCAACGCATTTTGAGGTATGTAGACGTATTTAACGTATTGTATTTACACTAGAGAACTTACTGAACGTGTTTCTCACTTACAGCATACCGTATAATGGCGTATCGACAGTGTTAAGGCGAATGGGTATGTAAAAATGGGTTCACAGGAGGAACTTGTCAGTACTCCTCAAGACTCCATGGGTGAGCAATGTCTATGTCATCCGAGAGATTGAGGATCCGGCAAGGCTGAGACGAGAATACTTACTAGCTGTCCTCCAATATCAGCATGACCTCATCGATTTGACACTGTACCAAGTTGCGTGCCAATAGAGCCATAAGAAGAAGAGGCGAATGGAGGAGAAGGAACCGGGTGAGACCATGGATCGGGAGGCGACGGCAGTTTGGCATGTTTGCCCAGCTTATGGTGGAACTCCGTAACGAGGACCATGCACCCTTCACCAACTCCCTGCATATGCCCCAGCGATGTTCGACGACCTCTCAGCCAGAGCGGTGATAACAAAGCAGTACACATTCTAAAGGGGCCCGCTTGAACCTGGCATGAAGCTATCCCTGACTTTGCGTCACCTTGCCGTGTGTTATGCATAAGTTAGACTATCGTTGGGCATAAGTTAGAGCATTGTTGGGCATAAGATGTAAACGTCAGCAACACGCTAAGCATTCGTTGATATTAGTTATCTATAAGTTAATGAACCTTTCTACATACGTTACTAATACGCTATGTATAGGCCCGAAATTAAAAAAATACATCGTAAAGTTCAGCGTATGCCGGTGTTTTAGAGAAATTTGATATGCATACGCTGGCTAAATCGTCAATGTGTGACAGGGCCTTTGAACACGATAGGTTGTAATCATGGTATATGCAAAAAATGCTACTCTTTGACTTATTAAACAGAAATTATGTGACAATGAACTATCCATTGCGATTTAATTGGTCGAGCTGAATCGCGTGATTGCCCACAAATACACAGTAATGGTTTGTTTTCATGCCCGTGAATATGAATAATATCGTAAACATAGTCACTTTACGGCTAAAACGAAAATTGTGATTTGTACAAAGATCAAAATCAACCACAAAATAAAATGGAACATTTGTTGGCCAGTTTAAGACGCTTTCTTTTTAAAACAAATCTCCGGATTTGCAATTTTTTTGGCAGCGCGCGCACTACTCACTGACAGGTTATTAGGCGCCGTTGTCGTTCGCACGGGAAATTTTCGTAAATTTTGACAGTTTTTTCGGGTTCTTTGATTACATATTTTTTATTAATTAAAATAACAGACTCCGCACTGACCATTAACATTTATTTAAGGGCGCGGGTGAGAGGGAAGCCAAATTAACGGGCTCGGCAATTCTCGCCAGTTAATTTTTGGCATCATTTTTTCCTCTCGCTCTTGCCCATAAATATAAAAATAACGAACGACGCGCTGACCATTAACGTTTATTTATGGGCAAGGGCGAGAGGAAACCAAACAAATAAAGCCGATCCCGTTAATTCTGGCTTTAATCTCGCCCGCGCCTATTAAAAACGTGAATGCTCAGCGCGGAGTCTGTTATTTCCATGATATTATCAACGAACCCCCAAAACAGTCAAAATTTACGAAAATTTCCACGCGAAAGACAACGGGGCCTCATAACCTGTCAGTGAGTAGTGCGCGCGATGCAAAAAAAATTCAAATCCGGAGATGTTTTGGAAAAAAAAACGTCTAAACTTGGCTCACATATACTCCATTTTATTTTGTGGTTAATTATGATCTTTGTACAAATCACAATTTTCGTTTTAGCTGTAAAGTTACTATGTTTAAGATATTATTCATATTCACTGGCATGTAAACAAACCATTACTGTATATTTGTGGGCAGTCACGTGGTTCAATTCGACCAATCAAAACGCGAAGGACAGGACATGGTAATACAATAAACATTAATGGTCAACGCGTCGTCCGTTATTTCTATATTATTGACCATGCTAGCGTCGATTGTGCATCTTCAGACGGAATAAAAGTCTAAGCTTCAGAAGCTTAACCTCTGTCTCGACACCAAGAGCTAAACATCATTGATATTAGCAATAATACCATTGCTTTGATCAGCCTTCGTCTCTTACGTTCTCCTTGCTTTCAAAGTTCCTACGGATAAACGAACATGGGAATATCAGCGAGAACTCTAATCCCATGTACGCTAACTATGGTTCCCATAGAGGCGGTATAGACCTGACAATCTCACATATTGGTAATTGTAAGGTAATTTGTTTCTCTGGTGCCATACTTTGAGCATTAGACCCTGATTTCCATTCTCGATTTTATAGGAAAATGCTGAAAGATTAATTGGGAAAAAAGTTTGAGCAAAAGTTGAAGTTATTCATTTTAGAGATATTACCTTAAATACCTGGGGCAGCCACAGAGAACTTAGTTACAAAATCTATTTGAGGAAGTACAAATGCGCATATGAGTGTTTTAGTAGGTTCAAGAATTTGTAAGTACCAAAGTAATATTCGTGTAAGGTGAAGCTTGGCCATTTACTCAGTGGTACTTTTTGCGAATGCGTTTGGACATAGTTAAAAGTCAGTCGAAAGTGAAAGGTAAAATTTTGACATTATCAACGAAGTTAATTTCAGACTCTTCAACACATATTGAAGTACGAAACGACATACTAACTGTAAAGGTGAACTTTGGGACAGATGTAACAAAGGCATGCAATGATATCATTCAATTTAAATTTATTGTGAGTCACCAGGCCTTGATGTCAGTAAGGTGATTCGTTTTTAAAAATCAAGAATGGCCAAAAGGGCTCCTTTGCCAATCAAACCAAAGTAAAAATCATACGCTAGGCGTTGATACTGAATCACGCAATTTCAAAAGTAACGCCACCTAGAAAACGATAACAAATCGATGTACCAAGCCAAACTCTGCGCAGATTGTTATTCAGTCATGCGGATCTTTAAAAAAACCGGATGACTGACTAGCAAATTGATAAATGAAATTTGTACCGATTTATTGTTGTAGACACATACCAGACGATTTCCCGTCCAATGATACACAGTTTCACCACAAGACAAATGACGCGTAGGCGTTACAAAACTTGTGAAATATAACACTTTAAACAATGAGCAGGTGGCTCGACTGCATTCGTTTCATACTAGAACTTGGCTGCATGGTTATACACTTAAATAATCAAAAACAGTAAAGTATTGTAGATTTCCATTTATCTAATTCATCATGACCTACTATATGTAGAAATTGCTGGTTTATAGATTACTCATGTTTACCTTGCAAAGTGTTATCAATGGCACGTAATGACGGCGATCTCTCCTACTGGCGTTGATGTGAACGCCCCTTGAAAAGTTCTTAAAAATATGAACAACAATCATTACGTACTAAAAATCACGAGTTTCCCCATCACTCTCTTTATTTCCGTGAGGTGTAGCACTTTCAATAGCATGCACAGAATGTGCCAGAATAGTTTAAATCAGTAATTCTTTCTTCCTCCTTTCTCATATACACAGGTCAGGTATAGTAACTTTCTTAGATGTTGGGCATAATATTGCAACTTTAGATGTGAACATGTGCGCCAATGGAACGTTGATATTGTTTAAAGCTTTGAATTATTACGCAAATTAAAATGATCTTGAAACCACGCTTTCAATATTACTAGTAACACAATGCACTGCTTAGAAAAGTGATAGAACACGGATAAGATTAAACTGTATTACCTTATATTAACAGTATAGGAACGCTAGGTTGATGACTACGTAACGATGAACTGCTATATAAAGTCGATATGTCTACGGTTTAAGATCCCAGACATACACAGAATGAAATTTGTTGTATTGACGGTTATATCTTTATAGTAGAGCTGTGACAACAGCATATTTACTCTATCACCAGTTCATTCCGGTTCATTTTATTGTGAATGCAAATTTCAACATGTGTGCAGACATCCAATTCTGCAGGATGCGCACATTTTCACACCAGCAGGGGCCGTTTAAAACTGACAAGGGGCGTTGCCGCACAAAAATCGACAATAGTTTGTTAAAAAGCGACTTGTTGTTCTCGCTTGGCAAGTCATAACATGTTAAGGTATTTCGTTTTATCGCCCACAGTCGTCAACGAATGTCCCAAGGGCAACCAGGCTAAAGTGAAAGAATTAACCAACTGTAATCTCAGTTGCATTATTCCGTAAATGCAAGAGACAAACCCCTTTTAATCATACGTTAACATAAAAATGACGGCAAGCATATTTTTGAGTCATATAATAACCAACACAAAGAGGAAGATAGACAAAAAATGATGAAATTTATTTCAATGTACATAGCGCTATTTATTTTATATGAGTCAACATTCATACGAAAAGGACAAGGAAGCTCACTCTGCGAATAAGATAAGCGTAAACACAAAATTAACTGACGACTTTAATGTCATGCTATCAGCATCAAAAGCCTGTTGGAGTATACCGCAAAGTACAGTGATTACGGTGTTGTAAAACGTATGTTTAATAAAAAGGTTTGGTTAGACTTTATTATAACACGCCCAATGCTCGTTCCGTGTTACGATTCGTAAATATGTCATGTGACGGGAAATATACACGTCTACTCCCCATAGAATCGACGTAAACGTTACGCCAGAGTGTATTTTGAAAGATTATTGCCATAGGGAAAGTTTTTTTTACTGAATTTGAGTTTTTGAAAGACTATTTCCCTAGCTAGGGAAACAGTGTTTTGACGAAATCTGGAAAAGTGCTCGGTCACGTGATCGTGATGTCCAACTGCTAGGAACTTGAACACCTCATCGACGAAAAAGATTCAAGTGCAACCAAGGATGTTTCTACGTATGCTAAGAATATTTTTTGGAAGAAAGTGGTACTACTGTTATCACTTTGGTGAAATCGCAAAGTAATCTTGTCACAATGGATTGTTGCGGTGCATAATATCAAACACATTAAAAACCATAACATGATAGTGGTCGTTGGAGTGTGTTACCCAGAAACACATCGGGGAATAGCGATGTGTTTCTTGTAACGCACGGCCCCTCGGGGTTATAAACGGGCGCGTTAGCTCTTATGACCAGGTAATGTGACAGAACTTCATGACCTTGCCTTGACGTTTGTGTGTTACGAAAGTTATTTTCACGAGTGATGCGGTGTATCCTGCGGCCGTATTTTCACGACCGAAGCGAGTGAAAATACAGCAAGGATACACCGCATCACTCGTGAAAATAACTTTCGTAACACACAAACGTCAAGGCAAGGTCATGGAGTTCTGTTATTATTACATATGTTCCCAAATTACACACGTTGGTAACTTCGTCGAGCAAGTAAATTCTTCGGGTCGGCGGATGGATATTACTTAACCAATAGAGTTATTCGCCCCTCAGCTGGTACACTCAAACAACGTCACTCACACGTATGACACTACAAAATGTTTTCAAGCGAAACCGTTCGTATTTTATATCATTATAATCGAAATTCATGTACACTGGAACAAGAACAATGAGTAAAACTTCAAAACGAGAAAGTCTAATTATGTTATCGGTTGAATAATTCAATCTGAGTCGGAATCGGAGTAGATCACTGCAGGTCGGCGACGTTTGGAGGCGATGCAACGTGGTATACAGGTGAAGACTGTTTAGATAGGGAATTATTTCCGGTGATGTTGAAGGTAAAGTTGAACGATCCACCACTGATGTGTGCATTTGAGAACATCCCTGGTAGTTGCGGCAACTGATGGAGGGCATTTTGATGCATTGACGACAAGGGACCTCGAATAGCATACGAAGGACCGGCCACCGGTCGCGGTGTATGTTCGGCCGGCGTCAGGCTTGTACTTCCGGTCGCGGTCGGTCGTGGATGCAGGTTGTGTACCGGCGAGTATGTTGCTCATCTGACGCTGCTGGTCTGCACTGGCCACAGAATAACGGTTGAGTTTTTGTGCCCGCTTAGCTTAGTTGTGAAGCCACAGTTGGTGTAACGCCGGCATCGAGCAGTCGTTGTACGCAGGCTTTACGAGCGCTGTGATTACTCAATTTGTCAGTGAGTCCCGTCGCTCGGTAGATAGTCCATGTAGCCGACACGAATATAGGGGTACACGAAAATTATGCTAATGAGTCCAGGGCAAATATGGTAATGGGGGGGGGGAGAGGGTTGTCTGTAGTTAGGGTGGGCCAACTAGGCAGGGGCCTGTATCAAGTTGCGTACTTACTTAGTAGCAGAGTTAGGTTGGGCCAACTACGCGGGGGCTTGTATCAAGTTGCGTACTTACTTAGTTACAGAGTTAGGCTAGGGGAACTACGCGGGGGCCTGTATGAAGTTGCGTACTTACTTAGTTACAGAGTTAGGCTGGGCCAACTACGCGGGGGCTTGTATCAAGTTGCGTACTTACTTAGTTACAGAGTTAGGGTAGGGGAACTACGCGGGGGCCTGTATCAAGTTGCGTACTTACTTAGTTACAGAGTTAGGCTGGGCCAACTACGCGGGGGCTTGTATCAAGTTGCGTACTTACTTAGTTACAGAGTTAGGCTGGGGGAACTACGCGGGGGGCCTGTATGAGTTGCGTACTTACTTAGTTACAGAGTTAGGCAGGGCCAATAACGCGGGGCTTGTATCAAGTTGCGTACTTACTTAGTTACAAAGTTAGGCTGGGCCAACTACGCGGGGGCCTGTATGAAGTTGCGTACTTACTTAGTTACAGAGTTAGGCTGGGCCAACTACGCAGGGGCCTGTATCAAGTTGCGTACTTACTTAGTTACAGAGTTAGGCTAGGGGAACTACGCGGGGCCTGTTTGAAGTTGCGTACTTACTTAGTTACAGAGTTAGGCTGGTACAACTAAGCGGGGGCCTGTATCAAGTTGCGTACTTACTTAGTTACAGAGTTAGGCTGGGCCAACTACGCGGGGGCCTGTATCAAGTTGCGTACTTACTTAGTTACAGAGTTAGGCTGGGCCAACTACGCGGGGGCCTGTATGAAGTTGCGTACTTACTTAGTTACAGAGTTAGGCTGGGGGAACTATGCGGGGGCCTGTATCAAGTTGCGTACTTACTTAGTTACAGAGTTAGGCTGGTCCAACTATGCGGGGGCCTGTATCAAGGTGCATACTTACTTAGTTACAGAGTTAGGCTAGGGGAACTACGCAGGGGCTTGTATCAAGTTATTTACTTACTTAGTTACAGAGTTAGGCTGGGCCAACTACGCGGGGGCTTGTATCAAGTTGCGTACTTACTTAGTTACAGAGTTAGGCTAGGGGAACTAAGCGGGGGCCTGTATGAAGTTGCGTACTTACTTAGTTACAGAGTTAGGCTGGGCCAACTACACGGGGGCCTGTGTGAAGTTGCGTACTTACTTAGTTACAGAGTTAGGCTGGGCCAACTACGCGGGGGCCTGTATGAAGTTGCGTACTTACTTACTAATAGTTACAGAGTTAGGCTGGGGGAACTACGCGGGGGCCTGTATCAAGTTGCGTACTACTTAGTTACAGAGTTAGGCTGGTCCAACTATGCGGGGGCCTGTATCAAGGTTGCATACTTACTTAGTTACAGAGTTAGGCTAGGGGAACTACGCAGGGGCTTGTATCAAGTTGCGTACTTACTTAGTTACAGAGTTAGGCTGGGCCAACTACGCGGGGGCCTGTATCAAGTTGCGTACTTACTTAGTTACAGAGTTAGGGTAGGGGAACTACGCGGGGGCCTGTATGAAGTTGCGTACTTACTTAGTTACAGAGTTAGGCTGGGCCAACTACGCGGGGCTTGTATCAAGTTGCGTACTTACTTAGTTACAGAGTTAGGCTGGGCCAACTACGCGGGGGCCTGTATGAAGTTGCGTACTTACTTAGTTACAGAGTTAGGCTTGGCCAACTACGCAGGGGCCTGTATCAAGTTGCGTACTTACTTAGTTACAGAGTTAGGCTAGGGGAACTACGCGGGGTCTGTGTGAAGTTGCGTACTTACTTAGTTACAGAGTTAGGCTGGTACAGCTAAGCGGGGGCCTGTATCAAGTTGCGTACTTACTTAGTTACAGAGTTAGGCTTGGCCAACTACGCGGGGGCCTGTATCAAGTTGCGTACTTACTTAGTTACAGAGTTAGGCTGGACCAACTACACGGGGGCCTGTGTGAAGTTGCGTACTTACTTAGTTACAGAGTTAGGCTGGGCCAACTACGCGGGGGCCTGTATGAAGTTGCGTACTTACTTGTTACAGAGTAAGGCTGGGGGAACTACGCGGGGGCCTGTATCAAGTTGCGTACTTACTTAGTTACAGAGTTAGGCTGGTCCAACTATGCGGGGGCCTGTATCAAGTTGCATACTTACTTAGTTACAGAGTTAGGCTAGGGAACTACGCGGGGGCTTGTATCAAGTTGCGTACTTACTTAGTTACAGAGTTAGGCTTGGGGAACTACGCGGGGGCCTGTATGAAGTTGCGTACTTACTTAGTTACAGAGTTAGGCTGGGGGAACTCCGCGGGGGCCTGTATGAAGTTGCGTACTTACTTAGTTACAGAGTTAGGCTGGGCCAACTACGCGGGGGCTTGTATCAAGTTGCGACTTACTTAGTTACATAGTTAGGCTGGGGGAACTACGCGGGGGCCTGTATGAAGTTGCGTACTTACTTAGTTACAGAGTTAGGCTGGGCCAACTACGCAGGGGCCTGTATCAAGTTGCGTACTTACTTAGTTACAGAGTTAGGCTAGGGGAACTACGCGGGGGCCTGTGTGAAGTTGCGTACTTACTTAGTTACAGAGTTAGGCTGGTACAACTAAGCGGGGGCCTGTATCAAGTTGCGTACTTACTTAGTTACAGAGTTAGGCTAGGCCAACTACGCGGGGGCCTGTATCAAGTTGCGTACTTACTTAGTTACAGAGTTAGGCTGGGCCAACTACACGGGGGCCTGTGTGAAGTTGCGTACTTACTTAGTTACAGAGTTAGGCTGGGCCAACTACGAGGGGGCCTGTATGAAGTTGCGTACTTACTTAGTTACAGAGTTAGGCTGGGGGAACTACGCGGGGGCCTGTATGAAGTTGCGTACTTACTTAGTTACAGAGTTAGGCTTCGGGAACTACGCGGGGGCCTGTATCAAGTTGCATACTTACTTAGTTACAGAGTTAGGCTAGGGGAACTACGCGGGGGCTTGTATCAAGTTGCGTACTTACTTAGTTACAGAGTTAGGCTGGGCCAACTACGCGGGGGCCTGTATGAAGTTGCGTACTTACTTAGTTACAGAGTTAGGCTGGGGGAACTACGCGGGGGCCTGTATGAAGTTGCGTACTTACTTAGTTACAGAGTTAGGCTGGGCCAACTACGCGGGGGCTTGTATCAAGTTGCGTACTTACTTAGTTACAGAGTTAGGCTGGGGGAACTACTTGGGGCCTGTATGAAGTAGCGTACTTACTTAGTTACAGAGTTAGGCTGGGCCACCTACGCGGGGGCCTGTATCAAGTTGCGTAATTACTTAGTTACAGAGTTAGGCTTGGGGAACTACGCGGGGGCCTGTATGAAGTTGCGTACTTACTTAGTTACAGAGTTAGGCTGGGCCAACTACGCGGGGGCCTGTATCAAGTTGCGTACTTACTTAGTTACAGAGTTAGGCTGGGCAAACTACGCGGGGGCTTGTATCAAGTTGCGTACTTACTTAGTTACAGAGTTAGGCTTGGGGAACTACGCGGGGGCCTGTATGAAGTAGCGTACTTACTTAGTTACAGAGTTAGGCTGGGCCAACTACGCAGGGCCTGTATCAAGTTGCGTACTTACTTAGTTACAGAGTTAGGCTTGGGGAACTACGCGGGGGCTTGTATGAAGTTGCGTACTTACTTAGTTACAGAGTTAGGCTTAGCCAACTACGCGTGGGCCTGTATCAAGTTGCGTACTTACTTAGTTACAGAGTTAGGGTAGGGGAACTACGCGGGGGCCTGTATGAAGTTGCGTACTTACTTAGTTACAGAGTTAGGCTGGCCAACTACGCGGGGGCTTGTATCAAGTTGCGTACTTACTTAGTTACAGAGTTAGGCTGGGGGAACTACGCGGGGGCCTGTATGAAGTTGCGTACTTACTTAGTTACAGAGTTAGGCAGGGCCAACTACGCGGGGGCCTGTATCAAGTTGCGTACTTACTTAGTTACAGAGTTAGGCTGGGCCAACTACGCGGGGGCCTGTATGAAGTTGCGTACTTACTTAGTTACAGAGTTAGGTTGGGCCAACTACGCGGGGCCTGTATCAAGTTGCGTACTTACTTAGTTACAGAGTTAGGCTAGGGGAACTACGCGGGGTCCTGTGTGAAGTTGCGTACTTACTTAGTTACAGAGTTAGGCTGGTACAGCTAAGCGGGGGCCTGTATCAAGTTGCGTACTTACTTAGTTACAGAGTTAGGCTGGGGAACTACGCGGGGGCCTGTATCAAGTTGCGTACTTACTTAGTTACAGAGTTAGGCTGGTCCAACTATGCGGGGGCCTGTATCAAGTTGCATACTTACTTAGTTACAGAGTTAGGCTGGGGGAACTACGCGGGGGCTTGTATCAAGTTGCGTACTTACTTAGTTACAGAGTTAGGCTGGGCCAACTACGCGGGGGCCTGTATGAAGTTGCGTACTTACTTAGTTACAGAGTTAGGCTGGGGGAACTCCGCGGAGGCCTGTATGAAGTTGCGTACTTACTTAGTTACAGAGTTAGGCTGGGCCAACTACGCGGGGGCTTGTATCAAGTTGCGTACTTACTTAGTTACATAGTTAGGCTGGGGGAACTACGCGGGGGCCTGTATGAAGTTGCGTACTTACTTAGTTACAGAGTTAGGCTGGGCCAACTACGCGGGGGCCTGTATCAAGTTGCGTACTTACTTAGTTACAGAGTTAGGCTAGGGGAACTACGCGGGGGCCTGTGTGAAGTTGCGTACTTACTTAGTTACAGAGTTAGGCTGGTACAGCTAAGCGGGGGCCTGTATCAAGTTGCGTACTTACTTAGTTACAGAGTTAGGCTAGGCCAACTACGCGGGGGCCTGTATCAAGTTGCGTACTTACTTAGTTACAGAGTTAGGCTGGGCCAACTACACGGGGGCCTGTGTGAAGTTGCGTACTTACTTAGTTACAGAGTTAGGCTGGGCCAACTACACGGGGGCCTGTATGAAGTTGTGTACTTACTTAGTTACAGAGTTAGGCTGGGCGAACTACGCGGGGGCCTGTTTGAAGTTGCGTACTTACTTAGTTACAGAGTTAGGCTTCGGGAACTACGCGGGGGCCTGTATCAAGTTGCATACTTACTTAGTTACAGAGTTAGGCTAGGGGAACTACGCGGGGGCTTGTATCAAGTTGCGTACTTACTTAGTTACAGAGTTAGGCTGGGCCAACTACGCGGGGGCCTGTATGAAGTTGCGTACTTACTTAGTTACAGAGTTAGGCTGGGGGAACTACGCGGGGGCCTGTATGAAGTTGCGTACTTACTTAGTTACAGAGTTAGGCTGGGCCAACTACGCGGGGGCTTGTATCAAGTTGCGTACTTACTTAGTTACAGAGTTAGGCTGGGGGAACTACGCGGGGGCCTGTATGAAGTAGCGTACTTACTTAGTTACAGAGTTAGGCTGGGCCACCTACGCAGGGGCCTGTATCAAGTTGCGTAATTACTTAGTTACAGAGTTAGGCTGGGGGAACTACGCGGGGGCCTGTATGAAGTTGCGTACTTACTTAGTTACAGAGTTAGGCTGGGGGAACTACGCGGGGGCCTGTATCAAGTTGCGTACTTACTTAGTTACAGAGTTAGGCTGGGCCAACTACGCGGGGGCTTGTATCAAGTTGCGTACTTACTTAGTTACAGAGTTAGGCTGGGGGAACTACGCGGGGGCCTGTATGAAGTAGCGTACTTACTTAGTTACAGAGTTAGGCTGGCCACCTACGCGGGGGCCTGTATCAAGTTGCGTACTTACTTAGTTACAGAGTTAGGCTTGGGGAACTACGCGGGGGCTTGTATGAAGTTGCGTACTTACTTAGTTACAGAGTTAGGCTTAGCCAACTACGCGGGGGCCTGTATCAAGTTGCGTACTTACTTAGTTACAGAGTTAGGCTGGGCCAACTATGCGGGGGCCTGTATCAAGTTGCGTACTTACTTAGTTACAGAGTTAGGCTGGGGGAACTACGGGGGGGGGGGGGGGGGGGGGGGGGGAGTGGGCGTGGGTGAGTGGGGGGGGGGGGGGGGGGGGGGGGGGGGGGGGGGGGGGGGGGGGCCTGTATCAAGTTGCGTACTTACTTAGTTACAGAGTTAGGCTGGGCCAACTACGCGGGGCTTGTATCAAGTTGCGTACTTACTTAGTTACAGAGTTAGGCTGGGCCAACTACGCGTGGGCCTGTATCAAGTTGCGTACTTACTTAGTTACAGAGTTAGGCTGGGCCAACTATGCAGGGGCCTGTATCAAGTTGCGTACTTACTTAGTTACAGAGTTAGGCTGGGCCAACTACGCGGGGGCCTGTATCAAGTTGCGTACTTACTTAGTTACAGAGTTAGGCTGGGCCAACTACGCGGGGGCTTGTATCAAGTTGCGTACTTACTTAGTTACAGAGTTAGGCTGGCCAAGTACGCGTGGGCCTGTATCAAGTTGCGTACTTACTTAGTTACAGAGTTAGGCTGGGCCAACTAAGCGGGGGGCTGTATCAAGTTGCGTACTTACTTAGTTACAGAGTTAGGCTGGGCCAACTATGCGGGGGCTTGTATGAAGTTGCGTACTTACTTAGTTACAGAGTTAGGCTTGGGGAACTACGCGGGGGCTTGTATAAAGTTGCGTACTTACTTAGTTACAGAGTTAGGCTGGGCCAACTACGCGGGGGCTGGTATCAAGTTGCGTACTTACTTAGTTACAGAGTTAGGCTGGGCCAACTATGCGGGGCCTGTGTCAAGTTGCGTACTTACTTAGTTACAGAGTTAGGCTGGGCCAACTACGCGGGGGCTTGTATCAAGTTGCGTACTTACTTATTTACAGAGTAAGGCTGGGCCAACTACGCGGGGGCTTGTATAAAGTTGCGTACTTACTTAGTTACAGAGTTAGGCTGGGCCAACTACGCGTGGGCCTGTATCAAGTTGCGTACTTACTTAGTTACAGAGTTAGGCTGGGCCAACTAAGGGGGGCCTGTATCAAGTTGCGTACTTACTTAGTTAGTTACAGAGTTAGGCTGGGCCAACTACTACGCGGGGCTTGTATCAAGTTGCGTACTAACTTAGTTACAGAGTTAGGCTGGGCCAACTATGCGGGGGCTTGTATCAAGTTGCGTACTTACTTAGTTACAGAGTTAGGCTGGGCCAACTACGCGGGGGCTTGTATCAAGTTGCGTACTTACTTAGTTACAGAGTTAGGCTTGGGGAACTACGCGGGGGCTTGTATAAAGTTGCGTACTTACTTAGTTACAGAGTTAGGCTTAGCCAACTACGCGGGGGCCTGAATCAAGTTGCGTACTTACTTAGTTACAGAGTTAGGCTGGGGGAACTACGCAGGGGCTTGTATGAAGTTGCGTACTTACTTAGTTACAGAGTTAGGCTGAGCAACTACGCGGGGGCCTGTATCAAGTTGCGTACTTACTTAGTTACAGAGTTAGGCTGGGGAACTACGCGGGGGCCTGTATCAAGTTGCGTACTTACTTAGTTACAGAGTTAGGCTGGGCCAACTAAGCGGGGGCCTGTATCAAGTTGCGTACTTACTTAGTTACAGAGATAGGCTGGGCCAACTACCCAGGGGCCTGTATCAAGTTGCGTACTTACTTAGTTACAGAGTTAGGCTAGGGGAACTACGTGGGGGCCTGTGTGAAGTTGCGTACTTACTTAGTTACAGAGTTAGGCTGGGCCAACTGGGGGGGGGGGCGTGTATAAAGTTGCGTACTTACTTAGTTACAGAGTTAGGCTGGGGGAACTATGCGGGGGCTTGTATGAAGTTGCGTACTTACTTAGTTACAGAGTTAGGCTGGGTGAACTACGCGGGGGCCTGTACGAAGTTGCGTACTTACTTAGTTACAGAGTTAGGCTATGGGAACTACGCGGGGGTCTGTACGAAGTTGCGTACTTACTTAGTTATAGAGTTAGGCTGGGTGAACTGTGCGGGGGCATGTATCAAGTTGCGTACTTACTTAGTTACAGAGTTAGGCTGGGTGAACTACGCAGGGGCGTGTACGAAGTTGCGTACTTACTTAGTTACAAGAGTTAGGTTGGGTGAACTACGCGGGGCATGTACGAAGTTGCGTACTTACTCAGTTACAGAGTTTTGCTGGGGGGAGTACGCGATTGCTTGTATGGTGACCTTATCATCGACCATAAAACCCTTCGACAAGGTTTGGGGCATAGTCATTTTGAACACAAAAGATTACGAACACAAAGGGGAAAGGCAATTACGCAACACTCAGTTTTATAGCCTGATTCTGTTAAAATGTTTACCCAGCAGTTGATGTGTTTGAGGATTAAAACTGTTGCTCAGGACGACTTATCAGGTGTGGCTGGGTTTTTGCGTGATTAAGTGATTAACTACTGAAAGAAAACTTGGAAGCGGGTGATAAATGATTACGTACTGAAAGAAAACCACAGAGGTGTTAATGCGAAAGACGACCTGAAAAAATACACACGACCTAATATCAATTGAGATAATATAAATTAGTGCTATTATGTGCGTCGCCGACAGTAAGGGTGTTAGAAAAACGCAAGATGAACACGTGATTTTCATTCAAGCTCCTTAATGTGTAGCGAGTAACATCTCAAAGGTTTGCCTCCAAAGAAGACTAATTTGAAGACCACGATGGCTGCAGCACGTAATCGCTTCCATGTCATGTCTGAAGACGATATTAAGGAAAAAGTGTGTGGAAGAGCGCCGCAAAACACCAGAAGAACCACAAGCTGGAGTCTCCGCGTGAGGAATGAGTGGGCCGAGGCGAGAAATGCTACAGAGGTTTTGGGGAAGCAGCTACAAATTCCCATGGCAGACAATCTGGCAGAGTTTGGCGTTGATGATTTAGATGTGTTCCTGAGCCACTTTGTAATGGAGGTAAGAAAGAAAGAAAGTGAACCGTATGCTCCCGACTGTCTCAACTACCTAAGCGCAGGAACCGCAACTGTAACGCCAAGCAAACTACTCGAAGAAGTTCAAGAAACCTCGCGATTCACACTACCGTCATAAGAACTTCCAGTACAAGGACGTGATATTATCATCAGATTCGGATGTAAATTTTGAACTAAACTTTGATTTTTCAGAGTTAGATGATTGATGATATATTGGTTACAAAAGGATTTCTTGACTCATTGACTGTCAGAGACTCAATTGCATGTTAACTGGACGGCTATAAGTCGGTCATCACCGGCTTGAAACACATAGTATTTTGTTCGCAATTTATCCATAGACCGTACGCTCTACGATTTATTGATAATAAAGAATGAAGATAACTTGATAACCTCCAAAGTTGTTATTTTTCATGTGTAGGTGTGTGAGTGGTTTATCCATGGTAAATTTTTCCCTGATTTCAAACGTGTCAATGTCATTGTGGTCTGATGGGCAAGTTACGTGGCCCGAAAACAAAACATTTAAAATCGTAAGCAGTGTGACACGAGTGATAAACGCAAGTTGTGATAAGTCGATGTCATGCGGTCTGATGGGAAAAATTAGGTTGCCTGAAAACAAAACATTTTAATCGTAAGCACTGTCTGACAGGAGTGATAAATACTAATCCTGGGTTCCTTGTTAGCTCGACGGCTATAAGTAGGTTATCGCCCGCTTGAACGTAAAACAACTCGGCTCCGCCTCGTTGTTTACGTTTCAATCGGGCGATAACCTACACTTATACACAACCTGGCGGTGACGACACAGAACAAACAGTAAAAAGTAGTACACAAACTATTAAACGAAATGTACGAGAACAAACACATCGACCATGATACTTATAAGTATCTTGATCCAAAACATAAATGTCCGTACTCCACAGTGGTGCTCATTGCCTACAATTCACAAACTGCCGCCTGAAAACTCAAAATTTGCAGGCAGACCAATAATCAGTGGCTACTCCAGTCCCATTTACAGAATTACAGAATTCCTGGATTACTTCATAAAACCACACGTTCAGCAACAACCAACATATATAAAAGATACAACAAATTTCATACCAGAAATAGAAAAGACAAATGTCCCTTAACAAGCATTTCTCTTAACACTCGACGTGGTGTCAATGTACACAAAGACAATTCACAACGAAGCAATTCGGCTAGTCAGTGAAACACTAAACTCACAAACCTCGCATGAAACAAAATACAGCATCAAAAATGATCCACGGAAGAATTAATGGAAATGCTATCATTAATTCTCAAACACAACAGTTTTGAATTTAACAGGCAATTAATATTTCTGCCAAACCCGAGACTGCAGCATGGGATCAAACGCCTCACCGGAAATAGCCAACATGACTTTTCATAATCGTAAATAACCACAACAACATTCATTTCTGGAAAAGATTCAGAGATGATACTTTGCTATCTTTCTCGGAACACAAACCGAACTCACAAACTTCATCCAAAAAATCAACACAATGCACCCAACATTTAAGTTGTCATTCGAAAGCTCAACACAAGAAATAACATTTATTGATGTAGTTGTTTTCAAAGGTGCAAGATACTACAAAGAAAATATCCTCGACATCTAAACACATACAAAACCAACACACACATTCCAATTTGTACATAGAGAATCGTGTCACCCGACAGCAACTGTTAATGGCTTTATCAAACTTAAGGCAAAATCCTTAGATACGCTCGCACTTGTAACAACAATGACGACTTTACTAGAAAAGTCGCTTTCTTTACAAACAAACTACTCGATAGAGAATACAAAACAACGAAATGACGAAAATAACAGGAAAAATAGACCAGATTATCCAAAATACACTAACAAACCGCACACTTACACGTAAAGAAACAACAAACAAACTCATGTTCAGCACAACATACAGCCCACACATCAAAACAAAATATCTTAGGGGAAGTCATTTGAAAGATTGGGCTGAACTGGAGAAGGATTCAACACTAAGGAATGTATTCCTAGAATCACCAATCATTGCTTACAGATAAACAAAAATCTAACACTGCATGAAAACCCAATAATTCAGATAAATTCATATTAATGAGTTGCCTGTATTATAGTATAATACACGTGAATTCACATGAATCCACATGAATACAGGCTTGCTGAATACAAAAAATGGATTCTTGACTGTATTCATCTGTATATGCACTCTTCAGCTAAAATACAGGCAATAATCCATGTTAATACAGTAAGTATTGAAGGGTTTTTATGCAGTGTAAAAGACACACTAGTCAAAACAAATTTAGTTAGAAGTAAAAAAATAGAACAAACAAACCGGACCACCAAACAGACTCACAACAAGACCCAAACATTGATATACTTGCCTCGCTACTCGAAGAGCAAGAACACTAAATGCATTAAAATAAATTTTAACAAACACAAACTGAGGAAAGAATCTACACTGCGACTGATGAGAGACCACACTCGGGTTTCAAAACGCAAGCATCAAAGGGCCACTCTATGAAATAAGCTTTCCCCCACACAACAAAACATTACCGTACACACTAATGCAAATCCCTACATATATCCGAAACTAAACAAACATTATATGAACACAAACAATCGGATAAGAATGTAGGAACACATATCGAAAACGAATCAAACACAAATTCAAAAAAAAAAACATTTTGGATAGTAAGGGGGGAGCCTCTTTCACATTTTTTGTGAAAACAATTTCGGGCAAAGGCTAGTTGTAATGGCGGCAGAAAGTGAACCGAAAGAACGTAGAAAACGCAAAAGAATGGTCGTACTAAAGCAAGTATATGGTCTTGAGTATATGTGCGATTCCGATGAAATAGTTAACAGGGGAAAATGGAAAATCGAATAAACGCTGGTAATGGAGTGCATTCACAGGAGAGTTAGCGCCAAATCGGAAATGAATGAAGAGGAAGTTGTAACACTTTATAACACAGTAGCTGAAAGTGACATTGCACGTAACGAGGGTGTAATATATCGCAGAAATCCGAACCTTCTATCATGGTAAATGAAGAGAAGTTAGTAATAGAGGGAAATATCCCCACATTTTGATATAAAGGGCGACGATGAAAATCTAGAATGTTTAATGAAAGTCATGCCTGTAGACCTAGCAAACTTTGTAAGTAAATGCTTTTTGTAAGAGAATGTTTAAGTATGTTTACGCTTATTTATTCATAACTTAAAGAACTGTATTACTCCAGTGTCTTGTAAGCCGTAGGGGCTGGGTGTGGCATTATATAAGTCCACACATGACACTTTAATAAATAAAGATAACATTAGATAACATAACAATAAGAGAACGAAGTTTGCTCCGCATATTCGCCCGCCAATTAGCAGTTTCCATCGATGGTCAAAGGAAGGACACCTGATAAAAATGAGCCGGCATATTGCTAACACGAACACAGACACACAGTGCTAACACGAACACACCACACACACACACACACACACACACACACACACACACACACATGATACATAACATAACTTACAAACCCTGCCTATGGCATGTACCTTGACGTGCAGGGTGGTAGGGCAACTAGTTAATAGACAACAAGAAACACTTACAAATGCGTAAACAGAAAAGTAGACTATGAATCAGACAAAACCATGGCAGTGAAAAGAAGATGAAATTTATGACAAAATGAATGAAGTGAGTGTGGTTCGTGGACGCAGATTTTCAATGAAAATATTATCATAAATCGGGGTTTCACATCTAACATATATTTGAAGAAATGCGATTTGTTATGACATTGTAACATTATACCTTCGTATGTGTTTTGAAGTAAAGAAATTGTGATGTTAAGGTTTTCAAATGCTACATTGTTCCCCAGCCTAACTCTGTAACTAAGTAAGTACGCAACTTGGTAGAGGGCCCGGCATAGTTCCCCTAGCCTAACTCTCTAACCATGTAAGTACGCAACTTGATACGGGCCCCCGTGTAGTTCACCCAGCCCCCGCGTAGTTCACCCAGCCTAAGTCTATAACTAAGTAAGTCCGCAACTTGATACAGGCCCCCGCGTAGCTCACCCAGCCTAACTCTGTAACTAAGTAAGTACGCAACTTCGTACAGGCCCCCGCGTAGTTCCCCTAGCCTAACTCTGTAACTAAGTAAGTACGCAACTTCATACAGGCCCCCCGCGTAGTTCACCCAGCCTAACTCTGTAACTAAGTAAGTACGCAACTTGATACAGGCCTCCGCGTAGTTCCCCTAGCCTAACTCTGTAACTAAGTAAGTACGCAATTTGATACAGGCCCCAGTGTAGTTCACCCAGCCTAACTCTGTAACTAAGTAAGTACGCAACTTGATACAGGCCCCCGCGTAGTTCCCCAGCCTAACTCTGTAACTAAGTAAGTACGCAACTTGATACAGGCCCCCGCGTAGTTCACCCAGCCTAACTCTGTAACTAAGTAAGTACGCAACTTGATACAGGCCCACGCGTAGTTCACCCAGCCTAACTCTGTAACTAAGTAAGTACGCAACTTCATACAGGCCCACGCGTAGTTCCCGCAGCCTAACTCTGTAACTATGTAAGTACGCAACTTGGTACAGGCCGCCCGCATAGTTCCCTTACTGTAACTCTGTAACTATATGTAAGTCCCCCCGACGTACACACTGGAATGTGTAGGACGCCCTCAACCAGTCGTATCTAACTTCATAACTTAGTACGCAACTTCGTACAGAGGCCGGGTTAATCAGACGTAGGTAAGGTAGTAATATAGGTGTAACAACAATCTCGCTTCTACTGTGTAATAGTGTAACTTTAGTTGATACTTGACACAGATATACTGGAACTCCGCAAGGCCAACTTGTACTCCGTACACATGCAATTGATCTAACTCAGGTGGTGGAATGTTCAGAACTTCGCAAGTTTCTTCTGTCATGGTGTGAAGCCATTCCTTGAAAACTGCCACTTCGCGTCTTGTTTTCATTTCCGTGTTTTGGTTTTTCTGCGCTCCAACTTGGACGTCGACATCAGCTGTGTTGACACGGGCACATCTCCCTGTGCTCGCAGTCCCAGACGGCACTGTCAACGACGCTACCGTCGCGTTATCCTTAAAAAATACTTGTTTCTCCGTGTCACAAGGTGTTTCCATTGTGTCTCCGTAATAAAATTCAATTTCAAAATGATCAACATATTCGCAATTTTGCCAGTCGTAATGCTGGTCCTCAATCGAGCTGGTTTCAATATACAGCAGACGACAGTTTTTACCAAAGTATAAAGTAGTCCGCCAAATTTGATACTCATTTGCATAATTTAGCGTGAAAATACCGAAAAATTATTGAATGGGCACGTGACTAATTTGCATAGTTATTTGATGGCTTGTGACATTCTCCTTCAATCTGTAAGTACGTTTTTAGCTGTTTGACAAGGAGTTTATTGTTAACATTTTGTATTATTATGATAAAATTAATAAGTGTAGGAAACAACTGTGTGGTCAATATGATATGCAATTTATCCTGCCCAAAATCGAATTTTGAAAAGGAACTATTTTTCTCATATGCACATTACTGAGATTCAATACCAACTTTATGTGGTGGGGCACAATAGAATAATCTGCAGTACATATGTAATAATAAGTAATAGACGCAGATGCAATATTATAACAACATATCACACCTCCTTGTTTCGCAAATCTTTAACAATCGATGACACTTCAATTGTAGAAATTGTCGTGTTCAGTAACTGTTTATATCTGCCTTGCTACAAATAGATATTATTCTTTATCGATATCAAATTGGATCATCGTTTGAAATTAATATACCCCAAAATATGATTTTAATGTACTAAAGACAGCGTCTTTCGATATTAATGTATGGTACTCTGAAACGTTCAATATAATGTAACTTACTAAAGATAACATTGTAACAATATGTTTTCAATCCATATGTCCTTGTCATTCGTACAAAGCATAGGTGATTGTGCGTTCGCTCATCCCTTTCAAATGTGTTGATTCTTTTGTGACATATGCTCTTCATCATACATTGAAACCATCAAACGGTAATGAAGTAAAATTCTAACTTTTTAAAATGAATCTGTATAGAACTGACAAACGGTGAAAGCTAATTCGGGAATGACAGGGAAAGAGTTAATATTAAAGGAATCAAGAGGAGCTAATAGCTTTCACATTTCAAAACAACGCAAATCCGTTAAAAAACTGATACTCATTTGTCCACAATAAGTTGGTAGGGTTCTCGTAGTCTTTATTCACATTATACGAGGAAAACAAGTGAAAAATTCTAATGTTTACCTCCTAAAAAGTAATATCGAACCACAGAGCATCCATGTTTGAACATGTGATTTTTGATTTACGAGTAAATCACTGATCCTGCAGCGTGACATTGTATTCCTGCTCAGCGTCTTTGAATTTTGCATGCAGGCTGTGTAATCTCAAAGAAATGCGCAACATTGTATGAAACATACTTTATGTACCTATACCTTCTCTTTTCATTAATTATGTGATTATCAAGCAGGAACAGAGGTCGCGGCATAATGAAAAGCACGTCATGAAAAAAAACAAGGAAACTATTAGCTATACCGGACTTTATCAGAGTCAAACCTCGGGTATTTCAAGAGACACTGCTCGATCCCTATTCACGTATTGTTGTTGTTCGCCTCTCATTTAAACGTTGGCTCCATTTCAATTTTTAATGTGCTAGCAATACACATCAATCGCAACCGTTTGGTACCTGAGCTAGTCACCTAAAAACTGGGCTTCATTGTCATCAAAGCTGTTACAAACTAAGGTAATTGTAGCGTTCCACTGTTAAACAGTTGCCAAATATCTTCCAGACTTTCATCCAATCAAATTATTAACATCCCCTGTCGATGAGATCTTTTGACTCCAATTTGTCTGGCCGATCGTTTTGACAATTTTTACCCTAATCTTCCTCAGTCTGCTAATTTGATCGACGACACGACCTTCTGTTGAAGAGTCACTGTCCTACATTACACCGTTGGCTAAGAAAGTCGGGAGGCATCTCGTCCATAAGTTTTAGCATATGTACTTGCCCTGAATACACAACGTTTGACATTGATGGGCCTGAGTCCGCGAGGTGTACACAGTAAAACTGTCCTTCAACATGCCACTAGATCATCTATGAGCGTAGTTGTATACATGAAAGAATCCTTTCTTTTTTGACATGGATAACAGTGATTCTGCTGCTGAAGTATATGCTTAGGACATATGTCCTAAATCGAGAAAAATCTTTAGGACAATCCCATAATCCTTTGTGGTCACTTGTTTACCTAATCGCAGCGTTTGTGTCAGAGAATATTGTTTTTAACACACACATATACACCATAAAGGTACCAGCCTTGTTGGTAACCAACAAGGCTGGTATCTGTATTCAGATCTAATAATACACTTGGAAATCTGGAACACAAACAAAAGAAACAATAAATTTTGAATGTGAATACATCCCTGAGCTGTTTTATCCCTTGAATTGTCCTTGTGAAAGGTTTACACCTATCCTTGAGTCAGAAAGTTGAAATTTCAAGTCTCAAAGTGAGGTTCACAGACAAATTACAGTGAGGATATCACATAACTGTGGTATCTTCACTGTAAGTTTGTTTCTGAAAATTACTTTAGAACTTTAAATTTTAACTTTCAGACAGGGTCATCTGCAACAGAAAAGCTTTTCCATAAGATGGCCCTGTCTTCACTCAAGAAACTTGAGAGATCCATCTCAAATATTAGTGTTCCCTAATTTAACTCTCATCACCATATCTTGATGGTTAACAGTTAAACGATTTCTGAGGGGTGTGAGAATATGATTTTGTTCAATAAAACTTTTTGTGAAACAAATACTGACACTGTGTTGAATCTAGGATCAGAGAGTAGGGGCATTTTGGCCATGGACTTCAATTTGGGGGCTTTTTTCATTCATTAATGTCCATAAGATTAATTAATATTTATTTTTCTTACTGTAATTATTTATACTGTAATTGAGCAGTGTTTTAGCCAGTTTTGCTAGCATGAGGACACAGTGACCCATAGGAGGTTTAAATGGGGACAAATTGCATTTTTAAGGGACATAAAGTATTTCAATAAAATAACACAGTACAGTGTCATTGTGTATCATCATCACCTGGTACTATATTTGGTGTTAAATAGACTAGTCAGGTGAGTGCATTAAAGGTAAGTAATAGACCACTGTGTGTGTTGTTTCAAATTGTACCAACATAAAACCTTCAGTATCATTTAGTTTACTGCATTCGCATAAACTGCAGGACTTCCCTAGATCACCAAAATGATTAGCCAACTCATTAGCCAAATCAAAAATCTTGTAGCCACTTTGAACAACTTTTAGACAGTTTACGATTTCAAGTGTGGCAACAGCTTTGTTGGCATTCAGAAGTTCCCAATTATACAAATCAAGATGTTTTGTATGTTGTTCATGATAATTTTTACATTAAACAAATATTTGTTCAGTTTTTATTACATTAACTATCTGTGTTTTTATGACATTAGAAGGATAGAAATATATTTTTCATTTCTGGTGGTAAACTTTTTTCACCAGAAATAAAATTAGGTGGCAATTCTACAAGTCTGGTAGCAATGTGAAGTGTATATTACCACAGATACAGAATACTTCTTCAGCATTTATTCAGTATTCACAGTATGACAACTTATCATATACCGGTATGTAAGCTAAAAGCTCCTCATGTGGCTTATTTATGCAGTCTTTAAAGTCATGTTGAAAATTTTGTGAGCCACACAAATAAAAATTTTAGATGAAGAAAGCATTTGGTAGCATAGTGGCAGTATAGATCTATTGTGGTGTTTAAGGCCCTGGTGTTGTGTCATACGGTAGTTGTGATCAAGCAGGCTCAATAGCATCTTAAGCATAAGTATTTTTCTTGAGGACAAAAAGGGTCGGGCCCAAATTATGTAAGACAAGCAAGACACAATGATATTGTTCATTTAATTTCCCAATGTTTTTAAAAGTAATCATTGTATTAATGATTATGATAACATTTTAGCCCAGAAATATTTTCATTTGATATTTTGATATCATCAAGAACTGTCTGGTAATGTTCACTATTGCGTCATTATTAAACTGTTGGAATCTGCAAAATATTAAAATCATCCAGAATAACATCATTTCGTGTAGAAGTTATGGCAATTTGAAATAGGCCAAATGGACAATTTTCATAGTTCTACTTTTGAATTGTTGCTTTGATGTTAAGTTACCATGCAAAATTGCAGTTCTCAAATGTGACGATTTGAAAATGGATATGCTTATTGCAACTACTGTTCACAATGTCCCTTTGCCATGACTCTTAATAACTTTTGATTTAAAACTGACAGTCAAGCTAAATGCCATTAAATTGGAAGGCACCAAGGACCTTTGAACATAAGATTGTACCTATTGGACCTCCATAGGTGGTTTCTTTTGAACCATAATTGTGTACTTAAGGGGTCTTCATTCATGATGACATCACATGAGGTGACCCAGATTTGACCTTTGAGAAAACCTCAGTTTTTCTCCTCTTCCCTTGTATTATGATTCTGTTTGTGAAAGTTTCCTTTGAAATTATGGTTTTTACTATCAAACTGAGTAGTTACAGGCCAATTTTTTATTCAAGCAAGGTAGGTAAAATTTGGACCCATAGATGACTCGGGGACTCACAGAAGTGAGTCAGTGCAGTGTATTCATGGACGTATCGAACAGCAACAATGTTTGCTTCACGTACCAGGGAATTTGTAACTTTGTAGAAAGGAGAGTAAACTGTTTCAATACATTGCAACTTTGTAGGAAGGAGGGTAAACTGTTTCAACATCTTACAACATTTTACTTTTAGCTGTAGTTTTCTGTTGAGGAGGCAGCCACTAAAATACAGCCGACGGGGATTGTAACTTTGTGCCTCAGGGCCTGGCCGATTGAAGTTGGTTTGTGACAATTTTTTCCGGCCATTTGTCAGAAATTACAAAAAAACTTTAGGACATTTTGCAAAAAAAACGGCCATTTGCCGAAGGCCGGTGAGTAACTGAATCACTGGATCATGGGTATAAAAGGTTTTTACTGTGTCTGCAAAGTTTGTAGAGCCGGGGCAGGATGTGGGAGGGGAAGAAGGGCGATATACACCTACAATGGACGTAGTTGCTTGGCTCGGAATGGTGATACATGAAAAACAAGTGAGCTTATCACGCTTCTAATTACATGTTACGATCTTTTTCCCCTATGATCTATTGTTCTTTTGTTCACCGCAATTAGATAAAGTGTTATGGAAATAAGTTGTTCTATATATCAACTAGAACACGGATAAGGCGCAATAAACACCGACAGTAGCCCTATTTTGCTTAATCATTTGACTGCCGGTTGTTCTTAAGGAACCAACGGTTGTCACTTGCCGAGCTTTTTGTTTACAGCCGACGAAACCCGCATTATCGGGAGCGTATACTTGAGTAATAGCCTTTACACTACAGTTTTGAATAATGACGTCACCATCACGACAACCTCAAATCGATTGATATAAAGACTACACCTTTGAAGGGACAGGTGGGTAAAAAAGGAGCAAGATGGCAACATAGGGAGAGTTCTCAAGGTAATCTACCTTTTAGGGTGTTGTTTTTTCTACAAAGTCTCAAAAACCAATGTTGCTGTCATCTTGAATACATAAACACTCGATTAAAACGCTAAGTTTTTAAATCTAACTTACTGACATCTTTTTCTTCGCTTCAGTTTGAAACGATAAAAGAGAAATGATCTCTCTGTCGATAAAAAACCCTACAGCGTGAATCTCAGAGTGCATTTAAGCCAAATCGGTGTTGGCTCGATAAACAAATCCAAACAATACTGGTATTGTGTACTAAAGTTTATTACCACGTTCAAAAAAACAAGAAATGCTTGCGTCAAACTTAAGCGCTACTATAATGTTGGAATTATCGTACCATCAAATAATGTAGCTCTGAAGAATTACCACTTATAAACGATCTTGATACTTCGAATAAAGCAATGTTATGAAATCTAAGAAAGCCGTAGAACATACACACACACATTCACAAACACACATACACATATATGCATATATTATATAATATATCACACCAGTATATTGATGGTGCAAATACAGCGATCTGATTGTTCGGGGCGCGAAGAGAACCGTGGTATATTGGCGATATAACACGTCTGGCATGCGCACTAGCTCTCAGCATGAGTAAAAGTCCTTTTATGACGTTTCACGCCAGAATTTCAATATACTGTTATGATATAATAGCAATAAATCACACCAAGCGAACGGTAACCACTCGATTTTGACCATTTCACTTAATATATGCACTCGCTATTGCTCGTGCATATATGTTGTGAACTGGTCAAAATCTCGTGGTATACCATCGCTGGGTGTGCTTTATTGCTTAATTATATTATATATATATTATATATAATCTTGATATGTACACGCACTAACATATTTATTATATATTATAGTGTTATATATATATAATAAATATATATATATATATATATATATATATATATATATATATATATATATATACACTTTATATTGTATTATCAAATATTGATGGCGTAGAAACAAAATCAATGACAACATGACTATGAACTGCTCTAGAGTTGGTCAGGGCCCAAAACATACATAGAATGAATTGTTGTAGTGACAGGGTCTTCTTGATAGTCATACTATGGCAACAGTGTGTTTACCATATCGAAATTTCGTCCAAGTTTATAATAATAATAATAATTGTTCTTATATAGCGCATATATCCACAAGTACATGTGTTCAAGGTGCTTTATATTATTATTAGCCCTGGTCACTGGACCTAATATGATACCACTCAACTCCCTGGGGAGAAAACAACAGCTCACCTGTGCACGCAGCAGATCTAAACGCACACATGTACAACCACTGCCTTAAGGGAGGGGGAGTGTTACGAAGGAAGTTTGTTTACAGAAACGTTTGTTAAGACACAGTAATCAGTGCCCAACAGCATGCCAACTTCAGGGCTGGACAGTTGTATGTAATTAGAGACCATGACAAACATCTACAAAGGTGCCGACAGACACTGACAAGATGTCATTATGTTTAACTTGGCAACCGAGTTGGAAGTTCACGGTAGTCATATGCTTATAACATCCGTTGTTTCTCACTTTAATATTCTTATAACATCTGTTTTTTTCACTTTAATATGGTAATGAGTTAATTAACGTCTGCTGTATTTGCAATTTAGTTGAGAAAGTATGTAGTTGGACTTAAGTTCGTTTAGTAAGCTCTTAACACCGGCGGGCTCATCTGTAAGCATATTCCTTTCGGAAATAAAGACTTTTAATTGTCATCCACACGCCTCTACTCTGGTCGATCTCTGGTATCCTGCTCGTAAGACGAACATAGTATCCATAATAATACTGTTAGTAACACAACGGTCGTTGCCCATGGAGTACATCAAAGACAGATGTACAGAAAATGCATCAAATTGAAAAACATTTTTCTGAAAAATTGTAATACTCGATATACACGACTGTCAAAGTCAGACAGTATGGCAGGATATTTTTGTATCTACTTGATAGCCTTTACAATACCCGAAATGCATTCACAATTTTGACGAAATTTTTATTTTGTAATGTATAAATATACACTGCAAGATCCGAGGTGCAAACTTTTTATAGACTACCCCCTCGCTACGTATTTAAGTGTTGCGAGTGTAGCGAAGGCTAGGAAAAGAAGTCTAATTACAGAGAAATATATCAATGCGCAGCCTGTTTAAGATGGGACTATTTTCACATAGGGTGTCTTGTATGGAACAGTTCGATCTTCCCATCGATTTACATATCGTGAATAATTATTCCTTTCATAAGAGAAAGAAAGTTTAGAGTAGTCAAAAGAGAGAGGGTCACCTGAACTTTGTTTAAAGGACCAGAAACCCCTACGAATAATATAAAAACTATACTAGGGTACGTTGGCGATGGATGAAAGCTTAAACATGATAAGTTTCAAGATATGTTGAGGTGATGTATGTAGATATTCAGTATGGAATACAGCAGTAAAGTTGTAAAGAGCAGTCGCGTCATTACTCCGCCAGAGAGACAACCAATCTTGTAGCGTAGTTAAGAACGTGTAGCGAGGTGTAACCAAGTCTAGGAGTAAAATTTTGTGAAAATTGGAGAAGGGGGTGTAGCGAGCGTAACGAAGTGTAGCGAGGTGTAAGGGGCTGTAAGATGGTCACTTTTTACTCGCCAGAGAGACACCAATCTTGTAGCGTAGTTAAGAACACGTAGCGAGGTGTAACCAAGTCTAGGAGTAAAATTTTGTGAAAATTGGAGAAGGGGGTGTAGCGAGCGTAACGAAGTGTAGCGAGGTGTAAGGGGCTGTAAGATGGTCACTTTTTACTCGCCAGAGAGACACCAATCTTGTAGCGTAGTTAAGAACATGTAGCGAGGTGTAACCAAGTCTAGGAGTAAAATTTTGTGAAATTGGAGAAGGGGGTGTAGCGAGCGTAACGAAGTGTAGCGAGGTGTAAGGGGCTGTAAGATGGTCACTTTTTACTCGCCAGAGAGACACCAATCTTGTAGCGTAGTTAAGAACATGTAGCGAGGTGTAACCAAGTCTAGGAGTAAAATTTTGTGAAAATTGGAGAAGGGGGTGTAGCGAGCGTAACGAAGTGTAGCGAGGTGTAAGGGGCTGTAAGATGGTCACTTTTTACTCGCCAGAGAGACACCAATCTTGTAGCGTAGTTAAGAACATGTAGCGAGGTGTAACCAAGTCTAGGAGTAAAATTTTGTGAAAATTGGAGAAGGGGGTGTAGCGAGCGTAACGAAGTGTAGCGAGGTGTAAGGGGCTGTAAGATGGTCACTTTTTACTCGCCAGAGAGACACCAATCTTGTAGCGTAGTTAAGAACATGTAGCGAGGTGTAACCAAGTCTAGGAGTAAAATTTTGTGAAAATTGGAGAAGGGGGTGTAGCGAACGTAACGAAGTGTAGCGAGGTGTAAGGGGCTGTAAGATGGTCACTTTTTAGCAAAGTTTAACCAAGTGTGGAGAATTTAATTTTCTTGAAAATTGGAGGGAGAGGGGGTTTAAGAATGTAGCTGCGTTTGCATGATGTTAATTCAAGTAATACAACAAAAGTTACAGAGTGTTGTTAAAAATGTTTACAAATTACTCGAACATATTTAATTTGAAAAATTGTCACTTGTATAGTGCCCTGTAGCCTCTATATAGAACCTTTTTTAGATTATTCAAATAACAGAAAATTCCCCAAAACGTCATTCTTTCTTCTTCGATCAAAACCCTCGATCCTAGGTAAATTCTGTAACCTTCGTACGGAGCTATTTAACCTCGCGAAGGCATGGCACTGTGAAGCTCACCGAGCACTCGCACATGCGTAATTATAACAAAAACACTTCATATAGTACGCAAATACAAACACAGCAACTAACTTATACATCGGTAAATTGTGAAACAGATAGCCTTCCGACAGTAAGTGCATAAATTGGTTCTTAAGTATCGATGCCCTTATATTATCAGGAAGAGCATTTTCAATAAGGCATATTTTTGTCAGAAAACACTGATAGTTTCATCAAAATTTGTGACATAGAGCAGCTTTTGAAAAGGATATTATTGTATTATTGCTCTGTGACAGTGATTAACTTGAAGAGGATAAAATCATCAAAGTAAACCGCGTATTTAAAGAATGGCATCTTTATCAAGAACAACAGTGGAACTGAATTAAAGCGCAGTGGTCGTCGCACTGCGCATGCTCCTGAGGGGTTCCCCCCCCCCCCCCCCCCCCCCCCCCGTTGACAACATATCCGAGAATGCCGCATGAGGTTACGGGTTGATTGGTATGTTTGCGATATTGTCGATAATATGGCGGCTGATTTGTCACAAGCATACCACCTTTCCAAATCTAACACGCAATAAAAGGTCAATTAATCTAAGTTAAATATCTTCTGAATATTGAACAGTAATTACACGCTGGATTGAGATCACATTTGATCATGATTTCCTTGAATCAGTTGAATGGGCCTCGCTCGAGCCATGGAGCTGAGTAAACGTCAACGCGGTGACCTTCTCCATTATCGAAGCAACAACACCTCCCTTGTGCTGCTCTGGCTTGCCGATCATGGTCTTGAGTGTAATTTTTGTGTTTAGGCATTGTGCTTGTTCCTGGTCTTCATATATATACAGTGTTGATCATTTTAGTGATGTATTTTTACCGTGCTGTACATAGCATTGTGTACAACCAGCGTGATAGCGTGATCAAACCCATTTGTTCACTGTGACTGCGTGCAGTAAACTCGGCGACATAATGTGCAGAGTCTCTCAATGTTCGTAGCCTTACATGAGTTTATAGATAGAAATACACCACTGAAGTTCGTTTCCGATCTTAATATTTTACTAGTGCATGATGTTGAGTCTTACAAAGGCGTTAACAAAGTGAGGGACCGCCCCATCTCACTCCAATTGAAGTTGGCAAGACTTATGTTTACAAACATTTATGTTTATCAACAAAAAAATCGCGCACGGGCAGCGCGACGACCACTGCGCTTAAATTTCCTAAATACCACTCATACGTCATGAATCGGCTCTCCAATATATATTTCATTTGCAATTTACTCAAACAATGACAATGAGAATGCAACATCGACGATGGACAGAGAGACAGACACTGAACAAATTAGGAAAATACATGTACAGCTGTTTTGCAGTAAAACAACGAAAACATCAAGAAGCCTCAGATCAGAGTGCCGTGCACCAAAAGATGAAACTTCTCTATAAAATCATAAACATTGCGGAAGGTGGTACACGGATCGGTATTAGCTGTTCAGTGTTTCCTTACCTGCTCAGTGTCTGTTTTCTCTGAAACAACAGCACTCAATAGCTTGAAATTTAATTTTAAAGTGTACATGCAGGTTTGGTCTATGACAGTTTTTCTGAGATATTAATGTTATGGCTCAAGAAATATGAAATTGAGTTCGAACAAGAAAAGAATTAATAAAAAAGCCACAAGATTTGTTTACATTTTCCCAAAATATAGCCTTACTGGGTGGCAAACCTAAGTTGTTTAAGGAAAAGCCAAGTTGATCAATTGGTATACAAATAAACGTAGGGAGTGATCGCTCTATGACTTTAAAATTTTGTCATTTGTTTTTATGTTGTTGTTGTGCTAGTTTGCTGAACCAAGTTGATGACATAACTAATAGGCAATTGTACAAACATAATCCTAATAGTAATAAAAAATTCTAAAATAAGAAAGTATTTTCGCTGTAGTCTTAATGTCGTATGAGCAAACTGTCGTTGCAAACAGCATTTTCATCTTTTGGTGTCCAAAAAATTTAGTTTGATCCTGAAAGGGGCTGAAAACATACTCAATTCCGTACAACTTGAAATTATAAAGGTGGGTTGACCATGTCAAATGAGGGAATGGAAGGGATAGGAACAGGAATACCCGTGGTGTGCCGAATATGACTCCGTTCTACGACTAGGGCGATGTTCGGCCTCTGAAATAAACCATTTCATAAACAGATTGAAATATATGTGAGATGACAGCTTTCACACCTCGGGTAGCATTCATTGATTAACCGATCGACCGGTAAGTTATATGGTTGACCAGCTTCTTTGATAATGAGTCATGCTGTCGAGCGTCTGCAATGTCGCATTTGTCGTAGAAAAGGCGATATAATCTATACAAATAGAAATTAGAAATTAGGCTAATCATCAATTTTCAAACGTTTCTTCACGTTGATGAAGCGCGCTTTGGCCCTTTTCGAAATGAACAAGTTTTCAACGCCGGTGAAACTTTGAGAAATTGGTAAAAACTCTTGTGAAGATGGTACTTTGCGGACAGTCAGTATTTTCATATACAAATGTCATTGTAAATGATAGTTATCTTAGAAAAGTGCCTATTTTCATTGATGTTAGATAACTTTGTGTGATGCCGATCACCTTTCAAAACTGCAGGTGGGACCTTATTTCCAATTTGCCATTTTCCGACTTCCTATTTGAGTTTAGGCGTGGTCTATGCTAAGAAGAGGCGGAGCACGAGACGAGTTATCATGACAACTAGATTGATGTCTAAGCATTCCCGCGAATATTACGATTAAGCTAATCACAATTTCATGAATGTTTCACTGTACATTCCTGGCTCTTCGACACCTAATTATGAATCAGCCTATTCCGACAGTGTACATATTTGGAAGTATATCCGATATAAATGAAAGGATTGACATGATTGAATTGTTCATTTTCGCCACCGGTATGCTCATGCAACTTCTCCGTGCAAAATTAATATATGAAGTTGATCAACGGGCCGCGGTCTATCATTTCGTTAAAATACTAGCGCTCCTTTCGTACCCTATTACTGTGATGAGGGAACTAATAAAATTGTACATATTTTAGAAATATATTTTTAACTATAACCCAAATGGGATTCGAACCCCCACACACTCACGGCAACATCGCCTAGCTGCTAGGCCTCACACAAACCAGTCGGCTACCGTTTCCAAGAACATTAATTTAAATAATTTTATTCAGCCACAGGAAGTTTTCCTATCTTGAAATGCCATGACGGTCAAGATATTTAACATCGGGACTGTAAAGATGTTCACCTTGACTGAGTTCCTGCTGCTCCTCCCGGTTTACGTTGAACCGTTGGCTGTCGAAATTGAGATGCCAACACTCCGCTGTTATCATCTACTGAGCGGTAATATCCACCAAAAAATCAAGTCTGCGAAAGTTGAAACATTAATTGACTTGCGGAGGTCAGACTTGTAGTCAAAACGGATGACACCACACTAGATCCAAGCACACCTGATAGCCACCACACTGGTTGATATTATTAGTGATATATGTCAACGTCACTGTTTGGTTCAATCTGATTGGCTGTTTCGAGGTGTCCATTATTTACGTTCCGGAGGGAATTCCCAATAGACCACGCCTAAACTCTAATAGAAATTAGGATATGGTTGACTTTTGGAAAGTAAGAAAATAATCAGGTGTTAGCTAAGCAGCATTTTGAAAAAGATATGATTTTCAAATATTGAATGAAGTTTTCCAAGCAAAATTCTGATTTGCCGCAATGTACCATCCTCCCTATTTCTCACACTTTAACTTGTGGCAAAATTTAATATATTTAGAAAAAGGCTGAAATGCTCTTCATCTGCTCGCCTAAAATATTTTAAATCAAATTTTGATAATTACCCTTCATTTTATTTTTTTAATTGAATAGCTACATTAGAAAATGAACTGACTGCAAAGTTCCACGGATTCGATACTCGGCGCGCTTTGCCCTTTTTCTTTCTTTCGTTTAACACAATACACAGTAAACCGGCCGTTACAATTTCCATTTGCACTTTTAAATGGTTTTCAAACCTATACACTCAGAGTCTAGTCTTGCGTTTAGCCGAGCGTCGTCAGTGGGTTAGAAAAACGAAGTATGGTCTCCGTTCTTTCGAGTTGACAAGCAACCTTGCTATTTTACTTGTACAATAAAACGGCTTTTGTTCCGTTTTTTCATGTAAGATTTACACCCTCAGATACGCATTGTGTGTAAGGGATAAGGCGAATATAATATTTCGTTTCTTGCGTTATTCAAGTTGGAGGATATAGCCCCAATGTTTTCGCCATAAAAGCGTCAATGTTTCTGTAACGTTGGCTCAAGCAACGAGTTTTCATTCATCTGTTCAACTGTCAGGACTCAATGGGTTTATTTATAGAATGAAATGCGTCTATTTCCTTTCATGGAACCTCACTTGAGATTATTCTTTTTACAGAAGAGGAATAGGAGAAAGATGGAATAATGGAACTTTTAATTTCCTACTGTACTTACTTATTGTTGTACTATTACAGTATGGGAAATAAACGACTGTTATAACAAACTTGAGAAGAGAGCTGGGAGGGTTATATTGGTAGTACATGTTACGGTTTCTTCTCGCTTCCTTCTTTCACGTCAATGGGCTATGTATGGATTTACTTATTAATTATTTTGTCGCTGTTCAGACATTTAAAATAATGAATGATTTTTCACGTGATTATTTACAGTTTCCACGTTTTTTAGATGTATCACTTCAATACTCGGAGTTCTGGCAACGCTGATTTGTACATTCCAACTTTTCAGACAGCAGCAAGATATGTAGTTTGTATAACGTACTTCTACAATCGGATATAGTATTCCTTCATCTATATAGGAATACCGAAAGTTTGCCACAGTTCAAAGCGCAGTTACGTAGTTTTTTTAAATGATAAGTTTAAGAAAAAGGCTTCGATTAGATTTCATTTGTTATTGTTAACTTTCGTATTTATATTAAATAAAGTCAAATTTTGTATTTTCCTTATCTTTGCACTCGGAAGTCTCTGATGTAAATTATGATTTCAAATGGCAGAAAATGTAAAATATGTAAACTATTTACAACCTTGATACACATAAACATCGATCTCGTCATCCCTGAGAGAGAGAGAGAGAGAGAGAGAGAGAGAGAGAGAGAGAGAGAGAGAGAGAGAGAGAGAGAGAGAGAATCGAAAACCTATGGAATATACTCTTGGAGACCAACCTGCTAAATCACCTTCAGCTTTGCTATTTCAATACCAATACAGTTTTAAATTACCATATAAAATGCTTACTAAATAACCACATGTATACTCTATGTTCCTGAAGGTATAAAATAAGAACAAGTTTTTTCACAGTATTTATTAATTTTATTCACGTCATCACAATCTGAATATATATGGTACTGCACTCAATGGAACTTTCATGCCAAATTTCAACCAGCATCGGAAGTGATTGTTGTAGGGATATTTTTACCAAGATCGACAAAGAAAAATAATAAAATATCAGAATTGTTTATCTCATTCTAACATGCAATGTATGTATGAGAACATTTGTAGGGATTTGCAAACCTAATTTCCAATCAATACAACGAACTATTTCTGTATTTTTTCCCGTCAAAAATTCCGAAAAAAACTTCACAAAAACACAAAATTGAAGATATTTCTCTGAAGCTAGAGCCTCTTATGTTATATAGAGAACTTTTTGTGACATATGTGTTGATGGAGGAGGACATCTTTGACAACCATTGCAGGCTAGCCTGACCAAAATAGCAAAAATAGCTGCAAAAATACTTGATTACATATGTCATCATAATTTTGACATATTAAATTAAGATCATCCATGGGAATATGTCTACTGAATATCAAAGTTATCAGACGAGTACTTTTTGAGAAACAATTATTTAAACCAAAAATGACAAAAATTTTCCCCAAAATACAAAATTGTGGATATCATCAGACTTTCAATACATCACATTTCGATAAAGCTTATGAACCATTATACCAAATATCAAAGATATCATATGAGTAGTTTTTTGACCCAAAATTTGGAGAAAATCCCCGAATATTACCAACAAGAGAATTTCACTACAATTTTGATAAACTTGACTATAGTCATCCCATGGAACATGGATACCAACTTTCAAAGCAATCGGACAAGCCGTCTCAGGGAAAATTTTTGACTAAACACTGAAAAAAAAACAAGTCATTGACAATGACATAGTCCCCACTTGTAAAAGGAGTATTAGTCTTGATGGGGCAGGGGAATGGGGTCATTAAGAAGTATCACTGTGGTGTATATGCTGAGATCTAGTGGCACATAGGTCTATGTCGTTGTTCCAATTTGAAACACATGAGCATGTCTAAGTTGTGGTTCTAAATCGGGAAAAGATAGACCTCTAGCTGTATTGGCCAGCCAAGAAATACATATGTGCATAATAAATGAGGTACAAGATGTGACATCTGAAGGTCTAACATCCTATCAAAATTGGAGGGTATAGAACTTGCAGTTACTGAGTTATGCATATATATATATATATATATATATATATATATATATATATATATATATATATATATATATATATATATATATATATATATTTATGTGTGTGTGTGTGTGTATGTATAACCAAGGTCAAAGGTCATCGAGGTCACGTGACATTTTCAAAAAAAAATTGTATTGCTAATTAATCCCTACATAACAAAAATCAGACCTCTAGCTCTATTCGCTTGCCCAAAATTAGATATGTGCATAATTAATGAGGTACAGTATGTGCCGTCATAAGGTCTCCCATCATACCAAATATAGAGGGTGTACCACTTATGGTTACTGAGTTATGGACAAATATGTATATTTGAGGTCAAAGGTCATTCAGGTCACATGACATTTTGTCAAAAAAATTGTATTGCTAAGTTATCCCTTTTTACCAAAAATCAGACATCAAGCTCTATTGGCTCGCTCAAAATTAGATATGCGCATAATTAATGAGGTACAATATGTGGCGTCATAAGGTGTCCCATCACACCATATATGAAGGGTGTAGCACTTGTGGTTACTAAGTTATGGACAAATATGTATATTTCAGGTCAAAGGTCACTGAGGTCACGTGACATTTTGTCTAAATATCTGAGATATCTGCGTGAACGGATGGACGAACAGATGGACGAACGGACTGACATGACCCAATCTATAAGCCCCCTTGACTTCATCCGGGGGGACTAAAAACTGTGTCACTCCATCCTTTTTGCAATATGAATACGATGAGAAACTAAATTTTTATTTTTCTTGGCCTTATACATGGGAGTCTATGTAGAACTGCTTTATACATGGGAGTCTATGGAGAGCTGCCTTATACATGGGAGTCTATGGAGTTGTAAACTAAAAAGTCCTCTAACACGGCCAAAATGATCGCATTGTGAAACAAATCGACGTGCATCTGTATGGGGTAGGGTACTGTCCTTGTGCAAAGTGTGAAAGAAATTGACCACGGCATGTCTGAGATATCTGCGTTAACGGACTGACGCACAGATGCACGGACGACGCACTGACAGACTGACAGACAGACATGACCCAATCTATAAGTCCCCCCGGACTTCGTCCGTGGGGACTAATAACCCCAAAAATGCAAACATACATGTTTCACCTCAATTTGTACACTCCTTACTCTGTAACTTACTTAGTATACCTAAAGGAACCTGCGTACACCACGTTTCAACCCAATATGACCTAAGGTTACAGAGTTTTAGCAAGCTGCCGCATTTTTCCTTTATTCCCCTAATTTGCATATTTTTGGCACTGACATTTGAACATGTTCTCAACTACACCCCTTGGTGCACCTGTACGTGAAATGCTAAGATGGTAGGTGCTGCGGTTTAGGAGTTTCTAATCTTAATTGACATACATACACACACACACACACACACACACACACACACACACGCACACAAACACACATACAGACAGACATACATACATACACAGATATGCAAATGAACTGATTCATCTTTATAAGATAGCCTCTCATTGATTTTATATATATACCAAATGTGAGGTAAAAATGTTTCTGTTTCCTGAAAACCATGGCTTTTTGAATTTAAAAAAACCTGAAAATCTTAGAAAAATTGCAACAAATTTGCCTGTTTTCATTGAAAAATTCAACAAGTGAAATTCCACACTGAAAGATCTACATCTGTACATCATTTTCTAGGAACTATGCTACGACGTGTTATCAAATTTGATGCAGTATTTCTTAACTAATTACGCTTATAAGTAAATTTCATTAAATATGCAAATTAGACCTTAATTATCATGATACCGGTAAATGTCTTTGAACACTATTACAGGACTAGATTTTGTAAACTTTGCAGAATTTCTAAACACATCATCTTAATTATGAAAATTCATCAAATATGCAAATTAGCAAGTAATTGACTTAACACTGCTAAATGCCATTGCACACTATGGTAGTCCTGGGAGATCAACATCTGTACCACATTAGTCAAATTTGATGCAGGATTCCTTACATTAAACTTATCATAAATATTCATTAAATATGCAAATTAGCAATTAATTGACAAAATACTGATGTAAATCTTTGTCTGTTATCAGAGTTGTGTGAGAAACACCAGTACTAAATTTCGTCACCATCTTTCTAGAAACCTAGCTTTTTCAAAATTCACTTAGTACTAATTATTCACGCCACGCCAAAAACAATGGTTTTTGCATATGTATTTCATAGTTTTATGTCCTTGTACCAAGTATGAAAAGAATTGGCTCAGGCACGTCTGAGATACCTGCATGCACAAATGCACAGACTCATGCAACCATAAGTCCCTCTCTGAACTTACCTCCGTGGGACTAATGTGTGTACACAATGCAACAAGACCTCTAATATGTGATATTTCTTTGGAAAAATATCATATGAAAATATAGTTTTACTGTACATAGAAAGATAACTGATATTTTTTTTGGAGAATATACATTTTCATGACACGTAAACGTTTACTTAAATTTTTCTTGAAAACATTAATGCTTTCTATGATAAAATACGCATAATATCTCTGACACATTGAAATTGGTGGGATTCAAGATTGATCAACTTGCCATTTGGCACAGTGTATGAATGTGATATTCAAGATGGCTTACATCTATTTGAATATATTTCAATACATTTTAAAAAACACTAGAGACACACATACCCGGTAGATCATCCTACGATATGATAGAGACAGAAATACATGTTATGCTGTATAAAAGCTTGTTAGGAGGTTTTATTTACCATTAAATATCTGTATTACATTGTAAAAGAGTGATACACAATCAACCAAGTGTTCTTACATATGCAGCCTTGGAAAAAACTAACATATATTTCCACAATTACAAAGGTTACAAATGCAATAATTTGAACTACTGAGGAATCAATTAAATCTTACATATGTGAGGAAGTTTCAAGTATACATCAGTGTACAGCTGATACAATGTCAATCCTGCCAATTGGGGATGAGATCATTATCCCATGTAAATCAGCATTAAGTATTGTGATAAAAGTCTTTACTGTGTAACAAGAGAATTTCACAATACACAGCTTTAATACTTGGCTGCATATATTTTTACAGGCATAAAAGTGGAGGGCTTTTTCCAATTGACAATTGATGTCATGAATACATTCATTTCTAAACAACATGGAAACTCTCTTTTAATGGTTTGTGACATATTGGTAGCATTAAAAGTTCTCATTTGTAAGCAAGTGAAATGGCAGTGGATAGAGCTCAGCTGTGTGTTTGTTAGAGTGTAGAGACTATTTCTGACACTTATTGATGAAGAGGGTGGAAATCTTTGCTAGCTCATTTCAGGACAGCTGTAAAAATTCACAATGTCACATTAAGATCATCCCTAAGAACATGTCTGCCAAATATCAAAGCTATCAGATGAGTAACTTTTGAAACACAAATATTTTGACCAAAAATGGCAAAAATTGACCAAAAATACGAAATTGAAGATTTCATCAAATTTCAATATATCACACTAAGACAATCCCTAGGAACCTGTATACCTGATATCAAGGCATCAGACAAGTAGTTTTTGAGAAACACATTTTTTGACCAAAAATGGCAAAAATAGCACCAAAAAAACAAAATTGCAGATTTCGTCATATATTCAATATATCATATTAAGTTTATCTGTAGGAACCTGTCAGATGAGCGGTTTTGATGAAATAAAGTTTTGACCAAAAATAACAAAAAAATTCCTTAAAAATACAGATTTGCATATATCATCACAATTTGAACAAATCTAAGTTGGGTTATCCCTAGGGATCTTTATAACAAATAATAAAGCTGTCTGACCAGCGGTTATTAAGAAGAAGATTTTTTACCCAAAACGCCTTTTTTGGCACTAATTTGGATATTTTCAACAATATCAAAAACTTGAAAAAATTGGTTTCTCAAAATCATATTTTCATCTACACAACAAATATCAAATCAGTAAGTATGGTGGTTCTCAAGATATTTGAGAGGACGGACGCCTCACAATTAGACATACATATACATACATACATACCGTACATACATACATACAGACGGACGCCAGACGGATACCCATCCCAATAGCTTCTATAGACTATAGTAGCTAAAAATAAGCTCATTCACACTAACTGCAGAGCTAAAATAGAATTTAAACCATTTGATTCCATGTCTGTTCTTTTTAAAGTTATATTCCTTGGAATACAAGTAAACAAGTAATGATAACAATATACTTGTAAATCTCTATTTTTCATAAGCTTGTCAGACTGCTAAGGTGTGCTTGTGATTTTCTGATAACATGAATTTTAACTTATTACAAGCAATAATTTTGATCTCCAAAGCAAGCTTCAGATGTAGTTTTCAGCTTTTGCTCTTGATAATGGAATGGGACTTCATGTACTGTATTCACGAGTTAGTCCAATTTGCAATAATCTGCAACATAAATCTCTGTACCCTGTCCACAAGTTGACATTGCCTGAAATCCATATCACACAAGCTTGAAGATATATCTCCTTGGAAGCCATCATTGTTTACAGCCGGGGGGGGGGGGGTCAGAGGAATATGAAGGGGGTCACTCAAAATATTGAAAGCTATAGGGGGGGGGGTTACTCAAAATGTTGAGAGAAAGAAGGCGGTACTCAATTTTGGTGCAAAATGTATTGAAACGTTGGTGCAAAATGTATTGAAACACGTACCTCTCAGATTGCACCACTTCACACATCAATTTCTAAAAATTTTTACTCAGTAAAATTACACATTGAAAACACCTCTGAGATTACGCCAAACTGTACCAATGCACACTACAATTTCTCAAATTTTTCCATGCAAGGGAGATGAGCAAGCCCGTCGGACACTTTCCCCATCAGCCTTCCGCATGTTCTTCAATCAGTACTTTCAAAGTCTACCCTATCAGATATCCCAGTGAGGACCCTGTTATGATACCCATCCATATTAAACAATACTGTATGTGGTTGTATACTGGTTATAGTGTGACCTTTGACATCTATGTTTTGTTGTGACTTTGAATTTCATTTTGTGGTTTCACCTTTTTCAACCGTCATGAGATAACCAATGATTATCTAGCAGGGTACACTAGGATTTGAATGGTCTTTACTATTGCTGTATTTATGTAAATTATATAAAATACATGTATTGAAATTTAAGTTTTCAAAGTGAGGGGAGGGGGTCAGTCAAAATTTCCATGTAAGAGAGGGGGGTTACTCAAGTTCATCATGGTTTTTGGGGGGGGGGGTACTTGAAATTTTAGAGTTTCCGACAAAATTCCTCCAACACCCCCACCCCCCCCCCACCCCACCCCCCCCCAAGCCTAGGCTGTAAATAATGACAGCTTCCAATGAAATTTGGGCTGCAGTGTAGCTGTATCTTTTTGATGAATTTTTCACAAATTTTATAATATCAACTCTAGTTTCTTGTTCTTCTTCTGAAAGCTTACTGGGAAACAAAGTACCTATATATATCATACATGTGCACATTGCAATGTTATTGACCAGTATATGTAAATCTGGGTCCTGATTGACATGTACACCTCTGGAGCAGAAAAAGTGATAATGGAATGTTTATAAACAATCATCACAAGTGACAATTACCTACAGGTTTGTTATTATACTACAGAGATCACCATGATACTGAGGGGAGGCATGAAATAATAATTGTGTTTTCTCAGTGCTCTGAAAGTTGAATTTTTCCTCTCTTTGAGCTGGACTACCTTAAACAGTTCTGTGTACTAGCTGTAATATGATGATGCTTAGTATTGCGGGTTATATCTGTTAAGTTGCCCACTGTTTGTCTGTGGTAGGTGTAGTGGTTTAGGAGTTTTTGATCCCAACATACATGTACATACAATCTGTGTGCTGAGCAGTGTAAGGGTTCACGTCTGTCCACCATACTGACTAATAGGAAATCCTCTACCAAATGGAGGTGCAATCCCACTGTCTTCATCTTGAGACAACTGTCCCTGGTAGTTGGTCCTTTCTTTGCGTGGTAAAATGCTGCCTTGAAGTCGGTTTGGATTTATCTTGCTTCCTCTTCTGCATGGATATACACACCTGTTCCCTAACATAGAAATAATAATAAACTCATGGAAGACAATCATGGACCAATCATGGAAGATAATAATTTCTCTTCACAAAAAAGTTAGTTTATTTGTGTTTACATATCCAAGAATTCTTGTGTACAAAGAACAAATAAATTTATTTTTGTCTCCGCTATATGCATGTTTCTCTAACCTAGACATCTCAACCACACTTTTTCCTTCTTGCTCATGTCATATGTAATAGATTGGCTACAACCAATGTCCTGCACAGTTTAAGAATGAGGATTGCTATCACATGCATGTTGTGTATAATTCTGGATGGATTAGTGTTAAGCTGATGCACCTGCATAGTTGCTGCTGGCAATGTCAATTAAAATACAGCAATGTATCACTTATGTTTTTGTGAACCTGTGTTTCTAATTAGTATTCTTGTAATTGTAAAGATGCTATACATGTGTAGCTATATAAAGACAACTAACATAAAACACTTTGTGCAAGTTACAAGATACCACTTCCAGCACATCTTTGCAACAGTCACTTGTGTACATATACTTGGGTGCAAGGACTGAAATGGAAGAAATTTACCTGTTGTTTGATCATTTCCATTCATCTTTCGTTATAATGTCATGGTCCAAGTCCAATTCAAAGCCCTCCACTTTGTCTTTAACGCTCTTGTCAAGGTCAATGATATTTCTCATCCTTGATATTGCAGCATTCACTGCTGATCCTGAATTGTAAACAGATAGACTCATGATTACTTATAACTCTTTAAATGACAATGATAACCGGAATGATTAAAATACATTTGATGATGGGATGTATTGCTGGGATGAATTGTAAACACTCTGTATGTCCTTAACCCTAATGATGATAAGCATTACACACATGTAAACGTTATAAATCACGTGTGCATACCAGATGTATTCTCTCATTGGAATATATTTCATCATAACAGTTTTATGGATCCTACGAATGAAGCTACATGTATTGAATGTCTAGTCATGTGCATTTATCATATCATCTGCATTTCACTAGGCAATTCATAGAGTGCCAAGTCTAAAGAAAATTTTTTAGCAAATTCAGCTAAAAAAGAGAAAATAACTTCACCAAAATGTGTAAGCCATGATTATCACAACAAAATTACTGATTAAATACTAGTAGAGGTGTAATACATTTGATCTACTCAAGAGGGTATTTTAAAAAGAACTACAACTGTGTATGACAACAGCAGTGTTTCCGCTGCCACTCGCAAGAGCGTGAAATGGGAAATGAAATGTCTGCAGATTGGGAAATATTTTTCAACTATCCTTCGCAAAACTGGTTAGTGCTATTTTTCAGGGGGCTGATCGAGAGTGTAGTTAAAAGGCAGAGATATTTTTCAACATCCCTGGGTGGTCATTCTTTCCTCGCTTTAGTGTGCAGTCTCAGAAAACTATTATAATCAGTAACAAGTGATATGCCATGCTTTCAGATGGCTGCATGCAATGACCTTGTTATTTTATGATGACAAGTGCTTTGTAAACAATGCTTCTAACATAGTCAGGAAACACTGATTGCAGTGTATTTTCAAAAACTAAGCAGACAGCAGCAGCCAATGACAGCAAGGGTGGTGAACAGAATGAAACCAGTGTTTCAAAAACCGGCACCTTAGAACACTTCTGTGGCAACCTCAGAGGCAGCTATAAATGAGTGCAGCATGGTAAACTGTCAATTGGATGACGTCCTGAGCCTAACTTCATGTAAATGTTATAACCTATGCAAATACAATGACCTAGGCCTATCCACAAAACAATTATTCAGCATCGCAGGTGACCCTGGGCTAGCCAGAATACACATACAGGTACCTGCTATGGAAAATGACCCAGGCCTATCCTGAATACAATAACGGTACATATTTTATTGAAAATGACCCACGCCTATCCTGAATACGATACAGGTACAGACTGTTTGTATTGATGATAGGCCTTGGTCATCTCCCACTTTGTATTCTACATAGGCCTGAGTCATCTTACATGTACATACTGTGTGCATGTATGTGTATTGTGGATTGGCCTAGGTCATCTTCCATTGCATTTTATATATTATGTGTATTGTGGATATGTCTGTGCCATCTTCCATACCATGTGAATGCATTTGGATTGAGGATAGGCCCGGGTTATCTTCCATACCGTGTACATGTATTTGTGGATATAGGCAGGGGTCACTTTCTGCCATGATGTGTAAAAGTACTGAATATAACACTGTATTGTGGATAGGCATAGGTCATAAATTTGCATGAAGATATAACTAGGATGTTGTCCAGTTGAATGTTTACAATGCTGAACAACAAGCAGCACACTGTGACATGCTAAGTCGTGTTCGAGTACAAGTAAGCAAAAAAGATAATTGCACAGGCTGTCCGCAGAGTTGCAGGGTAGGAGTAGTTACAAAAAAAGAAAGTGTGCCAGGAATAGTTCGTTGAATTTCCATGGCTAGTGTTTGAATAAGAGAAGAGTCAGCTTTTTTTTTCTGTAAGACATGTGGCCAGACAGGACATTTTAACATATACACCCAGTTTGATTTTGAAACTAAAGCATTCACTGTTTGGACTACCAATAGAAAGAGGCGACTGTTTACACCTAGTGTACAAAATGTAATTACCAGTACACCTTCTTAAAGTGAACAGTTGGTGTAAAAATTAGACTCTGTGATTGGAGAACTGAAAGCACTTGATGACTGAGGCAGAAGCTATGGATCTTTCAAAGGAAACATCTTGAAGTTACCCTGTCAATGATGTAATACTTGTGATACATCTTGATACATTTACAAAAGTGCAAGTCACATAAGTGTTTGGCACACAGGAAATAAAATTTGTTGTGAATGTTATTAAGAAAGCAGTTTGTTCCATAAAAAATAGTTGTTTATTTACATTGCCACTGATTATCAGTCGTTCAGGATGGTCCTACTTAAATTTTTAAATCACAAATGGACCTGGTAATGTATTACCTTGAATGTAAATGATTATTGGACTAGTTTAATGTCATCTTGCCATTGTAGCAACTGATAGGACCCACCTGAGTATACAACTGTCAGTTGGATAAAAATCATAAATGCAATTACATGTAATTTTGATGGCTATAGTTCTGGCTAATCAATTTTGGTCTCAATTAGCCATAATGGCTTAGGGGAAAATTTAGCCAGTGGAAACACTGAACAGTGTAAGTACAAACCTGTGCCACAGCAAGGACCCATTGTCTTAGGAAAGTAAATATATTGATGAAAGACTCCCTCAATTCCACAGGTTTTTGCTCTGCATTGATGCAACACCACGATCTCTGTTCAGTTTTGGCTGTTTGCATAGCCACACACTGTGTATTTCCTTTGCAATGGAGGATGGTATTGTCACTATGTTGCTTTTCACCTGGTTGTCATTGCCCAGTATGCACTGTCTCAGCAAGGGATCTTGAATCTGATTAGGTGAAAAGAAAACATTAACTTGAAGCATGCAATGTAAATATTATCTCCTGCAAGTTGCTGACATTAGTTTACATCAGTTCATTCTAAAATATGGCTTTTTATATGCAAGATAAGACAACTTGATTGTTTATGACTTCTGTAATTTTAATTAAACTATAACTTTGCCCCAAACCCATTGTATTCACTGGTGATTGTGGACCTTTTAAGGAAACAGGTACATAATGTAGGTCAAGACGTGTATTCAAGCAAGTAGCAATATATTTATTTATATATTTATTTCAAAGGAAGACCAACAGGAACAAGTCACATTAACAGGCTCCATAAAATAAATACATAAAAATATAAATGCATAAGGTACAATAAAACAATAAACAACACAACAAACTATATGAAACCATTAAAAATATGTACATATTTAAGCATGACATTCTGACCAGGCATCTGAAACTTTGACAAGATAAAGTGATGTCAATGGCAGGGCTGGAAATGCACAATTCATTTAGAGTAGCCATATATCTTTGAAGAGCCAAGTACCTAAATACATTGAGTTTTATACTGCGAGTCTAAAAAACAATGCGGGTTCTAGTACATGTAGTTTACTGAGGAACATCAAAATTAATATGAAACATGACTGGGGACAATCATACACATTATTCTTATATTTCTAAAAAAATATAAATAATTTCCAATGATAAAGAGGCCAAAGGTTCAAACGCTTGCAGAATTCTTCATAATTATTTCGGCTGTAAGGATGCTATGTTTGAAACAAAGGAACTTCATGAATTTCATTTGCACTTGCTTTATTTTGTCCTGTTGTTTTTTTTTGCCAAGGAGACCACACTAAAGACGCATATTCTAAAATACTTACATGTATTACATAAGTTATGTACAAAGCAATTGATGTTGAAGAAAGTATCCGCCAAATAAAACAGAGCATGCGAAAAGCTTAACTGATAATGAATGAGACATGTGCAGGAAATTAAAAATAAAAAATAATTAAAAATTTAAAACAAATCTTACCTGATGAAGGATTTTATTAAAGATCAGTTATCCATCTTTTGCTTCTTGTTCCTTCTAAGTTTCACATACATGTACCTCTGAGGCTTTACGACCAGGGTACGTGAGGTATACTTACAGCTGTAGGCAAATATCAATGAATACAATTAGAATCTTGCAGATAATCCTATTCCTCACTGTCTGTACAATGGATACTCAACTTTATAATCATGAATATATGGGTCAAATGATTAGTAAAATCATTCACTCATTCATTATGTATTACCATGCTATATACATCTCATTTAATTGGTCGAGCTGAACCATGTGACTGACCACAAATACACAGCAATGGTTTGTTTTTATGTCCGTGAAAATGAATAATAATGCTAACATTGTAACTTTTCAGCAAACATGTAAATTGTCAATTGTACAAAGATCAAAATAGTGACAACATCACTGTTCGCTCCCATATAAGTTATCAAAACAAGTCAACAATTGTATGAAACATGGACATACATACAGACAGACTGACATACACAGACTGGCACAGAGTGATGACATTGACCCCAAGTGTGCCTTGGCCCATGGAGAGTGATAAAGATATAACAAACAGCTGAATGTAATGATAAAATAGTTAAGTATAGGCCTATACAGGCACTGAGAGTGAATACGTTACAGCAATTTGATTAGTTTCTTTTCCTTTTCAACTTCTGTGATAATCTTTAAGACAATCAATCTGCAAGGCAGTTTATGTATTGACAAATATGCTATCTTTTACAAGCACACAGCAAACTGTTCTTGATTTTTCATTTACAATACATAGACTGAATTACATAACATGCAACCAATGTTTACACTTTGCCCATACACCAGATACATGGAGAAATTTCAACATACAATCATCAACTCAGAAACCCTACAGGGAAAAGTAAACATTGTTTTCTTCCAGAACAGCTGGTGCATCCACATATGGAACAACTTACAAACTTAACCAATTACACAAGGATGATGACACAAGAGATAAAGTTAAACTGTGGTGAACTTGACTATTCCTTTCAAATCCTTAATTAACTTGACATCTTAAACTAAAATACACTGCATGGTTAATTGTGTGCAAAAATACATCGGGGTGGACCATTTGATAAGGGATGGTGTCTGAAAGATCGATGAGGTACATTATCTTTTTTATCCGATCCATTGTACATTCTGTTTTCCCCACCTTCCCACCTTTTCTTTTGTCAAACCTTCTCTGGCTGAATTTTTTATTGGCATTTGTTTGGAATTTTTTCAAAATCTGCCAGGATTTTTTTACTGCATTTCAACACCAAATACAGTTTACCATATCAAATGCTTACTAAATAACCACATTATATTCTCTTAGTTCCAGTAGGTATAAAATTACCAAAAAAATCTTAAAAATACAAATGAAAGATATCCCAGTAAAACTGAGAGTTTCACAAAGTTGCCCCAAAAATTCAAAATTCCGGATTTCAACTTAATTTCAATATATCTTATAACAAAAACCCTAAGAACCGGTTTACTAAATATCAAAGCAATCAGACTGGTAAATTTTGAGAAACAAATTTTTTGACCAAAAATGAGAAAAATTGCCCCCAAAATACAAAATTGCAGATTTCATCCTAATTTTAAATATATCTAATTAACGTAAACCCTAGTAACCTGTACACTAGATATCAAAGCTACCAGATCAGAAGTTTTAGGAGAAAAAATTTTTGACCAAAAAGGCAAAAATTGCCCCCAAAATAAAAAAAAATTGCCAGTTTCAACATACCTTCAATAATTATATTGAGATTAATCTTAGATACCTGTATACCAAATATCAAAGCTATCAAATCAGTAGTTTTTGGATAAAAAAAAATTATCAAAAATTGGGAAAATTGCCCCAACATTGCAAATATGACAATATCAATACAATTTGTACAAGCGTGACTGAGTTCATCCTGAGGAACATGAATATCAAGTTTCATAGCAATCAGACGAGTGATTTCAGAGAACAAGATTTTTTTACTAAAAACGGAAAAAATACCCTAAAAATACAAACATGCAAATTTCATCCCAATTTTTGCACACATAATTTAAATTACCTAAAGAAATCTGCATAGCAAGTTTCAACCAAATCTGACCATGCTTACTGAGTTTTAGCCATTTGCAGGATTTTCCTTTTTTCCCCTCATTTGCATATTTTTGACACTGACATGTTCATTTGAACAAATTCACATCTCCACCCCTAGGTGCACCTGTACACCAAATACTAAGACAGCAGGTGCTACGGTTTTGGAGTTTTTGACGTGGACGGACATACATACATACATACATACATACGTACTACATACTACTACGTACATACATACATACATACATACATACATACATACATACATACATACATACATACATACATACAACATGTCCTTACATACAGACGAAATTTTTCCACCATACAAGAATACCTCCCATTTGCATATATACTATACATATGCATATATGGGAGCTAATAATCAATTACAAAAACAAAATGAAGCACTTGTGGCCAAATTATACTTTTTAAAAAAATCTCCAGATTTGCCAAATTTTTAGGGTGGGCATGACCGTGCATTGCCTATTACATGCCTTGATGTGAGTGCAAATCAGTGAATTGATTTGAAAAGGAATATCTGGGTAGTTAGTGGGTCGGTTAACGATGTACTGACTGGTTTCCATGGTGACCCAGGCCAGTGAAGCACTTCAATGTTTTCTTACATCTAAGTAGACGCTTAATGATAGATGTAAAATATACATGCACACACTTTTTTTTACTTTCGTTAAAATCCGTTTGATGTTGGTCGATAATGGTAAAATTGTTTGAAAATGTCCTGCATATAACTACATTGTAAATGTCATATAGCATTTGTAACCATGAAGAGGCATGTAATAAAAATATTGTTGCCTGAATACATGGGTTTATGTGCCCTCGCAGCAGGAGACAATTTGCCCTCCTGGCGTCAGGCATATTGTCACCTGTTCTCGGGCACATAAACCCATATATTTAGGCAATAATATATATTATATCAAACCAGTATATTGATGGTGTAAATACAGCGATCCGATTGGTCGAGACGCGAAAAGAACCGTGGTATATTGGCGATATACCACGGCTGGCACACGCTCGAGCTCTCAGCTTGAGCAAAAATCCGTTTTTTGACGTTCCACACCACAATTTCAATATACTATTATGATATAATAGCAATAAATCACACCCAGCGACGGTATACCACGAGATTTTGACCAGTTCACTCCATATATACACTCGCTATCGCTCGTGCATATATGTCGTGAACTGGTCAAAATCTCGTGGTATACCATTGCTAGGTGTGCTTTATTTTCACATGGGAAATTTTTGTAAATCTTGATGGTTTTCTAGGGTTTGTTGATAATATCATGAAAATACAAGACTCTGCCTCGACCATTAACATTTATCTATACGCTTGGGCAAGACTGAAAGCCAAAATAAGCATGCTCGCCAAGCCTTGTTAATTCTTGACTTTCCGCTTGCCCTTGGCCATAAATGAATAATAATGGTCAGGGCATCACCCATTATTTCTAAATATTAATTACATTAATCATTAATTAATATGGTTAACATAAGTGTGATAAGGGCATTTATGTACAAGAAATTAAATTTTGGAATTTCCCCAAATGCACTCCATGTATACAAGGCTGCCAATAGAACAAGGAACAATTTTTTCCAATACAAAACTGACTACATTTTTGCACTCTGTAGACTTGCTCCAAGTCTGTGGGCATATAAATATCAAAAATTAATAAATTGAAGGAATAACTTCTGCAGGCTGGTGGGGCTGGTGCTCAGATAGTGGGGTGAATGCTTTTCCCCACAGACTTGTAAACCTTGCAGGGTTTCAGTAGCGATAAATAATTCATATGACGTCAGGTAATAAATATGCATGACATATAATCTCAATCTTACTCAAGCATAATTTTCCAACTAATTTAAAAATGGGGATAGAGAGGAATGGTGTTATAAACATGTTTTCAGAATTTTTACAACAGTCTGTGAATCTGTCTAAACATGGGGGATATTTTTGCCTTCCCCGGGGAATCACAGCGGTACAATTATCATAATGAATCATGAGAATCTCCAGTCCTGTGTAGCATCAGTAAATTTCAAAATTACAATAGCAGCTTGTCACCTTCCCTGATGTTTGTAAACACAGCCTCCAGATCCCACCACAGCACTGCAAAATTGCATACAAGCTCTCCGTATGTGTGAATAGGTTGTCAAACTTTGAGGCGTCACCGTTCTCCTAAGGCTATGATGATCTGCGGGTACGGGTATTGATGTCAAATGACTAGAAAATTCACTTCCTGAATAGAATCATGAAAAATAAATCTTTCATTGTCTAGATATAAATAAAATATCCTTCACAAAAAATCTTCATTCATGCATGGGCTACCAGACCTTGTCACTGGGCTAACAACTTCAGAAAATGGTAGCCCAATGCAATGGGACTACAAGAGAAAAAAGTTAATTTCGAGCCCTGGGGTGTGTTACCGGCGTTATACGGCCGTAAAAGGCCGGCAACACATACAGCGCCCTGCCACGCAGAGCTATAGATATAGCCATGCTGTGATTATTAAACCTCTGCGTGCAGAACTTTCGTTTCTCGGCGGTTCAGCAATAAAATGGTCTTCTCTGCAGGCGTCTACTGACAATATAGTATACGTTTGTACGTTTCGTGTGACTGTTTGTTGTAACAACACATGATGATTGACAAACACCGAAACCAGTGCGATCTCACTGCAATATCAATACAGCAACTCTGCGTGGCATGCTGTACGTGTTGAGGCTGACCAGCTGCAGTATCAGTACAGCAGCTCGCGCTTTAGGTTTTGCCTGGGTATTTGGGTCGGACGGCAAAACCTCGAGCCACTGTGCAGTTTTACACACACTGCTACAGCAGTGCCACGCATAGCTGCAGTACAGTAGCTCGAGGTTTTGCCTGGGTATCTGGTTGGACGACAAAACCAGATTTGCCGTCCGACCCAAATACCCAGGCAAAACCTCGAACTTACTGTACTGCAGCTATGCCGAGGCAGAGAGCCCCATAAGCGGCAGCATACTGTTACTTACGTGGAAGAAAGGACTTCGCCAGTCGAGGAAAATACGTGATCATCAGCTGCTACCCTACAATGGTGAGACTTGCAGTACGATGTAACAAAACGCAACTCATACGCGATCGACCGCGGGGCCGCATAATGAAGTGACTTCGGCGAGTTCCGCCTGGGCATTCCTCGTACAGTCTTCGGGTCACGGGGGTCACCGAGCGTTTGTGACAGTAGGTCCGCTTTACACAGGCATATCCTTCCATGACAAACAATCAAGTACGCCACTCTTGGCTTTATTTTGACAATACATCAAAGAAACTGAATGTACAAATTTTACAGAATGCTTTATAAAATATAAACAACACTCCTAACACATTAAGTTTTCAAGTATAGTGGTTAATTTAGCGTCGCTACACTTCGCTACACTTCGCTACACTTGTTCTCATTTGCATAGAACTTTACACCTCGGAATATTGCACTAGATGCAATGCTGACAAAGGTACCGAATTCTAGGTTTCTCCGTAGAGATCTTAGGAGCCTTCAGCAATTACAGGGGTGAGCCGGGGGAATTCAACGCACACCTGTACCGTAAAATTTGACCCTACTCCCTGTCCTCCTCTCTAAAATGTGACCCTCACCCTTGTCCGACATTCTAAAACTTGACCCTCCCTCCACCACTTCAGTATTCTCCCCAGTGGTATTAATGTTCTTGATTAGACTAGAGTGTAACAGGTCCATGGTTGTGCAAGAAATTTTATTTTGAAATTTCACTGAAATGTAGATTTATTATACATGGCAGTCTATGATGAAACTTTGAATAATTTTTTTCCAAAACAAAATAGGTAAATCAGAGCATTTTTGTACGCCTGATTATTTATATTAATGTTCTTGATTAGACAAGAGTGGTTACAAGTCAATGGTTGTGCAAGAAATTTGATTATGGAATTCACCGAAATGTTGATGAACTATGCCATGGCGGTCTGTGATGAAACTATATTTTTTTTTCAATACAAAACTAAGTAAATATGTGCATGTATGTGCGCTTGATATTTGATATTAATGTTCTTGATCAGAGTAGAGTGGTTACAAATCAATATGTGTGCAAAATGTGATTTTGGAATTTCACTGAAATGTTGAAATGAAATGAAATGTTACATGGCTGTCTACAGTTTTTTTTCCAATATATATAACCAACAATGTCTTTGCATTTATGTACATTGATAATTGGTATACACTTTTCCACTGTCTCTTGTCTTCATCAGTTTAACTGTTCAATGAGTTTAATGTAGAAAACCATGACACTTCCTTGCACGTGAAACTTGTGGATAATGTGTACCTATTGAAAATAATCGGCATATTTCGTTGGTAATTTCCTATTCAGGAAAATTACACGGACGATCAAAGGCTTAGCCATAAAATCAGCTTCAGTCAAAAATGATTATCCCCAAAAATAGATTTATAAAAGTGGCCCTCCCCCTTGAACAGTATTCTAAAAAAGTGACCCTTACACATGTTTTTACACATGTCTGTAGAACTCTTGCTCGAAATCGAAATAACGTTTTTCAAAGAAAAACTTAGATTTAGCTGTGTAGTAGTATGAGCAACTTTGATAGTATTTGTCTATTTCGAAACACTTACACCGAGTTCTAACCCCGCCAGGATAAAAAACAATTCCAGAATCTATATTTTGATGATACACATCGATGGTAGACACATGAAAAATAATCGATAAAAATTATTTTTAGATAAAATGAGGGAGACATTGTCAAGGTAGTAAGAGTGACGGTAGCTCAAATAACATCTTGTGGAAGTCACTCATCAAGCTGTATTGCTCAGTGTTTACCAGTCTCCTTATAATAGTTGATCTGCTATCTTGCTTGGTCTCTGATGAAAAACTGTGTATAGTATGTCGGAATGAAACAATGCAGGGAGACAAGACCTTAAAATGGGTGATGTTTTCTGCTTGACTTTTGAAGTTAGTGCATGCGGTAATATTATTTATTTATCTTGATATAGATATTTTGAAGACGTGCTGGTTTCACAGCAGTTAGGTATTGATAAGTCTCATACACCTTCACTTGCTATCGAGGTGCAGCTCTGATATTGCCTTAGACGGGCAGGTGGCATGTTGATCACCATATATAAAGCCTTTGTGCGAACACAATATCATCATTCTTGCCTGCGTCAGTAGAGCCTCGAGATGTTGGAATGTGCACTGTGGTGCAGGGGGGAGGTGCCGCCAGGCATGTGACTTTGTAATTTGATCTCAGTGTCGGTTGCCAACGATGTCAGAATAAGGGAGTTGGCGATTGTTGATAATGTCATATCAGGTATTTTAAAAGTCATGATTTAGTGTAGTACCCCCATTAAGGTAAAATATGGATAAAATGTGTCAATTTTAATTATTTTTATTCACATAATGAACAATTCTGTCGAATGACCTTTTTTCAGTCGGGGTATGAAGAGGCTGCCACAAGAATACGAGCGAGACATTTAAACTTAACTGCAAATGCTTTCAGTATGACCATTGCACATGCATGAGGAAAACCAGAATGACGCTGTAAGTAAAATTTAATGTACCTGAATTAGAGAGGTGTTCCCGTTCGGATATCTATAGATGAAGATCGATGCCTTTATGAAAGACTTGAATTGAAAATATCACAAATCAGTGTCATGATTTTCCAATTGGCGGAATGAAAATTAATATTTCACACTCTCGATACATTAGCTTCCAAGGACGCGATAAATCCAGCGCAAATCTGGCTAGTAAACCCTTAGCTATAGCCAATCCAAATTAACGTAGAATGTAGGACCAAGAGAGTCTCAATTAACTTAAAATGGTCTAAGATGCACGACCTCAGTGGGACAAGTAAGTCATATCTGGTCCGAATGAACTCAAGAAACCTAAATAGCTGTTCAAAGCAAAGAGACAATTTTTCTGAAAATTAGAACTGGTCTCATTCATTGTGAAATTGTGCATTTTAGGAATAATAGTGCAGTATCAAAAGTGCTAAAAATTTAAACACAGGAAAACTACCCATTAACCGAGCGTGGCTGCTCACAATGCTGCTATACCAGTGTGTACGCAATCTGAGGTATTTTCCATGCTATTCAATAGTTGTAATATTTACCTTAATCGCCTTAGTGCTTATGTTTTTATGGCCTTTCAATATCGCTCGCTCGCCGCTGACTTCACCCATGTGTTAGCCAGTTAGTGCGCCAGTCTCAACTATCTGCTGACGTGAGGCTGGCCTGATAGTTCCAAGTAAACAGTTTGTAATCGCCACCCTCCTTCAGTTTGTTGTAAGCAAGCAGACATCATTAGTATTTCTTGCGGCTTTATGTAATTTTGGGACTTTGCTGTGTTAGTTTAGAAACCAATCTTAATAATGGTGTTTCTCGATTTTTAAGAAACGCAAATCCTCTGGCATCTTCCAAACGGACATACATTCAAGGAACCGGGACAACGCTTCATGACCGTTTAAGGCACGTATATGGTCATACACTCATGAAAAGCTATGAAACATTCTCACCTTGTCACTAGTGGACACCAATGCACGGCCGTTTTGCCACAGACAATGGCTTCCATGAAGAGTGCCGAGATTCACGTAGAATCCAAGAACTATCTGAAGCAGAGTTTCTGAGTGACACAGAGACTGTTTTACCACGAAAAAATTGCGATCTGGAGTAAAAAAGAAATCGAGGACATCAAGAATTTGAAAGACAAAAAAGGAAGCGGCAGATTGTTTGGGAAGTAAAGATTTTGAAAGGTGATTACATAATTGCCGTAATTTTAGTAAACGTTGTACTCTCAGTGTTTCGATAAAACAACAACAACAACAACAACAACGCCATCAATAACAACAACAGCAACAACAAAACATTGACCGCCTTTCATTTTTCTAGAATGGTTAGAAAGTTTTGGGAAAGATCCAGAGTTTGAAGTCTTCCTGTGCAAGGCCTGGACAAACATGTTACTCCATTTCAACCCCGCTTAAAATTAGGGGCCAAGATAGACCAGCAGTACGGTTTTCAAGACTAAGCGCGAATTCGAGCAGCCGTCATTCGGCCATATCAACTTAACCATAGTTCCATACATAATATATAATGCAGGACAGAGAGTTCACTCGCCCCAATAACTTACATAAAGAGCTTTTAAATCTACATGATTGGCTCGCGTTGAGGCAAAAAGTACCGAGATGCGAGGCAAACTTGCAAAAATCTAGCAGAAAGCGATTTGCTGGTCCTCGAGGTTAAGATTTATCATTCAAAGTTCAACGTTTGACACTTTTGTCATTATGTAAATTATTTTTGCTATTATCTTCTACTGACCTACAATTCAAGTACTATTAATACTTCTATGTTGACTCTTTTTTTCTAATTTGTTCCTTTGCCTTGCGTGACATATCTAATCGACGGGTAACCAGGGATTGATTAAAATAAAGATATGCATGTTTCTAAGGGCACCCTAAATACGCAAACTTTATTTGAGCTGACAGTCTAAGAAATGGTCATTTTAAAATGTCTTACCCTAAATTTCAATATACTGGTATAATACAATAGCAATAAACACCCATTGTATACCACAAGACTTTTACCAGTTCTTTGCGTCATATGTCATGATCTGGTCAAATCTTGTGGTATACCTTCGTTGGGGTGTTTTAAAGCAATTAATCATACCCAGAAACGATATAAGTTTTGACCAGGTCACAAGATATCTGCACGAGCAAAATTGGGTGGTACACCCGTTGCTGACATGGTAATTTGCTATTATGTCATAATAATCAATTGGAATCTGACGCGTGGAAAAAAGAATTTTTCTCTAGCTGAGAGCTCGTACCTGTTCCAACCATGCTATATTGCTTATATGTTCATGTGCCGACCAATGAGATCACAGTATTGCGCCATCAATATAATTGTTAAGGAAGAGGGCACCTTTATTTCTCTAAGTATACGAAATCATATCGTCTCAATACAATAACATACAAATACATTTCGCTAAAGCAAACTATGAGCTTGTTAGTTATCAGTTTAGGTACATGTCTGTTTTCGCTCCATCGAAAGTATTACAATCTCAAGGTAATAAGCTCTACATTCAGGGATTTATCTTAACGAAGTTAAAAAATAGGAAGATGTATTAAATTTCATCTTGTGGTGGGCACATCCCGTACTATTTTTATTGGTAAATATTGTCGCCGGCTCGGCATGGACGGAACAAAGAACTGTGACTACCATGGAAGCGGTACCGGCGAAAGCTACTGTCATAACGTAAGTTGAAGAAGCTTGAACTGACGACGAGTGTTGATGTATAACTGCAACTTATTTATTGAATACGGAACCATGACTACGCCTAACGGCGCAGTCAACGATACATGAATCTGCCTGTGTGTCAGTCGGACCAAGTTAGTTTGTCCTCTGTTGAGTCTTGGTCACTCCACAGGGGAGTGACGTGGTCCAAGTTTCGGTCCTAACTCCTAGTGAATCTTGTCCAAGTTAGTTCTTCTTCCAGTTAGTGTGTCTATTTATATAGATTCTGGCTATGTCGGATGGCCGACGCCATAAAGAATAAAATAAGACCATACTTTGATTTACCGACATTAGAAAAGATTACAAAAGATAGAAAGTATCACTTGCCCGTGCGTGGCTTGCTACAATTTTTTGTTTGAAAACCAACGCCATAAATTAATTAAAATAATAAAAACGGCTCAATATTACGATTGTTTGAAACACAATAGAACTTGGGGGTAGTACGCAGAATACCTCCATGAGAAAAATAAGTTACTGGGGTAATTCTTTTAAATGTGTAAACGAGCGAGATCGTGTTGTCGATACTGTCTAGTATTTCGTGGCGCCAGCATTGTTAGAGTCCAAACAAAGAAAATTTGCAGCTTGATCAATCGCGTCCAACAAGCTTTTAAGGCGCTAAAGTATTGTGAGCGTGAACTATTCATATTCTGTGCGCCATTTGGAAGATTATGACACTACGATAAGCCGTTGACATCTGCAAGATTTTTCTGCGGTCTCGACCGAAGACGTCAAGGCTTTAGTGAGGTTGCAAGAAACTAAACACATTATGAAACGCGTCGCGAAATTGCTATTTTCAACGACTGACTTCGGACAATAACAACGGAAACTCGTAGACTCGAGAGTATTTCCACCAGTCGAGCTTGACCCACGACCGTGACGTGAATCTTGCCAGATTTTACGTCAGCGTACGGAAACATAGCGATGAAGAGTATGAGCTAGATTCGGTATCCAGTTACCATAAATCAGTCGCCAACGAAGATCAACAACGGCAAATGAGTAATATTGAGTAGGGTGATAACAAATTCAACCTGTGACCGAGCACATCGACAAGCGATAGTGCAATACCAGTGTCAGCCATGGCAAAGACAAATGTCTTTGGCCATGGCCAGCAACACGAGTGATTGCTGTAGTTTCGTAGCCCCGCCACTCCCCTTGAAAGTTTTTTTGTGTTGGGGGAAATTTCAAGGGGAGTAGACTGAAAGATCCAGTCGGTGCGGGCGCTCCGGCGCACTGCGACTACGACCCATCAGTGGTAAAGGGTCGTAGGTCGCGGGAGCGTCCGCACACGACTGAATCCTTCAGTCTACAAGGGAATTGCGAGACTACGAAAGTTCGGCTCCCCGGACAATCGCGGGCGATCAGTACTTCGCAATCCTTGCAATGGTGTGAGCCAGCGAGTTCAAACCAGCTTTCCGGGCTATTCTCCCACATTCTCAACTTCAAACATTCAACATCGCGGCCACCCGGGCGGGCCACACAAAAAAACACTCTTAACAGCGGCTTTCTTTCGCTAGATGTTCCGTGCACCACGTGTTTCATTCACTTGTAATCTGACAGCCGTACTCGGACCTGATCAGTCCGGGTCAGCCCAAAATTGGAGCGCTATACCATAATATTTTCCCCACTCTCATTAGCCATCAGAGCGGCCCGCGCGCCATCGTAAAAATTGTATTTCTGGCAACCTCCACATGCGTCCTTCGTTACGTACGCCATACTGTGTCGAACTCCCGTGCCGTATTCTGTCATAATGTCGAACAGTTGTGTGGCCACTCTGTCAAAACACGATTTCAAAATCGCGTACCAGTTTTATTCTGGCTAAGACAACCAACCCCATATATCGCTGTGATTTCCTAGACTCTGGCTTGAAAGTCCTGCGAAATAAAATCGTGTACCTACACAGATCGTTCAGAATACCCCATTTGTATCGGTGATGGCAGCGATACAAATTCTACCGTATGGGAACAGTTGTGTGGCCACTCTGTCAACACATTTTCAAAATCGCGTACCATTTTAGTCTGCGTTTGACAACTACAAAACAGGTATCGTTTTAAAGCTCTGACATTGCTCTTCTTCCTTGCAAAATGTTATACGCGTACCTACACAAATAACCTTTATAACAGTATTTCTAATAGAGATGACGAACATCCACAAAATGATTCTCGGTACTTGAGCGAAATCGATAAACTGGGGGTAGAAATGATCGTCAATATTCGAATATTTGTTCACTAATCGGACTCCTTGTTGGACATGACCTTCTGCAAACACGTGGATTATGTTGACTGTCGAAATTCGTCGAAAGTCACAAGACAGGGGCTTAATAAGCGGCCCAAAACTGCCGATCACACTTGGTGGGTAATTTGTGACCCAGCGTGACCTGTACTGGCGGCAGAATGCCACCGCATATCATGGAAAATACCTTCGGAACGCCACAGAGTGCGCTCCAAGGCCATGGGTTCTGTCATAATATGACAGAAACCCAGGACCTGTGAGGGCAAGTGCGCCGTACTATTAGCGGTATTTGCATGAGTGCTGTGGTGCATGTGGGTTTGTCATAATATGACACTGGCGAATCTGGACTTTACACTTACAGTCACCTAACTTGGAGGTAAGTGTACTACATAGTTTGGTCCAGTAGTAGTAGCCACGCTGTGCCGACGTCGCCCGTTGTCAATGTTTTTGCCTCGCTGACGACAAACTGCTCTTCCTGATAACAAAAATCATCCTCCACACTGCGATGAGTACATGCAACTTTCTTTGTCGAGTTTTTATTGGAAACGTCGTCCATTTTACGATAACTAGCACCGAACTAAAGTGAATTGAAATCTTGCAAGCAACAATCTTTGCGTTTACAAACAAAAATAGTCGGTCAAAATTGGTATATCATTACATAAAGAAATGGCCACAATGTTTTGGTATTTGAAAGGCCGTGCATTCCGGGAGTTACGCGCGCGTTTCGATGCAAGTTAAATGTTATGTAATAAACATAATTGATTTACACCCTCAAATCATTCAGCGTGCCACTGCCATTGGTTAAACACGACTCATGTGTACATATGTAAAAGAACGTGATGATGCCCTCTGCGAATGTGATGATGCCCTCTGCGAACCTGATGATGCCCTCTGCATTTGATATTACATGGATGACGTCATTTTACTTACTGCGCATGCTTTCTGCGCAAAACAAATTGTCGTTCGCTTGTTGTACTTTGCAGTCGGCTGCGAAACCTCATGCAGAGCTGTCACCGGCACAGTTAGACGATATTTTGATGCATTAAACAGCAAACGAACGAAAAATGGCAACAATGAATGCAATTTCTGTGTTCAGCAACTATGCAAGCAACAAATTGATACGCCAACGAGGAGATCGGCAAACTTTAGCGGCAACCCTAGACTCGGCACTGACAACATTTTCGCTGAGGTCTGGACTCAGAAGGCGAATTGTACCTGAAGAAGTTTTTGTGTTTTGTTTCATTGCCATGTTTGCTTGTTCGGTGTAATAAAAATAATACACATGAGAGCTAGGCAATATCACGATTTTTTGCCTGCCCTCGGGCTGTTGGTCATGATTGAATACTGATGATTCCCACGCCTACGGCTCGGGCATCATCAATATTTCGATCATTACCATCATCCCTTGGGCAGGCAATAAATCGTGATATTGCCCTCGCTCTTCATGTGTTATTATTTAATTATTGAATATTTGTTACACAAGCAAAACCTCTATAGAAGTGGCATCCGATGATTTTTTTTTCTTCAGATCTTTCTTTTACATATTCACGGCCCTACACAAAAGAGCACGTTTCAGCTAAAGACTTACACAAAATTATGCAATAACTGTACATTTGAATATGAAATCATTCTGGAGTATGATGTATTTTTTGAAAATGTTAACATATTTTTGCGTATTAAAACCGAATGTCTTTAGTGTATTCGTTGTTGCTTTATTTACTAGATCTTTTTGGTTTATCTTTTGCAGGAAACGTCGTCTTTGGTGTTTTACCATTATTGTTATTGTACTACTGTATATATGGCAGATTTTAATGATTCACTGCTTATTACTGAACAGCTTTCTATTGCCTATAACTTCCTCGATGTTTCATACGAAAATTGCAAGAGCTGAATTCCCTTAAAGTAGTGGATGTCATCCCGATACATCACCCTATATGTTGGACTATTGAATCTCGTTTTGGTGAAAGTACTGCTCTGATAATAGGCGGTAATTACTTTGCCACCAGTCTATGTACTCAGTAGACAAATGTTCCATCGGAATCAAAATCATTCAACAATAACGTGTTATGCCAAGATTCATCGGCACAAACGCTGGAGGTTCGAAATAATTTCCATATGAAAAGATACCTTACTTAAGTTACGAACTGACTGTCATCGGTGTTTGCTCTACAAATACACGGGTGGTGTCATTTTTGCAAAAAATGTGATATTTTGTTCTACCTGATCGGTAGTTTATTTGCTCTCTGGGGAGTCATAAGCCATGAATTTTTGGTAACGCGGTAATTTTCCGCTTTCAGGGTTTAGCTTAGATACATGGTTTTTGTGCCGGCCAGTTCTCTCATGTCATGTTGACAAGTTGAAGTAATTGTTTATCGGAATGTCATGTACGTCACATGCAGCTATACTATCATATGTTTAAACCAATACTCTGTGATCTGTTCTTGTGAGCATGGTTTCAGTATAGATAGGCCATGGATGGTATCGAGATTCGTTGTCGTTAACAACAACCAATACAAATTTATATATGAAGGATATTTTATCATGAATAAAGAGTCGGTGCAGTATTGCGGATCTCGTGTTTAAGTAATCAAATTAAAAACTTGAAAAGAAAATATCATGAAATATCTCTAAAACAGTCGTCCCCGAATTTAATTTCTTTTATATTTTCCACCATCGAATCAACTCATCTTAGTTTCTTCATATCTTCTACAGTCATGGATCCAAGCAGTTGTAAACATAACAGATGAAAAAAGCGATATCGCCGGGGAAAAAAACATTATACTGGCTGTAAGGGTAATGCATACGCATCGAGACCCTATGTATCCATGATAACAGCAGTTAAATAAAATTAGTAATTTTATCCACAGTTTTGACAGGGGAAATACCATTGAATACTATTGTTGTAGAGAATGTTCCCTGATAAATTTTCACAGTATAAAGATGTAAGGTGATTCTCCACGCACTGTTTTCGATGATTTTATCGCTAAACCTACGCCCTCTTCGTTTTATTCTGTTTTTGTTTTTATGACAGCATCATAATTGTAATGGCAGTGAATGTGCATATTTCAGTAAAATCAGTTCATCCCTAGTTAACTGCATTCTGCAGTATGTTTGAAACACTAAGTCTTCGAAAAAGGGCTAAATACTGCGTACGATTACATTTTGTAATAAGCTGACTCAGTGGAGAAAGTTTTCCTAGGGCGAATGTGGAGGTTGGCGACATTGGTTGATTATCCGGGCAATGGAAGACAAACACACACACCAGTACAATAGAGTTCTATGGCTTTATTCATAGAATGGGAACTATGTCCGAGTCCCATCTTCATCTTGCTGATAGCGTCCCTCGCAAAGAATGAATTCCATTTCTCATTTATTACAAATCAGTTTGCTTTCTTATGTTTCCTAACTTTACTCTAAAGTATATTATTGTATCACCACGGTGTTTTCTCTTACATATTTCGGTTAATGCAAATGACCATGATGTACAATCATTCGTTAATAGGAGTTATTGTTAATATATAGGCATTAATTCATACTTGACGCCGAGACTTGGTCTGTTAAGATATTCAAACCAAGCATTCATTCTATTAAGAATTCTTTCAAGAGAATCATCACTGTCGACACATAATTTGATATGGAAATCGGTTATGCAACGTCCAAGAAACTGAGAGCTTAGCGACACTGTAAAATGAGTGCAGCAGTACACAGACTGACAACCGAAATCTATGAAAACAGTACATTGACTGTAATGCAATACAAGTACCGTGATTAACAAATAAGAAAACACGAACCGGAATCTTTTAATAAAAGTAAAAGAATCACACACTTGACACAATTATCGTACGCCAAGTCACAAACAACTTCCGAAGTCCGATTCATAAGTCATTTTACTTGTATTTCATTACAATCGTCAAGAAACAGGAAGATCCTACAAACTTTATACAAAAAATGCGAATAAAAACAATCACACAAGACGTAAACAATCAAACAGTATGATCAATTGCGCTACCGACAAAACTCAACTTGATCCTCCCAAGAACAGGTACAGATATTTGGAATGTTATTTTTCACTGCGGCGTAGCTGAGTTCATACGTAAGTTAACCCTCTCTCCTCATTATGGGATACAATAGGGTGTACAATTATACTTAGAACCTAAGGCAAAATACGGAATAGCAATCAGGGGTTCTTTTTCTCGTCTTGTCGACTTCAAAGCTACTGTAAACTGTGTTTCTTGCTATATACACAGCGATGACGACTTAATTAATGATCTTTTCTCATGCCCAAGATCAACTCTACTCGATAACTTAATCTGTGCATTCATGTTTCTTCATCAGCTCTTTCTCCTTTGTTTTGCTTTCTTCCTTCAACTGGGCAATGAGGATCTGCAACTCGTTTGCAAGACCGGGATGACTTTTAAGCAGTTGATTGACCTGGGAGAGGATGGCGGCTATGCCTTCTTCACGATCATTGGCTATCCCCTTCTTTTGTTCGACGATGTCGTCCTTCCAACTCAAATGCTGCATTGAAAGAGAAGTATACCTTGAGAAAGGCGACTTTTTCGATTATAGGTAGATCGAAAAAAGATGCACTACGGTATGCCACAAAGGACAAGGCTGACAGTTTTGTTCACACACCTTACGAGAAGAGACTTACCATTATTTTCTCTTTCTCTATCTTTAAGCTTCGCATCAGTTCTTCCACATTTTCTTGATCCTGCATGGAAGAGATTGGGGCGCATGTATAAAATGAATACTGGCGAGGAAAAAATAACACCCCCACCCTTCCTCAGTCTGTCTGACTGTCTGTCTGTCTGTCTGTGTCTGTCTGTGTCTGTCTGTGTCTCTCAGTCTGTCTCTCTCTCGCTCTCTTTTGTAAAAGAAAGTTGTTTTTTCTTTACCTTTACTTCTTCCTTTGAATTCGCTACTTCCCTTTGTGAAATGTTTGATTTTGCACTTGCTTCAGTCGTGTCAGATTTCAATAAGGCATCAGTAAAAATCGTTATTTTCTGAAATAAGAAAATCAATTGTAACGATTTCATAATCGGTGTTATTTAACACAGTGTCAAATGGTATTGGAGAATCTATTGAACATCCCTAAAGAAGTGTTCGTCCACTTCGAATGAAATATGAGCTAAATTTATAGTTCTGTGCACCGGGCAGAATACGCTTATGAATTCGAAATGAGTTTGAAAAGTGCTTGCATTTTTGCAGAATGAAGAATGTCAATAACTCTGTCACATATGGTATCAATGCTCGTTAATCAGGTGAATTTTAATTGTGGATGGTTTACTTTTTCCCGACAAAATATTTAAGTGTCAGTATTGGTAAAATACTGGTGACAATGCTCACCGAAAAAATACTTCACTTAACTCTTAAATTACCAAAGATTTCAACCCAGGCAATATGATTGTAACGGCACGTTTATAGTGACAGGCATATCTGTACACAGAGGATTTCGAATTATCCCTGGACTCTGCCTTTCAAGCGATAGAAATAATTTCAGGTTGTATTTCTGGGTTGGAAGTTCTAAAAAAACACGTACGCAACACGTTAACCAATAATTTGAAAGCTAAGATACTTACCTCCGCCAACTCTGTTTTGTAAACGTGCCATATTTGTGGACCTCGCGCACGCTTTTTGTATTCTGTTTCTACATCGTTGATCGCAGATTCAACGTCTATGGATTTTCCAGTATCATCTTCCTCGCAAGAATCCATCAAAGGCTTGAGTTTCTCTTTAAAGAGATCATCGACAATCTTTTTGCAAAACGCATCTGATTGCTTAACATTAGACGCTAGTGATGTCTTCAAATGTCCACCGACACACGTAAGTCCGTTGTCACTGTAGACAGCAATCCTTTCCTGAAAAAAGGGGAAGGGACGTTTGATAAAAATGTAATATGGAATTTCAGCTTATATAAAGCTACTAATATACATTCACAGGTTTTGATTAACGTAGCTTTAGGTTTACGAACAGGTTTACAGGAAACGATCTTTGTGAAGAATATGCGCCTTTCACTATTTCCTATCTTGGCTTTCAATTATTCATTAGCCAAATGTCGGTTAAGATAACCGATTGTGTAGTGTCCTTATTGACATCAGGGAATAGGATGCAACCATCAGTCGAAGTATTGATACAGTGAAATAATTAAGGGTTATCAATCATGAGTGTATTCGAATACAAATATAAAGGGTGATCTTCCAATAATGTAGGAATCTACGCAATATTTTACATTGTCAATCCAAAGTGTAAACAATTTATTTCATACTATGGGTTTATGAAAGAAAGCGGAGAAAAATATCACTTTTGTATTTTATTTCATTATCTCTGCATGATACCATACCAACAATTTCTTCCTGTATATACTCAGGCTATCAGAATCCTTTATGTACTTAGACTTGACGTTGAAGTATTGCATCGCCCGGTCAAGACACGTCTTGTGTTTGTAGACGACTTCGTGGTTTGGGCAAGGAAGAACGGACTTGAGAAACCCGTCCATTTTACTGGTGTACTTATCAAACGCCTTCTCATGAACGTCGTTTAGAAGGGTTTCTACAACCCTAGAACCAATGGAGCGAATGTTGAGGACGCCACCAGACGACGAGAACTCTGACACATATTCTTTGAGTAGCTCGGCGAATTCTGTATGTGTGGAATGTAAACATTAATAACTGCATTTCATTGTTTTCCCTTATCGCCGACACCGACACTTTGACCATGAACATGTTGTTTTAAGATCGCGGACGCCATGTATAACTTACAGATGTATCATATATTGATCTCAAAGCTGAAAACAAAGACTAATTATGACTGTGAAAGACGCCATTCTTATATGACATGGAGTAAATCAGAAAACGGACCCACGATTTCTAAGTTGAAGCTCAAAATATGAACTAGTTGACTAAAAGGTTCTAATAGATAAATGCATTATTCCAACTCACGTTTACCATGGATGTTACCGACGTAAGGCCAGGCTTTCTTTGGTTTCATTAGAATTGCTAAACGGCCGAGCAAACCGTCGACTTCTGCTAGAAAGTCTTTGTCAAGTTTAGAGCGAGTTTCTCTCCTTATGCATGTTGGCTAAGACGTTTTATCGATTGATGGTGTGGAGAGTTTGAAGGCGTCAAACACGGGGAATGACTTCAGCAAAGCGTTGCGATAAGTGTTTCCCTCCTTCACTCTATCGTCACCGTCTCCAGTTTCTTCTTCTAGTTTTAACACCTAAAACAAAGTTAAAATGGCTCCTATTATCCAATTTACGCCGATCTCCCTTAAGAGAGAGGTTAGTAATGCTAGTTGTACATCTGACTATTCATAAAAGTAGATCAGTAAACTCTCGATCGGAATCGGACTCACATCGTAGGGCACCTATTCACTTTGTGAAGACATCACAGTCCTAATTGCTCGGTACAATCCATGATCCAAAGAAGAGTTCGAAAACCGAGCTAATTGTTACAATTGTTCTAACTTTGACCCCTTCAATGGATGTAAAGTTCATACAGCACTCGTACATACATACTCGCTATCGCATTACGCACACAAACCTTACCCAAGCAATAAAAACTATTTGCTAAACTGAGTTTCAAATATACTCATGGGTGCTTGTGTCCATCTTCAGAACTAGCCAACCAGGTTAGAAACGTGTTGTTAAGAAAATGTTGGAGAGATAGACTCAGGAACACGACTCATACGAATATTAAGAGAACCAACGTTCATGACAAGCAGATTGATTATAATCAACAATGCGAGGCCGAAACAGAACAAATTTGGTGTTCATTCGGTCTAATTCACTGGCCTTTAAATTAAAAGAAATGTTTAATTTGCTACATAGAGGAGCAAGGCAAACAGCTTTATAGGGCATATATATATATATATATATATATATATATATATATATATATATATATATATAATATATATGATATATCACAAACTTGATTAGTGAACAGAAAGGCTGATGCTAGATGCACTGCGACATACGACCCCTTACAAAGGTCCTTTGTAAAGGGTCGTAGGTCGCAGTGCGCCGGAGCGCCCGCACACGACTGACTCTTTCAGTCTAGGCTGACGCATGATATAAGAATTCCTGGACCTGTTCTAGGTAATTATTGAAAGAAAGGAAAAACACGATTAGAATTAATTTGACATAATTTTATCTTTATATTTTTTAATTTCTCAAAAGTGTTACGTGCCTAAAGCTGAATCTTGCTATTACAGATTACTCATAAAAAACAAGTATGTAACTTAAAAAGAAAATGAAAAGCGGATGAGCTTATATTTGCAGATTAAATCGACATTACTTCACCATCCAATTACCCCCAAATTAGTTCCAATAGTATTGAAGTAATATTATTAATTGCCAAAGTTTTTTTCTCGAAGTCTGTCATGATGGAACTTTTCACATCAACAAAAAAGAAAAGGAGGTGGTCAAAATATAGTAGGTGACATTTGAACTAACTATACCAACACTTGTAGAGGGATTATGTGACGTAAATTAAGTGTACTTTGATGAGTACAATAATATACACAAGTGGTGCAAAGAAACCATTTGTCTCATGGTACTCACCTCTTCAAGAATATAGTCTTTGATGTCTACTTCGATTTCTTCGTCGCCTCGTGAGATAGAAAACGTCATTGAAACATCACGAAGAAGCCACATAAAATTTGGAAAGAACTTGATAAAGTCCTTTACTTGTGATTTTGTTCCCTTCCCGGCTTCGTCAACATTTATAACATTACCAAGTGTGCCAACCCAACTGAAAAATTGGGAGTGAAGAAAAAGATTGGATTTGTTTTATAGTTGTAATGTCAACGAACTTTAGCACCAAATAAAAAATCTTTTGTGCTTTGAATTGTACGGGTAATAAATAACAGAGAAGCGCATAAATGCCAATTTAATATGTTTCCTGATTGACCTTCCCTGTTTTGAATTTCATTGAACGATAACGTCATTATCTTCAATTTACCTTAAGTTCTTTATATCATGCACAGTCATGGACCCTCTACTGTTGTAGACCAAGACAGACGCCAGCAACGAAACCAAAGAAAACATTTGCAAATCATCTTCACTGTACGCGTCATAGGCACCGAGACCCTCTGTGTCCATGACAAACACGGTAACTTCTACCCCTTTTCGAAGTTTCTTCTTGAACATGTCAGTACTCATCCATATACCTGACGTAAATGAATACTGATAAAGTCACATTCTGGAATAACACTATAGTTTTCTAAGTTATGTTGACAGTAGGATTGCTTATGACACGATTGGAACTAATTTGGGATAAATGGATGGTGATGTAATGCCGATTTCATCTACAAATGTAATCTCATCTGCTTTTCTTTTTACATCAAACATTTGTTTTTATGAGTAATTTGTAGTATTGCAAAATTCAGTTATACGGCACCTTACACTTTTGAGAAATTTGAAAAATATGAAAATCCAATTATCCTAAATTAGTTCCAATCGTGTTTTATTATTGCTGTATAGAACGTTCTCTAATACATGCTTTAAGTGCAAAATGTACGAGCTGATTGTCATCGATTTCGTAAATTTTTTTTGTAAATCTACGCTCTCTTCATTTCAGCCGATCATCTCTTCGCTTTCATTGAAAGACACCGTTATAATTTACTTATCTGTTAGAAATGTGCATCTTTCTATTAAGTCAGAGTAATCCTGATGAACTGCACGTCTCCAGTACAGTGAGACTTTGTATCAGCAAACAATCTTTATAGGGGTTAAAGTACACACCCATGGTCTGTGGTTGCATCTTGCCTGATGTTTTAAAAACACAATCGTGTGGTCTTGATTCAACCATCTGGCTGGCTATGTATGATTTTCCACACCTAGCTGGACCAGTCACCGCTATCGGACAGATTGGACCATCGATGGAACGTAGGATCTGCAGAGCGTCCTCACACACCACCAACTTTCCTCGAGCCTTTCGTTTTTTGACGAGTGTCCCGCTTCCTCTGTCCCACTCAAAGTTGTCCGGGAAGCAGAGAGGAATACTTGTGTGAACTTTATCTTAAAACAGAAAGTGAAAGAGAAAAGTTGGCTCGCTGTATCGCAGATCTTTCTATTAGCTTGTGGAGCTCTAAGGCCTAATTGGCGTTTATCATGGCTGAGGAATTATGAGAAAGGTTTTAATTTTTGCAATTATAAATTACGAAGGATGTTCCCTTTAAACGGACGTACTCACCCATAATGTTTAAAGCGTCGCCTTTTCTGTGTTTCTTATTTTCAATTCTGTAGCAAATAGGAGGAAAACTTACTTGAATGCTACACGTGTGATTTGTAAGTGGTTGAGAAACGCCTTGACATTGTTTCCCTGAAACATAAGTACGTTGGAGAGGTTCTAGGTCGCAGAACATCCTAAGTGACATCAAAACATTTGTCAGGATTGGATACAGTGATGATATCGCCAATGATTATTGTACATTCATTGATGACGAGCAATTTGAGATTACTATACCTCTACTAAGGTTCGACACGCCTTGCTGGAGTATACTCTAACAGAATCATGGATACAACAACTATCAATCACTGTTGTGTGACACAGATAATCTGTGCAATTCATCGAAACTTTGAACCAAGTGACACACACTGTTTGAGTAGGTGACGGATTTAACCTTTTCATGTTAATTACTAGATATAGTACCCAGACAATGGTATTAATCAAAGGGCACAAAGATGGATTCTTGAGTGTAGCGAAGGATATTTTACACAAAGGAACGGAGTTGCAAACGACTAATTTATCGCGCGAATAAATCTTTTACTACACGTATCTCCTATGTCAACAAAAGACCCTAAAAGAATATTTCTATTGCTTGCATTATCAACGATTACAGTTGTAGTGTGTCAGCTACGTGATTTGATGAAATATATCAATAATAAATCATGAAACCGCCGATAACATTCATCTTGCCTTATTGATTATCAGATATGGGGCGCTTTGAATGCCAATAAAGTTAGCTCAAAATATGTTTCAGTTGGAAAAGGGTTGAGTTTTATTATGAACATGCAAATTGGTGTATATCTAATAATGTTCAATGGTTTGATACAATCTTCAGTCACCCATTTTAAAATTTAGAAGATAAAAGACCAGCAAACTCTATTCCTTGTCTCGATATGTATTGTTTTCAACTATTAGAAGGGAATTCGTAATTATCAGTGCCTGTAAATTAAATAATAAACATGAGTATAGGAAAGCCGACTTACTCTGATATTAAAGTTTCGATAATTTTGAATCTTCACAGTAACCACGCTTGCCACAGCACTGTCCTTCGTTCATCTCCCAACAAGCACAAATACCTTAACGGTAAGTGCTTTAATCTATTCTGACTATGGGGGAGTGGCTACAAAGATTTATGGCGTCAGTCCATACCAAAGTGTCTGCCGGGCAAAGTAGTTCAATATGTCTGTGCACATTGAAGAAAATGACCTCTGTATAGCTGTGCATATATAACAACACAAGATACCAGCATTATCCGCTCGTCGTTCAGAGATAAAAACACTTCATCGCACCTGAAATCCAATTCCAATCCTGGAAAGGTTTAAGAGAGCAAGTTTCACTTTAGATCTGTTACATTTTATTGACATCTGTAACAAAGGTGTATCCTTAACTAGCACATATGTTACTTTCACAGTGACTCTAATTAAAGTCTATGTTACAGGTATGTATATATTCCATCAGACAAATGTACCGATTCGTCGAAAAATGAGTAACCTTGTTTTATACTGGCACGTGACGAGAACCACGGGTTAGTGGAAGGTCAGATGTTGTAGGGTCACATTTACTTGCATAGGCGGGTGGTACGATTTGAAAAGGTGTCAGCAGTATGTACTCGCAGAAGCGGGTGGTACACTTGGGAAGAGAGCCAGGATTGCCTAGACTTTAAAGACTTGCGTTCGATTACTGTGTGTTCAATTTGTGGTTTATAGTACATACATTAATGTATACTGCCTGGGTAACTGTACACATCCATAGTCTGTAGTTGCATCTTGGTAGATGTTTGAAACAGGCAGTCACATGGCCTCTGGTTCAACCATCTAACTGGCGACAAAGGATTTCCCATATCTATAGCTAGCTGAACAAGTGAAGGAGATTCCACAGCTTGTCTATCAATGAAAGGTAGGATTTGAAAAGCGTCCTCAAACACTTCCTACTTTCCCTCGTTTCTTTTCGTTTTTTGACGAGCGTAGAGCTTCCTCTGTCCCACTGAAAGTTGTCCGTATAAAGAGACTGTCTCTCAAAAAGTGCCAAAAGTGAACGAGAACAATTAGTTCACTTTATCACACTTCTTACTAATAGTTTCCTAAGCTGTTAATCGGTGTTCATCGTATGTTGATTTGTTGAACAACCTATTAAATCGCCACAACAATGGTGGCTAAGTAATTGTGATAAGTTTTGTTTTTTTCCACCTAATAGAATTGCGAAGGAAGTACTTGTGAACGGACATACCCGCTCCTAACGCTCAAAGCGGCGTCTTTTCCATTTCTGTACCAAGAAAGGAGAATATAACAGTTACCTGATTGACAGAGTAACAAGCAAATGTGATTGATTTTGTATTTTAGAAACGCCTTGACATTGTTTCTATTAATCTTATGTAGTTTTGAGAGGTTCTAGGTCAGTTTATATGTAAAGTGGCATCCATTCATTTGAGTGGGTAAAATTATATTCGCCAGTTATGGAATATTCATTGATGACGACCATTATATTTGTTATTTTAACTCTGGTTATCCTCAATTATACTGGCTACACAGTGATTAATTACTATTAATCATCGAAGCATTTCGTTAAACCTTAGAAAACAGTGATGGCACATAGGTGTTGAGTATATGACGGCTTTAACCTTTTGATATTAAGTTAAATATCAGATGTGCCGCTATTATCTATATATCTGTGAGCCAAAGACGATAGTATGTATAAAAAAGGCACAAATATTGATTCTTATGAGTGACGATTGATATTTTACAAAGCAAACGAGTACCCATTGCGATAATACATTCTGTATCAAACATATCTCCTGCGTCAACAAAGGAACCTCAAAGCATATTTCTATCAATCTCTTTATCAAAGATTGTAGTAGTGTGTCAGGTACGTGTTTTAATGACAAATTTTACATGAAATCGCCGATAAAGATGTAACAATTTATCTTGCCGATTATTAGTTATCAGATACGCGGCATTTTCAGTGTCAATAAAGTGATAGGGTACTGGCAGCAAAGATTTGTGGCGGCAGTAGCTCAAGATATCTGTGAACATCGGAAAGATGACTTCAGAATACCTTTGCACTCAGTTAACACAAAAATAACAGCAATATCCTCCTGTCGTTCTAAGATAGAAAACATTTTATCATACCTGGAATCAAATTCTAATCCTGTAAAGGTTTAAGAATTAAAGTTTCACTTTAGATCTGTTCCAGTTTAATGATATCCGTACCAAAGGGTTATCTGTAACTAACAATCTATCACTCACCATGTCAAGTAGTTAGAGTTTATGTGAAAGATAAATATGTCCCGTCAGTCAAATTGGTAGAAAAAGTCGTGGCCTCAGTGTGTATTGGTATGTGACACAAGCAATCATGATCCAAAGTTTAATGGAAGTCAATGGAAGGTCAGATGTTGTAGGAATATATTTATCCGCATCAGAGGTTTGACCGATTTGAAAAGAGGGCCAGTACTGTCTAAACTGCGAATGAATGTGGTTGATTAAAGACTGGCGTTCGATTTCTGTGTGTTTAGTTTATGGTTTATGGTACTTAACATTAAAGTGTACTGCTAGGGTAAGTGTATACAGCCATAGCCTGTAGTTGCATCTCGGTAGATATTTGAAACACGCAGTCAAATGGCCTTTGTTCAACCATCTAACTGCCGACGTATGATTTCCCACATCTAGCTGGAAAAGTCAAGGCTATTCGATAGCTTGGTCTATCAATTTAACGTAGGATTTGTAGAGCGTCCTCAAACACTTCCTACTTTCCTCGTTTCTTTCGTTTTTTGACGAGCGTTCCTTTCTCTGTCCCACTGAAAATTTTCCATATAATAGAGAACAATACTTGTATGAACTTTATCTCAAAAACAAAAGTGAACGAGAACAAATAGTTCACTCTATCACACTTGTTTCTAATAGGTTCTAAAGGTCTTAATCGGTGTTTATCGTATCTATTAAATCGCTACAAAAACGATGGCCAAGGACTTGTCACAGTGATAAAACTTTTGTTTTTTCCTTCTAATAGAAATTGCGAAGGTAGTACTTGTGAACGGATATACCTGCTCCTTATGCTCAAAGCGGCGTCTTTTCCATTTCTGTAGCCAAGAAAGGAGAATATAACAGTTACCTGATTGACAGAGTAACAGCAAATGTGATTGATTTTGTATTTTAGAAACGCCTTGATATTGTTTCTATTAATCTTATGTAGTTTTGAGAGGTTCTAGGTCAGTGTATATGTAAAGTGGCATCCATTCATTTGAGTGGGTAAAATTAAATTCGCCAGTTATGGAATATTCATTGATGACGACCATTATATTTGTTATTTTAACTCTGGTTATCCTCAATTATACTGGCTACACAGTGATTAATTACTATTAATCATCGAAGCATTTCGTTAAACCTTAGTAAACAGTGATGGCACATAGGTGTTGAGTATATGACGGCTTTAAACCTTTTGATATTAAGTTAAATATCAGATGTGCCGCTATTATCTATATATCTGTGAGCCAAAGACGATAGTATGTATAAACAAGCGACCTAGCGGCCGATATAGCTCCGCTGTGTTTATGTAGAGAATAACTATTTTTGACACATGTTGATGAAGAAGGTGGAAATCTTTGATAGCTCAATGCAGTGGCCAGAAAAGTGGCTAAAATAGCTGCAAAAATACACAATTGAAGATTTCATCATACTTTGAATATATCACATCGGACCATCCCTAAGAACATGTCAACCAAAGCTATCTGATGAGTAGTTTTTTGAGAATAAAATTTTCTGACCAAAATGGTAAGTAATTGTGATAAAAGTTTTGTTTTTGTCCTTCTAATAGAAATTGCGAAGTCAGTACTTGTTAACGGACATACTCGCTCATAATACCCAAAGCGGCGCCTTTTCCATTTCTGTAGCAAGAAAGAAGAATATAACAGTTACCTGATTGACAAAGTAACAGCAAATGTGATTGATTTTGTGGTTGAGAAACAAACACCTTGACATTGTTTCTATTAAACATTATGTACTTTTGAAACGTCCTAGGTCACTGTGCATGTTCAGAGACATCAATTCACATGTTTAAGTGGGTAAAATTATATTCGCCAGTGATTATGGAATATATATTGATGACGACCAATAATTTGTTATTGTAACTCTAGTAATGCTCACTTCTACTGGCCACACCGAGATTAATCACTATTATATGGCATAGATGCATTTCGTTGAAACTTGGAACCAAGTGGCACATAGGTGTTAAGTATATGACGGGTTTAACCTCAGATATTAATTTAAATACCATATGTGCCCCTATTATCTATATCCCTGTGATCCAAAGACGATCGTATAAATAAAAAAGGCACAAATATTGATTCTTATGAGTGGCGATGGATATTTTACAAAGCAAACGAGTAACCCATGGCGGTAACACATTCTGTACCAAATATATCTCCTGCGCAAAAGACCCTAAAAGCATATTTCCATCGATCGCTTTATCAAAGATTGTAGTAGTGTGTCGGGTACGTGATTTGATGACATATATTACAAGAAATCACCGATAAAAATGTAATAATTTATCTTGCGGATTACCAATTATCAGATACGCGACGTTTTCAATGCCAATAAAGTATTGGGGTATTGGCTACAAAAATTTATGGCGGCAGTCCATACCTGCACAGTGTCTGCAGGAAAAAGTTCAAGATATCTGTGAACATCGGAAAGATGACTTAAGAGTACCTTTGCACCCAATTAACACAAGATAACAGCAATATCCTCCTGTCGTTCTCAGATAGAAAACATTTTATCATACCTGGAATCAAATTCTAATCCTGTAAATGTTTAAGAAACCAAGTTTCACTTTAGATCTGTTCCTGTTGACCAGTCTAATGACATCTGTACCAAAGGGTTATCTGTAAACAGCAATTTATCACTCAAAATGTCAAGTAGTTAGAGTTTATGTCAAAGATAAACATGTCCCGTCAGTCAAATTGGTAGAAAAAGTCGTGGCCTCAGTGTGTAGTGGTATGTGACACAAGCCATCATGATCCAAAGTTCAACGGAAGGTCAATGGAAGGTCAGATGTTGTAGGACCATATTTATACGCATAAGAGGTTTGCACGATTTGAAAAGAGGGTCAGTACTGTCTAAACTTTGAATGAGGTTGTTTAAAGACTGGCGTTCGATCCCTGTGTATTCAATTTTTGGTTTAAAATACATTAAAGTGCACCTTTTCATGGAAGGTAAGTACGTCATGGTCCTCTGAGTAATTCTTTTAATCTCGACCTTAAGAAAATTAGCCATGTTTATCGGTGCATTGCTGTTTTAGATCACTGATGACATTCGTTTTGTTTTCTTGCAAATTAAAATATTTTTGTTCTGTGGGTTTCGTGCTCATCATGGTATGGAAAAAGATTATTTCATATAACAGAGACGAGTGCCTTTTCAACAATATGCTGCATCAAACCTTTAAAACTTAATTGGTAGAGGACTTTCTGGAATACTTAGGTCGATATGAGAATCTATATGTACCACTGTGTGAACTCTCTTCGAGTAATACATTTGGACACTCATTGCCATATATTTACAATAACTTTGGTGCACTCCACGAACCATGTTGAAATACACAACTTTAACATAATTTTATTGAACTACATATTATATCGTTAAATTCATTTGCATAAATTTATTGTGTTTTTGAAATTTAACTCTCCATACAAATATTTTCTCAGAATTCACTTCTTTATGAAGTGGCTGCCCTGTACCTGATCGATTGATGCTTTGCCTTACCTTGTGGAATTTTTAGATGTATCATGATAAATCTTTCTTTCGACAAGAACTGTGAAACACTTCGGTAATTGACCTCAGTATGTAGTCTAGTTGGTGTATCATATCACTCCTGTACAGGGAAGGCTTCCCAGCAGGCTTGTGTCTTCATTTGTTTATACATTTCTCTCATTTGACGGTAGGGGCAGTGTGCTCGCAACTTTGGAAAACGTTATCATTGTAAACGAAGCACCAACCGTTTTAAATAGGGCACTACATGTATTAATATTTTACTTACCGATAATTTATGCGGCACTGGGTGACCTAGTTAAACTGTAACCACGCAGACTTTATGACCTTGCTCTATTGTACGAGATGATTAGTTGATCTAAAGTGAAAATGTCAGTTTACAAAAACCTCGAGACCCGGAATAAGTTGATAGCACTAAAATCCGAAAGCAGTGGCCTCCAATTTATTACTGTATGTTTTTCCAATTATTTGTAGCAATGTTAAAACGCATTCCAGGTGCTTCTGTCAAAGAATCAATGCCACGCCTACTGACACATCCAACACTGTTAGGCCCATGTGGACACATAAATCTTCTGCTTGAGTCGTCGGTTTGGAAGTGCGGCGCCGTTGGCAGGAGAAGGTGTATGGTCTGCGATCTACACTGAAAATTACGTGAGTACACAACTTCAGGCTCGCTTTTTCTTTCTAAACACAAGTTTCATCTTGTACAGCTGATAAAATGTGTGGAATGATATATCTGCAAACACAAAGCTGGCGCAAAGTGGCACTCGTTAATGCATCGACTGTATTCGTAGTTCCAGCCTTCCAGTAATTGCTGCTCGAGAACGAATGCAACACGCATAAAATATACGACTGTCTTTAAACGACACATTCGGGTTTTGACTATTCTTGGGAACATTTAGCTTTAAATGTATGGTGTATTTTATTCTGATCGAAGTAATTGTACCATACAGAAATCGACAAAGATATTGATGAACAAGGGCAAGATGTGTCATTCATAGAATTTTACATGACGTTTGTACAGTTAAAGGGACAAAGTAGCTCTTTGGTGACCTCTTAGTGACGTCAAGAAAACGTGGAATACTTAAGTAAAGGAAAAAATGCCGACTGTACATAACTGCAATGGTGTCAGAAATAATCTCTTTGTTGAATACAAATAAATGATTTTGTTTTTTTACCTTTACGCAAGTCGGGTTTTTCCTCTTGAGACGCTCTTTCCCATGACAAGTAACCATTGCCACAAGCAAGAAAAAGCTGATATACATATCCATACATTTAATAGAAGTACAGCGATGTTTGATGTGTTGTGGTAGAAGTGTACAATGTCCTGCAGCGGACTCATTTCCAACATTTATGACAACTTGTCTTTCTAGGAATGCTACAAGTCACCGACGCATCGTAGACCATAGAAAAGTCTGACTTTTGAACAACTGTTGTTCTATCACTCGGTAGCGAAGTTCAAATAATGAGCAAAAAGAGTGAGTATTTTCATGTATGATTTAATAAAGACCAGATACGAGAGAGGCGCCTTCCGTTTAGAGTGTAATTCAGTAAATTCTCAATGGATTCAAAATCACAGTGTACGGCACCCAGACCTTGCGAAGACATCAAAGTCAAAACAGCTGGGTTAAATTCCTACCCTTAAGGTAGTATGCACCTCGAAAATGAAAGACTTTTGCTCAAACATTCCCCAAGGAATCTTTCAACCATTCTCTTTCAAAATCACGAATAAAATCGACGGTCATTTTGATACCATAGAAATACATTACCAAAGATTTACGGATATTTGAAATTTAGATTGGCCGTCATCCCGGTACAAATTCTATGGAGCAAAATAAAATTTTCGATTTCTGAAAAAGTTGGAAAGTGAAATTTTTTCAAACAACAAGAGCTGTAAAATGAGCCCCCACAAGAGGTAGATCAGCAAGAGAAGTGTAATTATTTGAGAGTCTGAATATTTGTCCCATAGGCGCATTTTGCCTTAAAAAGACTGGTTCAATAAGCGAGCTTAGTCGTTATAATTATTCTGACTGTGACCCCTCCGCACGCTGTACAGTTCATGAAACACCCACGCGCTGACACGCACTATCATGCATCGCTCAAATCGTTTATCAAAGCAATGGGTCATCGCTTTACTGGGCTAAAGATAGCCTCTCCACCAGCAGAGCTATCAACCCAGGTTAGAAAATCCAGTAAATTCTTGACGGGATTCGAACTCACAATGTACGGCACCTTGTCGCCGAGAGAAGACATCACAGTCAAAACCGCTCGGCTAACCTTAAGTTTACCAATTTAGTGAATAGGCGGTTGTGCCTGGGCAAGCAGCCAGGTACTTCAATGTAACGCGACCTCTGACATTCGAGATAGAACCGACAATTCAGAATAGGTTATGTAAACATTAACAGCATATTAAACTAGTGACATTTAATCTGCCTATGACATCAAGACATACCAATCATGTTGTCTGTTGGCACCTAAACAGTGTTTGGAACTCGTCTGAGATTCCGAGAAACATAATATTCTGTTACGGATTTACTACACCGACTATAGCTGCTAAAAACAGTTCACGAGTTGCTTCCGCATATAATGCACTCATCATTCTTAAATTGACTCGTTTAAGAACAAATAGCCATGCATTCAAAATACAGTGATTAAAAATTTATACAACTTGGTTGACACCAAGGCATTGTTCGGTAGACCGTTATCGGTCGAGATAAATACACACCTTGTCTATTGATGCACTCAGCCTTTTGTGAATCAGTGTATCGTTCTCTTCTCTGCGTCACCAATGTTGTCTGTGACAGTGTTATGGTGAGATCCGCACATAAGTAATGACCGTAGAAGGGGCCGGAGGAAGAGTAAATTCGTCAGCGGTGGACGTTTGTCTCCCGGTTTGCAAGTGCGAGATTTCTACATTATGTTGTAATTTGTCGCCCATGTTAGTTTACTTGGTAAAGTATGCATACGATTGCACTGTGTAAATTTCATCGAGATAAATGCCTTAAAAATTGAATTTCAGGTCAAAATGCTCATTTTTGATCAAAAGTACTATATACTAGTAGAGTCCAGTACTTTGGACAGAACCTCACATTTTATCAAATCTTTTTGACCATTCCAAAGTCTACATGAGGTGAAATATGGAAAGGAGAGAGTCAAAACCGAGATGCATATGTTTATTAGATTCCTGTAGCAGTTTCTTGTTTTGAGCTTGTATCTGGCTTTGCATCACTTAGTATAGACTGTATGTCAGGCCTGTTGCATTGCATGGCCACGTTTGAGAATTGCCGAGTAGGCCAAGTGAGTAAACTGACATTATCGTGTCCAATATATTACTCGATTGTGACCAGTTTGTTTCATATATGCACTCGCTATCACTCGTGCATATATATCGTGAACTGGTCAAAATCTCGTGGCATACCGTCGCTGGGTGTGCTTTATTGCTTAAATATAGTACATAATTCTTACAACAATTGAGATTTTCTTTGACCTACTTTTCACGTATCACAACAGCTAAGAGCACAAGATGTTTCGTTTAAATTCAATATTGACCACAATGGGAAAGATGAGAAGATCAGGGATGCCCTCGGATGACCCTTACCTTCCTTTGTCTCTAGCTGTCCCTAGCAGCCAAGGAATCCAATTGAGGCCTTTGGCCAATGCTGCTTTCATCCTTAAATTCATAACTTTTATATTATTCTACACATAACATTGCATGTTGTCATGTTACTTTGCCAGCCTTATTGTATATCTATTAAAAAATCAAAATAAACTGAAAACAAATCATGTTCTCAAGAACTTTTGGGTCATTTCAGGTAAAAGTTTGCTCATAATGTCCTCAGTCTAAGAATTGAAAAAAGTGCTGAAGGTGTTTCAATTGGGTGTGCGGTTCATTGGCCGTATTTGCGTTAACAAAAAAATCATACTTAATCATGAAACTAAATTAGACCTTTGACCTAATTTCACATATCTCGACAACCACTTGGGCCAGAGGTTTGGTTTTGGTTGGATATCAGCTAGCATAAGACTACAGTCTTACACCATGTTTTTGAATGACTTTGATGACAATGCTTTAATTCAAGTTTGTGCGCGATGTGTGATAGTGAGTATTTGAGTACGAATGCTGCATGAATTATACAGCGTTTGGAGGGATCGCAGTCAGAATAAATATAACAACTTAGCTTGATTATTGAAGCATTCTTTTTTAAAGGATGGGATTAGGCTGAGCAGTTTTGACTGAAAAGTCTTCGCTAGTCGACAGGTTGCTGTACATTGTGAGTTCGAATCCGATCGAAAATTTACTGCATTTACACATCTCAGTATCCGCCGCAAAGGATGGAAGTATAGTTCTGGTAAGACATTGACCGGTATGAAACAATAATATTTCCACAATGTTTAAGATGACCCTTGATGACCTTTGACCTTATTTCATCTACCTTGGCTAGATGTTTAGTTGGTTTTGAATATTGATCAGAATGGAACAATATGTGTAAAATTTTTTGCTATCACCTTTTCCGACCTTTGACCTACATTGGCAAATGTCAGCATTAACAACAAGTACGGATATGGTGTTAAGTGATATGAGATGCATTTTCTCTTTTATTAATGAGTAACCGCATCCGATTATGTGCACAACTAATTAAAGGTTATTTGCCACGGAAAAGTATATAGCCTGAATTGGTTCCACAATTTGATTAACATTAACCTACTGATGGGTAATTCAGCAACTGGTACCCTCACACTTTCAATATTTGCTTTGCCATTTTAAACAAAAACACATTCCGTCAATAATCACGCTGCAAAAACCAATTTACAGTCTTTTAATATTTGGTTTAAATTCTTATTTTTCGCCAATCATTTCAGACGAGAAGCCTCAATGTATTCCACTGTGTTACCCTGACAACTACAAGTGGGACAAAGTCAAGGGTAAGCTAGTTGAGAAGAAAAAGAGTCGAGGGCTGCTTGTGGTGTGCGAGGACGCCCTGGAAATAATACGGTCCATCGACGGTCCAATATGTCCGGTTGCTATCACTGGTCCTGCTAGATGTGGCAAATCATACATAGCTAGTCAGCTGATTGAACCAAGAACAGACAAATGCGTATTTGAAACGTCAGCAAAAATGAAGCCTCAAACGATGGGTTTGTATTAATATCTGCTATGTACGTACGCTAATATTTAACAACATTACATCAACAAGGCGGATAATAATGTAACAGACTTTTCTAAATGAGCTTGCCATCTCAATTAAGAATCCAACCACTTACAATTGTAGTCATTGCCGATCCTATCCATGGCAACCAGTCACCCCTACAGATGCCTTATCTTTGTCAAATGTAGAAATAAACTATTATTCATGCTGATAGTTCATAAATCAAAACCCGAACTGTACACGATGTTTCAAGCTAAGCTTGCGTCATGCATAGTCGTGTGACAACAATCAAAATGAAATCAATTCATGAGATCATGAAATATTGATATTTGCTAGCACAGAAACGTTAGGTCAATCATCTTACCGGCATGATTTCTTTTCAGCGAATTATGCAAAACCATTTAGTCAATATTCTACTCTATATGACTGCTGATATCATGTACAAAAGTCATATGATAGGTATCATTTAATACTTTTATCTAAAAGGGATATGGATGAGTACAGATGTGTTCAAAAAGACGCTGTCAAACGGAACAGAAGTTACTGTCATTATCCTGGACACAGAGGGACTTGATGCATACAACGCTCATAAAGAAGACGATATGCTTATGTTTGCTTTGATGGCCTTGATGTCGTCTGTCTTGGTCTATAACAACAAAGGATCCGTTAATGCAGAGGACATTAATAAGCTCAGGTAAAGTAGTGATTGAGAGAGAAGAATGAGATAGAAAAGCAAGATTTTAAGACGATTGGTATACAAAACGGCCTACCAGTGTCAGTGTTTGTCAATAATGAGTAAAGTGACATAGTGACACAAATTCCTACGAATTTCTCTTCATTTCTTGTGGTCAGTCTTTGGTGAAAATCTGCAGGTGTCTTTTGTTTTTTTTGAAAATGCATTTCTTGACATTTTGGTATGGCGAGCGCTATCAACAATTCAGTGTTGTCTCGTTTTATTTTTTATTTTTGCCCTATTTGTTTTTTAGCTGGATAAGTAAACTCAACAAGGTGTTTAGGTGGAGTGGCGATGGCCAAAAGACAACAACACTACTGGAAAATGAATTTATAAAGTTCTTTCCAAATTTCATGTGGCTCCTACGTGACGTCACCATGTCATTCATGCTGACCAGAGACGATGAAGATGTGGAAGTCGACTTCAAAAATTATCTATTGGAAGAGGTACGTCTCATGCTAATATTTTGTCACTAGAACCTAACACTTTGTCGTGATATTTAATGTAATGTTTCAGCTTTCTTACAGCAGTCACATTTCTACCAGACTTAACATGCTACCAAACCATTTCTGCATTGACTAATATACGCTAAATATCTGCGTATTTGTTCCCGAATTCATTGACCGAGTAGGACAAAATATAATTTTCGTTCCCTTTTTTCCATCGTGTCTGTAAAGCCTCTGATGAAGGTCGTCCGTGTACGTCCGAAACGTTAGGAAGAATAAACATCTATTTTATAGTAGCAGATTGGTCTTGTCAACTATTTTTCACACCTCATGTATCCATTATCTACAAATACCCGCTGCAAACTTCACATATGGACTGTGGTGGACTGACCCACTTGAATAAGTTGTTGTATGATAAGCAAGTAATGTCCCTGTCTTTTTCTTGCATTGTCCTTGAAAATTGCGAAAGATGAGAAGGAGAGTCTCACTGACAAAGGGAAAAGCAAAAGGAGTTAAAACTCAACAGTTTAGCCTGAGTTTTGAAATACACTAGCAGCTCCTAACCTACTCTTTCAGGTATTGAAATTAGAGAAGGAAAGTATTATGACTGAGACAAAGGTAAAGGAAGCCAATGCCACCAGGAGGGCTTTGTTAAAGTCATTCCCAGTGTTCGATGCATTGACGCTCCCCATGCCATCACTAGATCAGTCCGTGTTGAAAGATATGGACAAAGGAAAGAATCGCGGACGTTTAAACCAGGCTTTCCTGAAAGAAGTCGACGTTTTCATATCACATTGTGGCACACTAATGAAACCAAAGAAGGCTTGGCCGTATGTTGGTAACATCAATGGACATCGTAAGAAATATTTTGTATCTTATTGTTACAGCCAAAGTGATGACATTAAGGGTCCATCGTGACCGTGTCATATGGTTAAACCAAGACCTACCCTGTCTAATTCTGAATAAATAATATTCTTCAAACGGTTATTCAAAATTACAAATCTGGCCACTATATACAAAAATTAAGACATTTCGTCGATATCAAACTCGATTGTAGGAAGCGAACTATGTTAATAATCGACACGAAGTCAAAGAAACTATACAGCTACTTTTGTTTGCAAGCTTAATTGAATGTGTACAGGTCTTTAATATAAATTATAAATTTTAGCTATGCTTATTCACTAAATAACGTGTATTTTGGATTTATTGCTGAAATGTGGATCACTTGCCACATTTTCAAATTTATAAATGACCCAATGCAACATAGATGCAAAATCAATTACGTCGTGTTGAATTCACAATTATTACATAGAAAGGAGTTTTCTCATACCGAGGCAAATATTGTTGGGATATAAATCATGCTCAGAGATGTTTGCTTTACGTTCAGTGCATTTTTGCCTTCATTTTTACTATTGTCCATAATTCGTTTCATTAGAATTTACCAAAATGCTTCAACAGTACGTGTCCGGGTTTTCGAAGACAAAGTCAATCAGCGTGGATGCCGTTGTCACAAGTGTGATAGATGCCTTACTACAGGAGGTGGTTGGTCTGGTGTTTGCTGACTACTGCATTGCTATGGACGAATATGCAAAACAGCCCTTCCTTGTCAGAACTACGAGATCATCAATAAGCACAACAATTGTATGTTTAAGTCAATGAGGAAATTTAAAGAAAAGTCAAAATACGTCAATGACGTCGGCTGTCTGGAAAAATATAGAAATGTGTTGAAGGTAGGCGATAAACCATATATTTACCACATCATCACCATCACCATCATCATCATCATTGTCCCCTCAGGGTAAAAACACAGGAACATATTGCTCGGTCACATTCTTTTCGGAGATTCCCGAACCAACTAGTTTAAATAGACCTAATCATTTTCGATCCGATCTAGTATAGAATAAAGCTTACCATTCTGTTTCATTTTATGCCTAGATTCGTAATTAAGATTTGCTTTAAAGTTGTTACAGAACAAAACCATATTCGTACATGCTCTCATCGATTTGCTTTACGATACGATCCATTATAGGCGCCATGTGGCCATTTACTTACGAATTTTCGCTTCGAGAGACATGACATAGACATATCGTGAGCGATTTCAGTTGAATATGGTACAGGGACAATGTATTGTGACATACCTTATACAGATCGATATGTACTATTTTATGCAGATATAAGACAATTTGGGTTGCGATGCAATCCAATACAGTAGGCACATGGATATTTTCTTCACATGTAAAACCATTACACTCATGTTACAAAATTAATTTCGTTCAAACTTGATACATGGACAATGTTCCGTGACAGACAACTGCATGACAATTTATGACACGACGCCATTAAAAAAGGCTGCCAGACTGCAATCTTTCCAAGGATATTTTTTTATAATTATCACCGCCATTACAAGAAAGGTCTCAATAGACCTTACAATAAATATTATGTAAGGACAATGTACCATGACATACTGATCCTTATAATCATACTAAACCATACATGGCTTAATAGCTTAGAAATACAAAAAAATGATCTAACAGTGACTATGTCGTCAATGATGATTTAGTATTGTTATTATTATGATGATGATGACGACGACGACGACGACGATGGTGATCATGATGATAATGGTAATATCAGGCATGCGATAATAATCGAGGTAAATTAGTATATTGAAAATGCATTGATTATAATTCATTGACATGTTAATTTAAAGATTCTGACGTTTCAATTTACCATGCTAATTGATTCATCTCTAGGAACGGATGGTCCAATACAGCGACGACGGTGCTATGGTTATCGGCGGCTACTTACATACCATATTGAAAAAAAATGAAAAGGAGTCCGACACGTTTTGTAAACAACTTGTTGACGAGCTTCTGGTGGAGAACTTGAAACCAGGAAAGAGCTACCGTCGACAATCATCATATGGATCGAGTGTGGACTTCATAAACGAACAGTACAAGGAAAGGGCACGTGGTCCTCAAATATGGCATGTGTATAAAACTGTACTAGCTGCGGTGAGTTACAATTTACCCTTTGTATTTCAGCTGAGTGACTTCCAATTTGTGCTGTATCAAATGCAATGAATGTCTTCAATAGGGATGCAGCTTCTGAAAAGTCTGGTTTTGGTTTTCATATAGGATTAATCCAGTTCAAGATTGGTAATATTGACAAATAATGCAAAATTGCAGACAATTTTATACGGTTTTGAAACATTTACCAAATCCACTCAAAACGTGATTTAGTGGTAAAAATTAGCGAAATAACAGTGTTCAAATAACAACATCTTTGCATATAGAGGAAGTGCTGAATGCAAAAACAATTACATAACACGTGTGCATCTAAATTCCAGAACGTTTTGACGTACTTGCGAGAATGGTGTTACGATAATTTGATGCAGAACGATGATAGATAGTCTTACTCAATAGTATGCCATCTTGAAGCGACGATTAAAATGCTCTCTCGACCAATTTCTTTTAGAAAATCGAAGAGACGTCTCGAGGCATATCCACGATAAAAGAAGACGGGGGTGTGAAATCTAAAATCAAGTTCGATCCTTACAAGAATCTTATTGAAAATTTTGCAGAAAAGAAGAACGGGTAAGCAGCAAATACGATTTGTTTGGACCCTGGCATGGTTTGATTGATGAAAGAAACAAAAAATTAAACATATATTTATAAATTAGGTACGGTTCTCAAATGTTTATATTAAATATAGTGACAGGCTCTAATATCTCTTGGCCATATTTTGACAGGAAAGGGAGCAACTTAAAGAGCAGATGCTTGCTTTGAAAGAGGAAGAGGAGAAAACGATCGTAAGTGTCACACCACCTTTAGACGTTACTGGTTTAACATATACAAGTATATTGAAACAAATATATTGAAATTACTTTTTACTAAGTTGAAACCTATATTGAGTTATTGTATACAGAACGGAAATTTATAATCTTTATGCGATATCGTATTGACGAGTTCTTCTTGTGACGTACATGTTATTGAAGCCACACATGGATCAATGTATTGGGTCTTAATCCTTGCTGAAACTGAAGTAAAGTTATCTAGACAATTTTGTTAGAAATATCCTGCATACTTCCATATGCGTTTAATAATTTTCATCGCAGTAAATATTTAAAACCGCTTGTACTTCATACTTCAATACATCAGCGAGCCATGGTGGCTGAAGATATTGTTGACGAGCAGAAGCAATCAGAAGCAGATTTTCAAGAAAGAAATGCGGCTACGAAGGTCAAGTTGAAACCCTCAAACGAACCCACAAGGACTTGGCAAAAGAACTGCAGCTCACAGTGGATAAGATGGGGGAGGAGAACAGAAACGCGAAGAAGAATTGATAAGAAAAAGGGAAAATATGATGCGACAATCTTAATTTTTTTTCACTTTACAGAAAAGCCTTTCGTTAATAGTCATCCTTCGTGTAAGATATCTAATGGCACTTTCGATTCAACGCTTCAGTTTGTTTACAATATTAATCCAAATTCCAGTGCTGTACACTCTATATATTTAGTTCCAGAGACCAGCTGTGGAACTGTTAGCTTTTGCTCACTTTCCTTCTTTCTTTCTTTCTTTCTTTCTTTCTTCTTTCTTTTCTTTCTTTCTTTCTTTCTCTATTTCCGGTTTTACTACCATAGAACATGCTATACACAAATTTTACCTTAATTACCCAGAATGCATTGCGACACGCTTATGACGTCATCGCTCAGCTCGGACGGGTTTTACGGGCATTTCTTGTTTGTTTATTTATTTATTTTTATTTGGCATTGCTCAACTATCATATTGCGTTCAGTTATTAATAATTCTAGCTTTCTTTCGCTTTGTTTTTTGTTGCTTTTTGATTTTATTTTTCTCTAAATACTCGCCGTACGTGGCGCTATACTGTTTCGCCCGAATGCTCATGAGACAACATGGCGGCGTATCGATCGCCTCGCTCGCACAGAGAGAGAAAAGTAGCCTTTCCCTAAGTTTACAAGCGCGGCTGGGCACATCGTGTACCTAGGCGAGGTGGGTGTGCTCGAAAACGATGATCAATGCAAAATTTGGACTCAAAATCGGCTGTTTTGGCGGAGAAACTGCCCGCCGTATTTCTGAGGAGCCACCAGCGGTTTTTCCTCAGCACCAGTTTTCTATCAGTCTGCGGGGCTGTGGTGGGAGGCCGTTTAACGCCGGTAACACACAGCCCTGCCATGCAGAGCTAGGCATTCATAGTGAACGTACTGTCTGTCATGCACCGGCATGCGTTGGCTGCACGTAAAGCAACTCAACTTTCCAAGATCAAATGGTCAGTATCTTGTGAAAACAGCGACATAGCAATGAAAATTGTTTTAGTCTGTGCTTTTAATCAAATGAAAATGCATGTGGCTCAATTTCAACGGCCTAGGTCCGATGTTTCCTCTCGTCTGATCATCATCGTAAATGACACGCCTCTTTACGGCAACAACTCAGCGCTACCCGTCAAGCGATTGATTTTTGCGTAGGTCAGCGGAGCGAAAATTATTGCTCTGGCTCGCGAGAATGTCGTCTGATAAACATTTCCGTGCGTTGTCGCCCCCGTATGTATCTGTTGCGTTTTTACCGTACATGTAGGCATTTGTAATCTGTGTACTGTAATTCCTCGGACTGCCTTGCTTTTAGTTGTATTATGGTGTTTACTGCTATCAGCCCTGAATATTAAAATCCAAAGCACTCTTTCATTCTGCACCTATCTTTGTCACACATTCTCTTGTTTCTTCCGCTTCTCTGGTCTCTGGAACTTCGCTTTTGCTTGCAAATGCTTTCTAGTTGAGCTTTAATATATTAGCGTTTTAATCCATTTTAGCTTTCAAAGAATAGAAAGACTTCTGATTAATTCGACATGTCATTCAACTTAGTTATTCAAACTTCAATTTGAAATTCCAACGTTTAACTCTATGACTTTAATGTGCTAGGGTAAAAGGACTCTGATTGGACACGCCCTTTTCAATCTATTTTGATCCTGGTCTTTCATTATCAACAAATGAAATATTTAGAATCTCGATTGTTATTTGTCAACAACTATATATTCATATACTATTTCTGAATTGATAACACTTTCTAAAGTAGACACTTATATTTACCTTTATGGCTTCGGTTTTGTAATGAATGATTAGATAAGTCAAATTACAAAAGATGAGTGCAGAATTAAGCATCAGAAATCATATGTTCTCAAATATGGACATAGGGCTGGATTTGTTATTCCAATGCACTCCCAGACAGGTAGAAACTTACACAAGTACAAATACGCCGGAAATGTAACAGAGAGTATGTCCCTTTAATTGTCTTGTTGCATCTCACATACAGAAATTAAAAGCAGAATTTGACCTGGATGACAAAAGTGCGTGTCACAAAAATGTCATTCAAAATATCCATTTCCAAATAAATGTTATGGTTTTAATAATATTATTTATCTTTAAAAGTTCATTGTCTAGGTGTCAAATGATATGGGACAGTTTTAAAAGACACATCGTAATAAAATATATGACATTCGTCACATGCAAATGAACAATAAAGTATGTATGTATGTATCTACCAACGTACGTACGTAGTACTTATGTTTGTGAACATCTATGTTTACAGAGAAAATAATTTACAGACAATGGAGGTAAAAGGTAAAAAAAAACTTGATTAGGAAATCCTTGAGACTCTCATGTCAAATTTAAAAAGCGGTCAGACCACGAGTTTGAATTAAATTATGTTTTGACCAAAAATGAGCAAATTATCCCAAACTTCCAAAATATGTCGAATAGATGTAAATACCCTTCAGCAAAACTGAATACCATCATGACTGGCCACATGACGGCTGATGGAAAAAACGACGTAATAAATCTTTCAGTGAAAAAATTTTTTGAAGAACTTTGAGGAAAAACGAGAAAAAAATTCTTAATATTTTAACCTATGCAAATGTATATATATTTTCAATTTAAACTTAGCGAAATGTTATTCTTAAAAAGCTATTTATCAAATTTAAACCTTTCAGACAGGCGGTAAATTGACGTGATGCTTCGACAAAAAATTATACATTCAGTGGCTTAATTAGCAATGCAAATTTCACAGCAATTAAAGCAACTAAATAGGTTTTTTTCTCGACAACTTAAAACTAAAGCTTTATTCTATTGTCATAGAATGTGCACTAATTTACATTAAAGGAAATATATTGAGATAATTATACAAAATATTGAAAAAAAATTCAAAAATCTCTCTATTTGCAAGTTTTATAGTAATTTTCATAAAAAAACTTGTCCAGGGGATGTCAAAGTAGAAAGATATCAGAGAGCTCTATCAAAAAAAGGAATAGTTCGACCAAAATTTGTGAAATTTGCCCAAAATATTCATATGTGAACCTCTTCAACAATTTAAATTACGGTCACACTGAGTGACTGAACGCCCCAAATAAAAGCCACATTATTATCAATCTATGCTAATTTAAAACGTCATGCTACTTATCGGATGTGTCGCGTTTGGTCCCAGAATCAAGTACTGTTGTCATTCTGAAGGCATTCACTGCTTATCAGAAAACGCAGATGTTTCAAAAACGTGTTTACTGAAGGATCATTCGAACCCATTTAAATGTCACGAAACTGCCAATCATGATAATTCAAATTTAGCACACGGCCCAGGCGATATTTACCTCAGCTGGCCGAAGTAAAAACATCTAACAGACGTACAAGTGCCATATTCTTACGTAAATATTGCCCACACAGAAAGCTAACAAACGTACATGCACCAATTGAATGAACGATAAACGATTTCCTCTTTTTGGAGAATAAGGTTATCCTGAAGAGGACTATTTGGCATGTGGTTCTGATAAGAACCATTCATTGTTGTTCTAACGCCACCTGTGTCGGACATATGCGCCGCCCTAGGGATTAGTTTTCTGGTCGTAGCCAACGAGGTTCCCGACCAACATGCCCTTCTTTTCGTACGCCATTTCAGCGGAAGTACAAGTGCGTAAGCTTTTATAACGGTTACATGCCGACGTCAATTGGTCAGTGATCGTATCATCGATTGAGTCTTCGGTATTGGCCAATAATATCTTAGGGGATGTGTCTATTTAATATTTTTAAGTGCTGCATTTCTTTTTTACCAAAAGCAAGTGCTGCATATATGTCTGTTTTCGTTTATTCAGACTACCGGCCTCGCTACATTAGTCACTTTGTTTGTTTGCGTTGATCAGTCAATCTATTTTCCCTTTATCATAATATCGAAAGGCTAGCCAGTCGCTCTGAATTTTCGCCACTGGATAAGCGTGGGGAGGCCAAAACAGCAAAAAAAGAGTAGCGTCTTCAAGGGTTTAGACTATTCTTGGCCACGAGGTATGGAGGTACTCGCTGTTGTATTCCTTATAGAGAGGTTAAAAACAAATTGCAATTGCAATATTCAAAATTTCAATATACATGAATGAAAAACTGTTAGTTCTGCTTTTTACTACACAGTAGCTGTGTTGTTTGCTCTCCTGTATCAGACTCAGTCAAAGGTCACATTGCAAACGTACATTCCGCCTCAATGACGTCACCCTGCGTTGAAGCTACCTGCTGTCACATCGCTGTAGCCGGCGTCGGTTGATCTGGCATAGTATGCTAATTTGAGCCAGGTTGTAGGACGCTGCCAGCACTGCCTATGTTGCTAAATAGTGGGTGGAAATTGTCTATATTTCATTCATCAATTTTAGTACCTGAATTAGGTATAGATAGGACAGTCATCATCCTGAAATATATAACAAATCTGTATTTCCACTTGGCATTCACATTGGCTGTAGAGTCAATTTTGTCTATATCCTTGAAAGACGCTTCCTTTTTTTGTGCTGTTTTGGCCTTCTACGCTTATCTGGTGGCGAGAATTGATTGGCTAGCCTTTCGATATTATGATAAAGTTGGAAGGCATTTACTACGATTCTCCCGGCTAAGGATTAATCTTGTTCAGCGATGGAGATCTGTGGAGACAAATCTCTTGCTTGCAATCTCCATCATATTGAGAGAGACAGATGTAATTGAATGTTTCACAGCCCCCTTAGTGTGTAGCAGATAGTGTTTACCCTGCGATTAACTATCGTTTACCCATCGTTCAAAAATCTGCGTCATCATTGCCAAAATCCCCATTTAGCCCCCACGATTATATATACTCCCGTTTAAATGGGAGGTTCTCTATTAGCTTTATCTCTGAGCAAATTGACCACCAGTGCACAACTTTCAAAGGACAACAAAGGACTAAAATCAAGTAAGCAGTCAATAAATCAATAGCTACTAACGCGAGAGCTAGGGATTTAAGACTGCCCCTTTAAAGATTTTTGAGAAGCACCTCCGTAGAAAAAGTACAAAATTGAAGGAGAATGTCCGATGCTGGACACCAGGACACTGGACGACAACCAACCAAAATAATTTATAGTTCTGACTTAGAGTTCGCTGACCATGGAGCTAAACAGCAGTGCGTCAAGTTTCAAACCAATTTTCATGTCATGTTAACAGCTATTAAGATGAAAAGGCTGTCTCTCTAGAATTGTATTCAGCTTGCGCTTCTATTTATCTTACACGTGTTGCGCCTGATTGTCGCCTAGTCTATAGCACCTCATCATTCTCAATTGAAATCAATAAGCTTGACCAATGATTTGACTGTTCTCTTTAGACACCATTAGCTATCTTTCATTGGCTTTCGTCGCGAACGGTTGAACTTCGTCAGCTACCTCATTTTAAAGATTTCAGTGCACCCGTACAAAACTTCACTGCTTCGTTGAACCTCGATTGTCCATTGTGGTCCTCATATTACTACTTGTAACTAATTTCGGATAATTAGATCTTCATATTATTCAAATTCCTCAAAAGTGCGAGGTGCAATACAGCTGAATGTTGTAATATAGCAAATTACTCATATAAGCAAGTGTGTAACTTACATAGAAAATCAGATGAGGTAACATTTGCAGATGAGCTTTCATTTGCTGGTTAAAACGACCTTTCTTCACCATCCAATTATCCCAAATTAGTTGCAATCGTGTTTTATATAATTTGTATAAAAAAAAATTATGTACAATGTTTGGAAATCTACACATGACTTTTAATATGTTTTAATGAAAATACACCAGAGAGATTAAATATTTATCAGTTTATTTATATCAGACACCACAGATTTAGACATTTATCAGCCTTTTTAAAGATGACAAGCCTCAATCCCATTTTATCTGGTAAACACAAAATTCAGTTTTGGACTAAACACAAATTGCTGAGATGCTGAATGGTAATGAAAGCGCTTTGAATGTTACGCATAAATTGAATGATGAGACGCTACTAATGGAAAATAAATTTGACATTGCTTGTAGACCAGAGATGCAACAGTGATAACTTTTTATAAAGCCTGTCTCTGTGATTGAAACGATATGTACATTATGACAGGACCTGCTATTTTGTAGTTTAAAAGCGTCGATACTGTGTAAGATTCAAAATCATTCAATTTGAAACATTGATCTCTAATTCAATCATGGTATAATAATGATTATTCATGTTATTCGTGTATTGATGTTTTTTGTCAACTTTGGTCAATCTAAATGTGGAGAGTGAAGTGTGTACGTCAGGTTATCACACTGCATTTTGCTTTTTTGTGATTCAAATCAAAAGGAAAACATCTCTGCGCCCGAGGCTGACTAAAAACAAACAGGCAACTTAGAAAAATTTAAAAGTTGAAAAACCTACATTTAACTGAACTTTCTTAACATGAACTTTTGTTTTTGGTAAAACTCTTGATATTGTGTGCATAGACATTAAAATTGCATATTTTAGCATCCAAGAAATACATGATCAAGGCGTTTTCAATAAAACATTGACTGACACATTACAAGGTTATCGTAACACGCACAGACAGATAAATCATTAATGTGTATTGATGTGACAGTTTACAGATACAGTAATCTCACTGTACTGAGTGATTATAAAATACAGAAAATCACAACGTCACAAGCTAAAACATAAATAGTCGAATCAAATCGAACATCTTCATTTGTCAACGGAATTTATGATAGAATTGAACTACATTACACCCGTGGCCACTTTAGTGTTGATCAAGGCTACTTGATAAAGACAGAAATTCTGCTTCTATAAAGGCAAAACAGGCCCTGCCAAGGATTGCAAATGAGATCCAACGATTGCCTCCCCCCTGTTAAAGATTGAGATACAAGATACCACCTCCATTCATGAAAGCCTCTACTCGATAATTAGTTTATTGAGGCAACACACTTTTATGAGCTCACTGCTATAGCATCAAATAAAATTGTATGTCCCTTGCAGACAGTATGTCTGGGGAAATTGAAAAAAAACAAGACTTGAACATGGACCAGTGCAGACAGAAATTGTATCGCAATCTTGAACAGAGGGTGTCAATCGTAAACTCTCATTTACAACCCCAGACAGAGTTAGTTTTGCCATTGTACAAGCAGAATTTCTGTCTGTATCAAGTAGCCTCGATCAACACTTAAGTGGCCACGGGTGTATTACTCGACACCGAATCTCCTTATCAAAATAAAAAGACTTACGTGAAATATATACAGTGTTCAAAGAAACTAATATCGGTTCACTATGTGGAATATAAATCTATAATTACATTGCAAGCCCACTGCTAACGCAAGCGAAATACATTCAATTTACTGATAGGTTGAATTTAAGTGTATGCTGTTCTTTTTTTCACTGTAAAGGGGGAATGATTTTACACTGAAAAGTGTAAAAATTAACTCGTTTTTGTTCGAAGTATGGTTACAAAATAAGTTCCTCTCGATGATCAGCGAAGAATTATATTATTTGCGTGTATCTGGGACAGTTGCATAGCTCGCCTTGGGGAACGGATAGTATTGAATCTGTATCTACATAGTATACCGTACTTCGATAGTAGTTTCTCGTGCATCCATCCGTGTATTTAGGTCGTCTTTTCTTTCTTTCCTTTCAACTCTTCCTTCATTGCCTTACTTTCTTTTTCCATGTGATCTCTGACGAGTTGCAATTCTTTCGCCAATTCGGCGTGTGTTTGCAGCAGCTGACTGATTTGAGTCAGTATGGCAGTGCTGTTTTCTTCAAGATCGGCGGCTATCTGGTCCTGTTGCTTGGTAATGTCCTCCTTCATAGTAAGGCGCTGTGGATGTGGAGAAGATACATTTGGGTGTATTTCTTTCGTTGACGGAAGGTACACATTACTAAATATTAATATAAAGTCAAGCAAAATATATTGTCGTGTAAGAGAGTAAATACTGTGAGCTTAAATAAGGAATGGGGCTTAAGAAATTATCTGAATGAGTACAACGTGAAATATTTACTTTCACCTCTACGGATAAACCCAGTTATATTAAGGAGCAAATGTTAAAAGCTTTAGCTGTGACTTTGCTGCTACGTCAGTTATCACATTCGATGGATTGGCACTCTTGCTGGAAGCAATGGACATGGCTGTACATGTGAACTGAATCATGAAAATAAAGTCAGAGACAGGGTCAGGGCAGAAAATGTTTAAAAAGTGATATTTACGAGAGTTTTCTTTTCCTCTTCCTTCAGATTTGACATCTGCTCTTCCTCTTTCTCCTTTTCCTGTTGCCGAATAAGGAATATAACACGTGTCAATTTAACTACTTAATTACAACAAGATGCTTCGGAACTTAGTATACAAGCTGGTTTTTCTGTCTATGTTTTATCTAGCCAAAGGGTCCTGATGGACGGAGTGGCGACGAAATTTGCAGAAAAGTTACCTTTAGCGTAACCATTATTAAAAAATTCCCTGCTGACATATATGCATAATATATGACAGGAAGGTTTAAGTTGTATCTTTAAAATACGTAAGAATATATAATTAAAATTTTCACTTCAATTACCTAACGCCCCTAACTTGTTCCTTTCTGTAGGAGTAAAGGTCCAACTATTTCCACCAAGAAACAAACTTTATTTTCACTTTATGTCAGCAGAAGGATATATGAGATGAATTCGAATTTCTTTCGCTTTGCTGTTTCTGTATTTAATAGAGTGAAATTTTACTTAAAAGCGTAGTTTTTGGCTTATGTTGTATTTTCTATAGAAAACTCATCGATAACTTTGAATGTCAATGTCTTCCTCCCTGTTTGATCGAAGGAAACTTATATGACATGAGAACGTTACCTTCCCCTCCTCCTCCTCAGCCTCCTTCACATAAGGAGCATCCACTTCATTTCCATCAACGGTTCGAGCAGCCGCAGAAAAGATAGTTATTTTCTGAAATATGAGATTTTGTATTCATGTTAATGGCGCTTGCTCTTGGTAAAAAACATTTTAACCATATTGTCAAGTACTAACCTTTGGTTATCACTACGTGATTTTGAGCTTAAACAGCGCAGGAAAACAGTATCTGAATTTCGCACATATCAACACACGATGTCTCTTTTTATCGCGATCATATAATGATAAATGTTCTGTAACGGATGATTTGCTAGTAAACATACGATAACTGTGAATTAGTGAATGAATAATCAGCGAAATATTAGTAACTGTCACGTTCTGAAAGCAACAGTATTTTGTATATAAGTTATTGTGTCATGTTGATGACGGCACAATGTTTAAGAGCAAACTCGATAATGGTGACTTACATCTGCTAACTCTTTTTTGTACACTTGCCAGATCTGTGGACCACGTGCTCGTCCTTTGTATTCTTTTTCGATTTCGCTAATTTCCCTTTCAACGTCTATGGAACGTCTAGCATCTTCGTTTTCACACTTACTTATTAAAGGTTTGAGTTTGTCTTCAAACAACTGGTCGACAATCTTTTGCAATACTTATCTGACTCCTTGACGTTCGACGACAGTAAATTCTTCAGGTGTCCGCCTACCAAGCCACCTGCAGCGTACACAGCGATCCTTTCCTTTGCGGAGAGACAAAACAAGTCAGTTGACGTGAAAGGATACAATTCTTAGCAAAGTCAAACAGTATTATGAAGGCCAGTATACGCCTCTTGGCATATCTATCACATAATACAAAATCACAATAGAAATGATGATCGATGATGCTTGATTTCCCGATGAGTACACTTTCTAGCCAATGAAATGCGATGCATCAATAGCGATGAAATAGGGTGTATCATTACACCCTATTTCCGTCATTGCACCCTTTTTTATAAGTGATTAAACATCATCAATGTCAGTTAAAGAAAAAATGAAAATCAGCACGGAAAGATTCAAGCTAATGTTTTTTTTATCGGTGCTTAGGGCTAAATATGTCTAACTTGTTCATTTTTAGACGAATAAAGGTAATGTGAATAAAATTATCAGATAAAATCAGATAAATTCCGATGGACATTTTCTGCAAGTGTAGCAGTCTAATTTTCTTTGAACATGCATACAGCCGAAGCACAGAATTACTAACATCTTACCAACAGTTTCTTCCTGTGCATATCGAGAAGAGCGGAATCATTTATGTACTTGGATTTGACATTGAAGTATCTGATCACTTTGTGAGACAATCGTTGTGTTGTAGATGATCTCGTGGTTTGGGCAAGGGATAACTGACTTGCTGAAATCGTCCATGCTGCTGCGGTACCTATGGAACGCCTTCTCTTGAACGTCGTTGAGAAGGGTTTCAACCACCTTAGAACCGACCGAGTAAATGTTGAGGACACCACCAGACGACGAGAACTCTGACACGTATTCTTTGAGCAATTCTGCAAATTCTGTAAGCGTCATTTAGAAAATATACAATAAGACCAATTACTGTATATAATCAAATTATCATGATAACAAGCATATTTCGCCTACGCTTTGATCAAATCATTAATGTTTTGTGTATCAAGATAAGGCAAGTTTCTTTCATTCAATATCTCTGACAAGTATAGAATTCCCACGTGAACATACTTGTAAAGCTGTGCATTCGACAGATTTTTATTCAAAGGTTAGAAATCATAGGCTCATATCATCTAATGTTGGCAACGTATTAACGTACACCTCGCCAGTAAAGACTGACTTACGTTGTCCATGGATGTTCCCAACGTAAGGCCACGCCTTCTTAGGCTTCATCAAAAGCACCAGACGATCGAGGAAATTATCAATCTCCGCCAGGAAAGTTTGACTCAGGCTTTTGCGATTTTCCCCTTTGTCCATATTAGCCAAAACATCACCATCGATGGATGGAGTGGAAAGTTTGACAGCATCAAACACTGGGAAGGATCTGAGCAAAGCCTTTCGATGACTATTGTACTCCCTAATTCTGTCAATGCCATCTCCAGTTTCTTCCTCCATCTTCAATACCTGAAACAAAAATAAAATGCAAAGTAAAATATTACAGCCCTCTAGGTAAATGGGTGCAAATCTCGCGCATAACACATAGCATTTCTAACGGAATGAAGTAAAAGACTACATCAGTCACTCATGTTTGCGTCACAAACGAATCATTACTCATTGTATTAAACGTTAAGAAGATATTGACTATGCAGCTGATATCATGTGATACTGCTAAAAGAATTCATCACTCAAGCAAATCACATCACAAATAACATCCAGGATTTTAATTTTGTTACACAATATAAGGCCTACTTCATCGCTAAATAAGGAAATGTTTCATAAAGTGTACTTTTTTCTAAATTCCTAATTCCGTTTGTATTCATCTCCAACAAGTATTGTCTTCTGTTGGGTTTGTTCAATTTTATTATCCTTTTTATCCTCAATTTTATTATCCTATGTTATCTTAATGAATCTCGATATGTGAGAAGAACCATAACTCAAAAGTCACTAAAGATTAAATCATCATCATCATTATCATCACTACCGTTGACAACTCTGTCATTTAACGTCTGCGAAATAATCATCGACAGTCGCTATGTTGTGGCATTCTACTTCGAAGTACAATGCTATCAGAGTCATATTTCACTTAATTGATAGAGAGCAGTCAGGAGAACCTCTCACAGGTGCCATACCCTCGAATGCATTTTCAGTTGTCGTTCAGAAAAATTAAGAATGAGTTATCATAATCTTAATATCCATCAATTATTCAGTTTTTGCAAAACAACGTTGGGGAATGCGTCTGTTTGTTAGTTATCATGCCATATATGCAACTTTTGTATGACAGAGAAATCCGATGTAGGGAAACAGTCACCAAATAAATCTGTCACATACCTCTTCAAAGATGTACTCTTTTACATCTACTTCGATCTCTTTGTCGCCTCTTGTGACAGAAAATGTCATCGACACATCACGAAGAAGCCACATGAAATTTGGAAAGAACCTAATAAAGTCCTTGGCTTGTGACTTTGTGGTCTTCCCATCTGTACCTCCTTGTATTACGTTGCCTAGTGTTCCAACCCAGCTACGGGTAGAAGAATGTCGTCCGAATATCATGATTAATGATAATGCGTTGAGGTAAAGAAAATTATTTGATTTGGGGAAAATGATTTATGTCGCGCAAGTTGTAAGTTATTTCTTACGAGACGCTTAGAAACAGCAATTTGGGATGCGTGTATGCTGCATGCATGTTTTGCTTTCTATCAGCATTTGATGTTTCAAATCGCCTTCGATGGAACAAATGTCAAAAATATATTTCCTTAAGTAACCAAACACGATTGAGACGTTGCTAATACTCACCCTATGATGTCACATATTACTAAAAAGCTCCTAAAGCCGTAGTCACTGTCTGGAGAACGTACGTTTACGACATTTGCACAGGGTTTAATTTCCCTTCAATTACAGACATCATCAAACCCTTCATTCTAAACGTTTAACATTTACTCCAAGTTTTGTGGAGTTCTTACTTCACCCTTGTTTTGAAAACGAAAACGTTTAAATATGTTTGATTTCTATATTTCTACAGAGTGGGCAATATTCTATCATGTCTCTTTGGAATCATACTTGATTAAAAACTAAGGTATCCTGATTGATTAGGTTACGGTCATTATTGATCAGGAAGTCATTGTATCACATATATCATAATTATACACTGTGTTACCGTTGATCCCCTCAGCTAAGTACTTTGATAGGGTTGATTTGAGTATAAATGTGCATTGGCGTGGCATTTGTATTTGTTGATATTGATATCAATTACAAATTTCTGTTATGAAGGACATGTCATTATGAATAGACGAGTGCGGTATTGCGGAGCTCGTGTACACTGAAGGGTTAATAATTTGAATATGAAACCAGAATGAGATATCAGTAAACATAGACCGCCTAAATAATTTACATTTGCCACCATCTTTTCACCTTAATTTCTTGATATCTTCTCCAGTCATGGATCCTCTGCTGTTGTAAACAAGAACAGATGACAGCAGCGACATCAATGAAAACAGTTGCAAATCATCCTGGCTGTATGCATCGTAGGCACCCAGTCCCTCTGTGTCCATGATAACCACAGTCACTTCGACTCCTTTCCTCAGTGTCTTCTTGAACAGGTCAGTGTTCATCCATATGCCTGACGTAAAAGACATTTTTTGAAAAGAGATGAAAAACAAGGTCGAGCATAGTGATCATATCCACTCAGTATATTAACTAATTTTTATGCAAATTTTATGCCATTAAGTAGGTACATCCCACGGATGACGGGTAGAACTTGTTAGGCGGAACAAAAAAATGGTACTGAAAAGTTTATTACTATTCCATAATGCAAATGTTTCAAAGATGTTAATAGTAATACCATGATTAGATTCTTCTCAAACCATTCGTTTTAGTCCCGGATATTATCCCAATACGACAATATCTCCTATTGGTATGTTGATTATTTAGACATAGTGCATAGGCCGTACAAAGCCATCAGCAGTATTTCTCATGACTTTGGTTTATGATAGACTTGCGCATAGGCGAATTTAACGTTGAATTATTCAATAGACACATCTTTAAGTTAGTGTTGTGTTGTGTAAATGATAAAAATGGCCCACTGAATGGCTGTGAAAGTTACTCATAAGCCACTATTACTGTTGCCGATAGGAAGTTCACTAGTTCCCCCTACCAGTGTCAATATATCCTAGACTTTAAAACTGTCACACTTACTAATTACGGAGTCTCTGTCAATATTGAAAGAGTACTTGTCGATTTAAAAATAACAATGCTATAATACAAACCCATAGTCTGTGGTTGCATCTTGCTAGACGTTTGAAACACGCAGTCAAATGGCCTTGGTTCAATCAGCTGACTTGCTATGTATGACTTTCCACATCTTGCAGGACCAGTCACAGCAATCGGACAGATTGGTCCATCGATGGAACGTAGGATTTCCACAGCATCTTCACACACTACCAACTTTCCTCGTTTCTTTCGTTTTTTGACGAGTATTCCTTTCTCCCTGTCCCATTCAAAGTTGTCCGGGTAACAAAGGGGAATACTTGCGTGTGTTTTGCCTAGAATTTAGAAGAAATCAAACCCAAATAATGACTAAGATCTCAAAGTGAACATTTGCAAGATATCTGTAATGTGTTTTAGGCGTATCTCTTAATGTAAAATTTACGTGTATTCTATGCTTAGTAATGTTAGGCACATTTGAAATGTCCAAGACTTAATAGCTATCATCACGAGTTTAGGCATCATATTCCACAAATAGAATTCCTGGTCACAAAGTGAGTATTCACAACATTTCTGTTATTGTTTTCCCATATGTTATTTATGTAAAATGTTGTGTTGATATTCTAAAGTTATCATTACGAGTTTGAACACAATCTCACTAATATAACTTTTTGAGGTAATCTATAGTACTTACTCATTCTTCCAAGACCCTAGTCTTTCCAAATTCTGAAATAAAGCAAGAAATACAGAAACATTAAACTGTGACCTTTGGAATGATTATATCTTATTCAGTAGATTTTCAAAACTACTCAACTGCTTCTAGATTATTATCAAGGACGCTGCATGTCACCTATAGCAGTCACAAAGGTCTCAAAGACGTGAAGGTAGTATATGTCATAATTGATCATGTCAGATGAAATGAGAAATTGCAAACGTAAGAGCATGAGTCGGTAACAAAGGTGACATAAGTTGAACAAATCATCACCCTGCGAACTCAACTTGATTTATAGGAAACCCCTTCAAAGTGAGCGGTGTTTGGTGTTTTACTGCTGTTACTGTTGCATTATACCGAACAAGACCTAAAATAGCTGCGTGCTAAAATGTAAAAGCTTGCTAGTGTTTCAGCCGAAACCACAAGCAATTTCGATGACACTTCAGATTGTATATCTGAACATCTTATTATGAACGTATGTGGTTTCACCATTTATGTAGACTGCCGAGCTCTACTTATGGTCCTTGGACTCGTGCCAAGACAACGTTGGGGACGCATAAACGTCGAATTAATTGCTAATTATTAACTTTGCCATACCATCTGATAGCGTGAGAAACGTGTTGCAAACGATTACCAAAATAGTACAGGTACTCTACACTAATGCCTTTGCCTTTGACCAATCTGATTCTAACATAAATGTTAAGTCAATTACATCCTCTACAGTAAAATGTTGGCCAATTAACCAGCAGGAGATAAAATACTTGTTAAAGGTAAGGGAATCAATCCAAGGGATCGAGTTTGTTCTAGTCTGTAAGATTATTATAAAGGTGTCATAGCCTTTCGTTTTCCATTGAAATTGTAACCTAGTAATAAATTTCCTGGCAAGACAATCTGATGCCGGAACCATGCCTTTAAAGGGCAGAGGATATAAACTGCAACAAGTTAAAACAAATACACAAAAAAACTGACCAACCAGCGGGAAATAAAACACTTGCAAATCGCAGAGAATAAAAACACACAGACGTTTCGGGTGCAACTCTTCGTCAGTACTAAAACTCAATGGAAAAACGTGGAAACACAAAAAATTAAAACAGCAGAGAGAACGATCAAATGCATGCATTCATTCCGGCTGGTGACAGAGTTCCAAGTTTAAAAATGTTCACAGTTTCTGCGCGCTCGGCGCATTTGCTCTCACCAAAAGGACTTTGAGCAGCAGTTAGACACTGTATACACTTATTTCTCGGCTCGGGACTATCCCCGCTACAGCTGTAGTGAACGAAGCCAAACAGCGCGTCCAACCACTAGCACAGGAGGATCCGATTATGTCAACCACCCGTTCTCAATGCGATCGCATTCCTCCTGACATACCACCCTTTTAACCATAAAATAATCTCTGAGGAGTTTTCCATCTTAACTAACTCCCCAAACACACAGTATATTTTCCGCATCTCCGATCGTGACATATCGACGTGACTGGAATAACAAAGACCGGCTTGTACGTTCCAGTTTACCTAATCGCGACTGAGCAACTGGAACATCACCATGTGGCCGTCGAGTGTGTAACAGCTGGCCGCATACTTTTAATTCGAATTTCATTCAGGGCCCGAGGGTCGAGTCAATGTTTCCAGCGTGTTCACATGCACGTCGGCTAATATTATACTGCATCAAACGTAAACGCTGCAGCATGTTATATATTGGCGAAACAAAGCGTCGCTTAGGCGATCGCTTAGCTGAACACCTTCGCACCGTGACCGACAACAAGCTTGCGTACTCGGTGGACAGACATTTCTGTACACCACCAAACCGCGGTCGGTCTGACATGGCAGTGTCTGCTATCATTTCCACCACCGACTCTACCCGCCATAAACTCGAACAGGCCACAATTTTTAAACTTTAACTTGGAACTCTGGCACCAGCGGGAATGAATGCATATTTTAATGCGTTTGATCGTTCCCTAGTGTCATTCACTTTTTAAATTTCTTGTGTTTCCACGTTTCTCCAGTGTGTTTTAGTACTGACGAAGGGTTGCACCTGAAACGTCTGTATGTTTTTATTCTGTGCGATTTGCAAGTGTTTTATTGGCCCCTGGTCGATCAGTATATTACTGTTTTGTTTTAACTTGTTGCGGTTTTTATCCTCTGCCATTAAACAAGAATTTATCTACTACTACTGTATTCATTTTCACTTGCTGCAGTTTTATCCCTCTTCTGAGATCGTTTGCAATTACATCCTCGATATTGGAGAGACGATAATCAGACATACCAAAACCAATGAATGAAAATGGGGCTCGATTTTGTTATTACCTTCCCTTCATAAATATATTGAAAATATTCTAAATAACTCTGGCTATGGTACTATGGCTGTCAGGCGCTAGCGCGGATTCGGAGAAAGCCCCCTTGCCAGCCGAAGGCACACTTTCTTTGTCGTTTGACAGCGCGAAACAATGATTGACAAGTACATGTGACGGAATCCGTATGCCTGATTGGTTAAGATGGCGTTAAGTGTATCGAAATTTGAACTTGATCGGATTTATGGATGAAAGTAACTGCATATCTTCAGGACGAAGGGCCGTTTTACCCATTAAATGAAAGTAATCCAGGGAAATATAAACCAGATTGCGACAATGTTTTTGCAATCCTGGATTATAAATTTGATCCATCCACATCGAACAAAAAGTAAGAAGACTGTTCATGTGATAAATATAAATTCCCATGGAATTTTTCTTGTTTGATGTTATCGTATACTCGTGTTTTTCGCGGAGCTGCAGAACGTCTCGCCTTCGGCTCGAAGTTGAATGGTTCCACGAAAAATACTCGCATACGATGACGTCAAACAGAGAAATATATATATATATATATATATATATATATATATATATATAGAGAGAGAGAGAGAGAGAGAGAGAGAGAGAGAGAGAGAGAGAGATAGAGAGAGAGAGAGAGAGAGTCGCATTTAATTCTATTGACCAAGTCATCTTGTCATCTTCATAACCAGGCTAAAGACTGGTTAGTGTTTTATGGGAAAATTAAAGTGAAAATGAAAAACAGTCTTCACAATAGAACGATGCCAGACAACGAAGTTGCTTGACGCCTCCTTATCACTTCGGTTTGTCACTGTACCTTGTTTATAACTGCGCATGCGCGACTGTACCATTATAGAAAGGTGACATGAGAAGCATGTTATATTAAATTGCAAGGCAAAGTTTGCCAAAGATGTGGCAGGAGCTTTGATTTTGAACAACTATTTCACTTCGATTATCACTCGTATAATGCTGTTTGTAAGGACGGTAAACAACACTTGAAAAATTACATCAACGTACGACTCGCCCCTACATATATCATGTGTCCGGTAACCAAGCCGTCGATGGCAACCGCCATATTGTCGCATTTAACAAAGCAGGGCCGACTGTACCACCAAACGACGGGACGAGTAGGACAAGACACTGGACCAGGGGACAAGGTAGGAAACTGATACGACTGAAATTAACCATGGAGACTGTGTTATCTCCAAGGATTTCGCTTAACAGATGATTGTTTCTCGTGACCATTAGGGTAATATGATCCATTTCACAAGCTTTCAGAAATAGCCATATGTCAGGGTAGTGGTAAAGACACTTGTCATCGAGAGATATATGCCTGACCTTTTTGCAAGAGGTTAAACGTCGTGAGTACTACCTACATTTTAGTGGTCAGCAAACGTCTTTGTACAACATTGACATGAACAAGAACGATAAAATATCGTACATACGCTGTAGGAAATTGAAGTTGATTTATAGGTTAGGACAGGTCACAGGTTGGTAAAAGTAATTTACCAGTCAATCTATACCTAAGTACTCAACACCGGCCTGAAGCGGATCTAAAGCTTTGAATATTTCTGTGAAGTGAAAAACAACATACCAAATGAGACTATTGATGACAACAGCGTGAAGTACGAGAAGATGATTGTTGAAGTAAAACAGACTTAGGCTTTGCTATAAAACGTTTGGCTATATTTTATAGTCATATTTTAACCATATGCTGTTGAGGTGACGAAAGAACACAGTAAGTAAGAATGAAGATAGTCTCTTCAGAAAACACAAATTTCAAACATGAGAAAGAAGGGACGATATCGATAATAATGTTATCAAATCTAATGACACGCGTTACAAACACAGTCGGAATTATTCCAAGCAGGAAAATAGGCACGGCCATTTCCGCATCGCGTTTATCTCCCGATATACTCAGATCACGTGCTCAGCATAGAAATGTCGCGTGATTAACTACGTAGTAAAGATTGGTAGAGACCGATGCGTCTGAACAAAAATAAACACATATGAGTAGCACCAATCTGCTCACGTGAATACTGTTAAAGTAAAGGACATAGGGATACTTTTTATGACCCGTCATACTTAATTAATTTTTTCTGTGCACAAGGATAACTACTCTAGGGATAAAGGAATAAAATGGCAATATTTTAGGCATTCTTTTCATTCTTCCCTCCTGAAATCAATAATTTAAGGAAATTGAGTAAAATTTTAGCACAATGCATATTTCGCCGGTCAACCAGAAGATTAAAATGATAAGCTGTTTAATTGTTTCAATGAATTATATCACACTAATTTGAAAACGTCTCCCCTTTCATAGTGTCATTTGATTTGATAAAACGCCCACAAAATACTAAACCAGGGTTCCACATTCTTTATGTCAACAGGTTAAGAGAACAGGGCACAAGTTCATGTTACCTTGACCTCGAACAGAAATGGCCATCCGAAACAGAGGTCCTGGTACTGCAAATGAGCAAGAAGACGAAACAACACACTCGTCATCATCTACAATGGTAAAGTCGAGTTGGTCTGACGCTCCCAAAGGTGGGTTATATGAATTTATTTGTGCCAATTACAACAATATTTAATGGTTGTTATTTACGTTGACAATCGTAAACTACCGCTGACAATTGATATGTCATAACTATTGATTAAACATTAAGCCGGGTTACAAAATTTCGTAAGTTATTTTTTAGAGCAAGAAAGGCACAGAGTCTTTCCCTCGATAACATATGAGTGAGAATAACTCAAAAGAGGCGAAACAAGTCCTAACTATTGTTTTAACGTTGTTTACGAACAATGAAGAAGAAAATTGGATATAATGTTGAGCATTTCAAAATGGCTTCTATAACACCCCTTTCATGTTTCCCAAAGTCATCTTTATATCTATGACTTGGGTTAAACATGACTTTCCCCCTAAATTATCTCGTTTTGCACGTTCAGAAATTATTTACTAGGTAAATGCTGTGCAGTCGAATATGCTTTAAAAAGATATATTACATGCAGCAAAAAAGCTGAAATAATTCAAAGTATACAATTTTGTCCCAAAACTTTCTTAAAATTGTCCATAATGTGTCAATTTTTCCCAATAACGTCGATGGCATGTTTCAGGCTCTTTAAAAAGTCTAGGTATATCGTCTACACTTGTGGCTATATTTCATGTTGATTGGGTTGATTTTAAAAATTGACCATTAAGAGAACTGGCCTGCTGGCTATTAGGAACAGCATACTTTCATAAAACTGCGTTGTACTGTAGCATATATGCAAACCCAACTGTTTTGTTTCCCAAGTCATTGTGGAGTTTGTTACTACCGGTGAAAACAAGCCTGCAACAAAATGGCTGCGTTCAGTTTCATTATGTTTATTATCGGGAGGGCTATTTTTGGTCATGGAGAAGGGGGTCAATTTTGTGCAGGCTATCAGGAAAGTCGATATTTACGCATTATATTGTCAAAAAGCACTACCCTTTCTGTTAAGGTTCTAACCGTGTGGCATTTATGCAAGATGACTTTCCCTCTAAACATTCGCAATATATGGCTACCATAGGGAGTAATAGCGCTTCGTTTGTTAAAGACATGCAGAACCGGTGTTCAGCAACATTGACTGCATTCAAGCGCGCAAGTACAGCACATACATTTGTGAGTGATCTGTCAGCTCGAGCTCCATGACAAGATGCCTGTAAGATTAGATGAAACACAGATAAGATGTTTCTACAATTGTTAGACAAAGGCATAATACAAACGATGAGGTGCAAAATCACATTCTTGCCACTTGATTAATCATTCTCATATATGACTTTTTTCTAGATTTCAAGAGACACGACTCGGTTACTGTACCTGATGACATTGTTCGCTCTATGGAGAGTCTTTCAAAGAAGGACACACGGCGATTTGCGAGGGCACTCAACATTCTCAACGAACCGGATATCGAAGACATCTTTGATGATCATGGACGCTATGGTAATGAGGAAATAAAATATCAAATTGCACTCATCTGTGTCCGAAGATATGGCCATGAAGTAGTCATAACGAAGTTTGCTGATGCACTTATGAAAGTTGGCAACGTTTCAGCCGCACGAACACTTGTTCCAGGTCGGTCACATAAATCAGTTTAGATTTTTTCAGATAGAAGAAACGTTTCGTTCTAGCGTTATTTAATCCCTTTGTATACAAGTTTATCAATATGCCAAGTGATTTGCGAACATACAGCTCTGCAAATCAGGAACGCTACTTCGCCTGAACACAAATTAATACATCTCCTTGTGGTATTCCGATATTTTTTTTCTATTGAATAGATCAAAAGTTTTTGATACACATATTGTTACAATGTTCTTCATGGCTCAAGCTGAAAGTTAGTTTTGTGCTGGCTGATTATATTAATAAATCCTCTCCTCGGATATCATTAACACAAACCTATTTTTCATTTCCCTGCATGGCACTGCTGTATTATTTTCAGTATAGAGAAATGTTTTTGTAACTACGAACTACTAAGGACTGGACATAAATTACAGGGGGGGGTGGGCCGGTGTTTTTCGAAAAACCGCTGCGTAAAAATAGTGACCCTTCAAAAGTTCATGCACAAAAATTAGTGACCCTCCCCCTTATCCGTGCATGAAATAAGTGACCCTCCCCTGTTACTCAATACCCCCCAAAAAAACCCGCAATGTATTAAAGACCCCCTTCTGACTTGCTATACTTTTTAAGTCGCCCTCCCGAAAGGAAGGCAAAATGTGGCCGATATAACGCGTTGTCCAAGAAATATCAAATCATATGTGTGTGATAATTCATGTAAATGTACTTTGCTTGAAGTGGCAGGTAAAAAGTGCATGCCTGTACAAAAAATGTAATTTTTAGATTTTATCGATAATGTTGATTCACTATACATTTAGTCGACTATAAGAAAACTACGAACGTGTATTTTCCAGTATAAAACTAGCTATATCTGTTCATATACAGATGTTTAATAACTGATATAGATATACTTGATTAGCATGGGTTGTTTACAAGTGCACATGTGAACAAGATATTTGATTTTGGAATTTCTGTCAAAATGTTGATCCACTATACATGGGAGTCTATGACAAACTATACATGGGAGTCTATGACAACACTGTCAAATAATTTTCAGAATTAAAAATTTGCACTATTTGTGCATATATGGACCCTCAATAATTGACATAATTGTGCTTGATTAGAAGAGGGTGGTAAAATGTGCATCTGTGTACAATAACTTTGTTTTTGGAATTTCGCATAAAATGTTGATCCACTATACATGGGAGTCTATGACAAATCTGTTAAAAAAAAAATTTTCAGAATTAAAAATATGCACTATTTGTGTATATATGACCCTGAATAATTGACATAATTGTGCTTGATTAGAAGAGGGTGGTAACACGTGCATCTGTGTACAATAACTTTGTTTTTGGAATTTCGCATGAAATGTGGATCCATTATACATTGTAGTCTATGAAGAAACTATGAATAATTTTTTTTAAATACAAAACTTGGTAAATCTGTGTATTTATGTATGCTTGATTATTGATATTTATGTTCTTGATTAGACTAGAGTGGTTACAAGTCCATGTGTGTGTAAGAAATTTGATTTTGGAATTTCACCGAATGTTGATTCACTATACATGGCAGTCTATGGTGAAACCCTATGAATAATTTTTTTCCGATACAAAAATAGGTAAATCTGTGCATTTATGTACACTCAATTATTGGTACTAATGTTCATGATTAGACTAGAGTGGTTTCAAGTCAATGGTTGTGCAAGAAATTTGATTTTGGCATATCACTTAAATGTCGATTCACTATACATGGCAGTCTATGATGAAACTATGAATAATTTTTTTCCAATAAAAAAATAGGAAAATCTGTGCATTTATGTACACTTGATTATTGGTATTAATATTCATGATTAGACTAGAGTAGTTTCAAGTCAATGGGTGTGCAAGAAATTTGATTTTGGAATTTCACTGAAATGTCCATTCACTATACATGGCAGTCTATGATGAAACTATGAATAATTTTTTTCCAATACAAAACTTGGTAAACCTGTGCATTTATGTACACCTAATTATTAGTATTAATATTCATGGTTAGACTAGAGTGGTTTCAAGTCAATGGTTGTGCAAGAAATTTGATTTTGGAATTTCACCAAAATGTTGATTCACTATACATTGTAGGCTGTGAAGAAACTACAAATAACTCAAAGGTTATCCGTTCCTAAATTGTTATTCAAAAGTTGTTCGACCTGAAGCTTCCAGTTGTTATTGATGACACTATGCACTATTCTGAACAGTTTGTATTCTGTCAATGTCCTCAAAAAATAAAAAATGCACATACAGCGACATGAACGTTTGACACCGACCTATACCCAATGTATTGTCAATGGAGAATGATGTCAAATAAGTAATCTCCCAAATTGTTATTGAAAGAGTTATTATAGGGGACAGTTATGCACAATAGTGTTGAATAAGTAGAAATCATGACAACTTAAATCATGTGGCTGCTTGGATCATCAATACATTGTTTATTATACCTGAAATTTGCGCCCGAAGGGCGCGCCGAAAATGGTAATGGCAGAAAATGAAAGTGCCAGGAGGTATTTTTTCTTTTTTCAGTATTCCATAACGTGCACATGCAATTTCAGCTTTGATGCATGAAAAAAGGTGACCCTCCCCCATAGGCTTGCACAAATTTTATGACCCTTCAAAAATGCTTGCGCGAAAAATGGCGACCCACCCCCAAAAAACACCGGCCCACCCCCCCCTGTAATTTGTGTCCAGTACCTAAGATGTAATTAGGGGTGTTTCGGACGCATTGGTGATTTGCGCTTACAGAGTATGTTCTTGTACATTAGACACTTATACCCTGTCTTTTTCCTTTGCGTATTCGAAGAAGTCCAAGCAACACAGGAAACGGGATATGATTGTTCAAAGGAGGGCCTGGAAAAAGGCAATCATCAAGATAAGAGGCAAGTCTTTCGGAAGAGAAATGAAGAAGACGAATCGTCGCGCTCTCTTTCATCCCGCATCAGAACAACAGATCAAGAAGAAAGACAAGGAAACATGATTAACAAGACCATGATTTTAACAGCATTGGCGATTATTTTCCCTTTCTTAACGGTTGTGATGTTTAACTGGGCGCCGTGGTCGACGTGTTCTAGTTATTGGTACTTGGTATTTGCTGGTATTAATGCTTGTGCATCCATAGCAGTGCTCAAGTCAGTTCCAAAGATTCGTCGCTGGTTGTCACGTAAGGAATAAATATTGTCCATTTTCGCATCTTTCTAATGCATTTTGCGCTGTGTAACGCAACATTTTCAAAATAATTAGAATCATTTTTTTCTCGTGCTATCTATCGTTTGTGTACCGTTTGTTATCATACTTGAAACACTTCGATCGTTCAAGCTGTTTTGATTATCGTGGGGAATAAATTGCAGAACGTAGTTGAAGTTTCTAAAATTTGTCCTTTGGTGGAATACTGCAGTCTTTCCTGAACCCATGGTTTTTAGTTCGGGTCGGAGAGCTGGTACCCATGAATACCAAATGGTGTCCTACTACCTGAGCTCATAATCCAACAGGTTTATGCCATGCCTATAGTGTACATTGCAAAAGTTGTCAGATAGTATAGAGGCAAATTAAATGCCTTGTCTTGCTCAGATTGGTCACCTTGATCACTCTTAACAAGACAAAACAGGTTTATTTATAGTACCTGAAGTAGTGAAATGCGCATAAATATATTAATGTCATGGCTGACAAAAACTTGAAGTAAATATGACCGACGACATTGGTTTTCAGCTTTTGGAGAATTGGAGAGAGCATATTTTTAAAATTTTGAACGAGACCTCCTAATTATGGCAAAATGTGTTGAGAATTTTAAATTAGTGGCATCTTTAAGTCAGCTAATTCAAGGACTTTGCTCATTATTTCAACACTCATGCTAACTAAAAGACACTTTATACCCTACATGTCTGGATGTTTATCAGGATATATTAGAAAGAATTGCCCCCAGGGACATCCATCCCCTTGTTTAAGATCATTTGATGTTCTTGGAGAAAGTAAACCCTACCCGACTTTTGTGAAAATCGACCGCTCGTGCGACCTCATTTAAAAACGCATCTCCATTTTCAAATCAAATTTTAATCATATCTAGAGATTAAATACAGCAATGGTGGCCACTTCGATTTAAATTGTAGGTAACTTTAGAAAGGTAATTTGTTTCCGTACTACCAGGCATGCTTGTTGATCACCGAATATAGTATCGCTAATTTTTAAGAGAATTGCTGAACGTTGTCTTGAGGAACATTTTAGGAACAGTTGAATTCTTTCGAGGTGCACACTAATTCTTCATATTCCCCTATGACATTGACACAATCCCTTGAAATAAATGCGCCTTATCACAATCACCTTATCGCTACATGTCACTGCCCTAATGAGTCATTGAAACGTGTGTGTATAGTAAGTGAACAGCAATTCGACATATCGATCATATCTTGTCTTTTTTCGACTTCAGTTTAAAAAAGTTACTTAAGTGTACAGATTTCATATTTTGTCTTATGTATGTATGTATGTATGTATGTATGTATGTATGTATGTATGTATGTATGTATGTATGTATGTATGTATGTATGTATGTTTGTATGTATGTATGTACGTAAGATATTCTTGTTGTTGTTGTTGTTGTCATTATTATTGTTATTATTATTATTATTATTATTATTATTATTATTATTATTATTATTATTATTATTATTATAGCTACGCCACACATAGATTTAAGGAGACCTTCAAGATCCTTCACTGGTTCAGGACACGATGAAATCTTACGTCAAATAAATCTAAATTACAGAAGTAATAAGAGAGAAAATGACGTCTTCGTTGAAGTAAGTACAATAAGTATAAAACTTCAGCTGTCTTCACTTACTTTCAAACTTGATCAGTTTGTTTTTCCCATAACTACCCATAACTACCCATAAAAACCCATAACTACCTACTTTTAAAAATGAAGAAGTGAGTGTAAAGTTATCCTACTTTATAAGCACATCAAATATTTCATCAGGTATGCAAAGTGATGAACAAAACACCGTCAGTCGTCTCCGAAAGGTATTTCAAGATAATAAAGTTAGACTATATTAGGCAAATAAAATTGCCTAAACTTCAAAATTATCGATAAAGAAAACAAGGCCAGTCGTCACCGAAAGATATTTAAAGATAATAAAGTTACACTATATTTGGCAAATAAAATTGCCTAAACTCGAATTTGTCATTCACTTCAAATATCCAACAATAAAGAAGTGGCTATGGCCAAATGAAAGAAATGGAATTGCATTTTCCCTCAGGTACAGATGAGTGCAAGCAAGGGGAAAGGCCGACTCCTAGGAGGAAATTGGAGGCATTGTGTCACAGACTTACCAAAGTGCTCTTGTTGAGTGAAAAAGACAAAATTAAGTGTTCGGCAAAGCATCGTAAGAAAAATGTACAAGGTCGACTACCATTCAGCCAGGAGAGTTACACATTTGAGGAGAGTCCAACTCACGTATGTGTGGTTAAATATCCCAGCCTTATATTACACCCCTGATCTGTAAAACCTGGATGGCAGGGGTGAATGCAAAGTCTCTGTGACCTAACATACCCAAAGTTGTTCGGAATGGACTAGATGATAGGTAATACTAATGAATTTCAGTCTGCTCTTTTGGATTCCTGTTGTTGTAATATTGACAAAATAATTCAATTAGTGTAGTAACTCTAGACACAAGAAAAGTGTTTGATCTTTTAAACAATGTCATTCTGATTCAAACACTTAGAATTGATGGCGCCGGAGATATCGCACAGGTTTTTTCCAGTCATATCTTGCTAACCGAGAACAGTGTATTGCTCTCAACGGATCCAAATCAGACAGTCTTACATTATCAGTAGGCATACCCAAGGGATAATTTCTGGGTCTTCTTTTTCTGCTATACATTAATGATATGCCTGTACATACATCTGAATGTAAAGTAGAGATGTTTGCTGATGACACAACAATGCACACGTCGGCGAAGACCACAGGTGAATTAGAATGTAAACTTCACAGTGACCTGGAATATGTTAATAAGTGGTGTTCATCCAACAAAATGTGCCCGAATACCGAAAGCAAATGCATGTTGGTCACAACGAGGTAAAAAGTCACACTTGGCCATCCCAGTGCTAAACTTTCACGTTGGTGACAATCATACTGTAAAGGAAGAATGTGAAAAAACTGCCTAGAGTTCAGGTTCAGAGTAATTTATTAGGGACATCACATGTTAGTAGTAGTGTGAAAAATATAGAGTAAACTGTATCTTCTTGCTCTTCGTAAATTTAATACACATACCTTTACCGACACTTTTACTCAATAACCTAATTGTGCTGTAATGTTATTGTTATCGCTATATTTTTGTATATCTTGTCGATAAGTTTTTTGGTACTCGACTTGTGAAAAAGGCGTGTTTCTATCAAAACTATCAAGTTAAAATAGTGATTACATAAAATACATTATTATTATTACTACTATTATTATTATTATTATTATTATTATTATTATTATTATTATTATTATTTTTATGTTGTTGTTCTTGTAGTTTTTGTTGTTGTTGTTGTTGTTGTTGTTGTTGTTGTTGAACATGAGACAATCAGAGGTTCATGACATAGTACATGTGCCTACCTCGGGAGTGACAGAGCGCCATGTATGAATTATGAAGTAGTCAAAATCATGCTATAAGTAAGAAACAAAAGAGAAAAGCGGCTTGTGTCATCAGTGACATTAGATAGAAAGGGACAACAATGTGAGCCTTACAACTAATTTGATATGCCAGCAATGAAATATGATTAAGACAGACAAAAAGTGGGCCCTTTCATACTATACTGAAATAATAAGGCCAACTAAAACTTTAAGGAGGGCCAACGTGTCAAGTGCAACTGTTTTCAGTTGGTGTAATCTTGCATATTTTCTGGTTTTGTTTTTGAGGTTTTATATGGTCTAGGTGGCTGTGGAAAGACTGAAATTGCCTGTTCATATGTATGGAAGAACTGGAGACGCTATGACAGTGTGATTGTCTTAAATGGGAAATCGAACAGTTTCCTCGACTTCGGGTTCAAGAAAATGTTGGAGGTATTTAGGAATATTGTCAAACGTTTACAGTGTACATGGCAGCTTTTCAAGACACAGATCTACACGTGGCCACTGTCGCTATCTCAGCCTAGACAGACAACTGGTCACGTCTATTATCATGTAAAACCCATGTTTTATCTTGTATACCATGTAAAACCCATGTTTTATCTTCAGAGTTTGTTTTACTTCCTTCCGGTCGGCGTTTTCAGTCCCCGGCTTGCAGGTCAAATCGGCGCAAACATTCTTTTATTCCAACCGCAGTGCGGCTTTTAAATGAAAAGAAATGATGTCAAGCTTTTTATCCAGTGTCTGTCTGTTGTTTGTTTTTATTTATTTCTCTTTTGTAGATTTCTCGTTCGTGCGTGTAAGTTTTCTCAGTCACCATTTTAATTGCCCAGTGTTTGGGATGAATAAAGTATTGATTGATTGATTGATTGATTGATTGATTAAGACTCATGTTCACAGTACAATCCCCATTGTGATTTTTTCCACCCCGTAATGCCGCTCAAAAATGACGCAATAAACCGTAAGTTTCCAGATTTCTTGCGGTTACCAAAGCCAGCGGTACCACTGCACTTAGACTTGGTTCAAGTCTGTGAATAAAAATAATTTGGTGAATGCGATGTATAAAAGAAATCGCGAGTTTTTTTCTGACCGTGACGTAGTAGAGTTATTGCTGGATTAGGTGCCGGTGATTCCGCGAGAAACTTACTTCCAATCGTCTTCACTCAACAAATGCGCAAATGCACCTAAAGTTCAGACAGCGTAGTTTTGATTTTACTGCGATCAAGTTCACTTAAAGAGTTTCAAACGGAAAAGTATCACTATTGCATCATATACTGCCGAAATGACATTCTTTAACATATTCACCGACTTGAACAAAATCTAGATCTACATTGCACTGTCTTTAGGGAAAATAACAAAACACGGAGGTGTAGAAAAACATGAGAATTTGTTTTCTCCTAGGAGTTGAATGCATATAATAGCATCAGTCATAGTAATAGAGTTTGTTGCATTAAGAGAACACAGTCGGACACCCTAAGCACTTTCTCCGATATTAACAATTAATTTAGGGGAAATGTTTCTACTCCAACACATGAAATGTGACATTTTGTACGTCTTGTTTCATATGTCTTTTTTCGGCCCAGCAAATTGATTGTATTTCTAGAACTGATCTGACAATTACGAACATGAACTTGACAGCGATTTGTTGTAGTTCAGTAGCCCCAACTCTCCCCGATGATTTCCCTCTATATTCTCACCGCGGAACATTCTGGTTTTGCGTCGCGATTTAATAATTTTTGCATCACATCACAGTGAAAACAAATGATCTAGGTTCGGATTTACTGTACAATATATTCAACGTTTAAATGTACATGAATGTTTAGTTCTACTCTATGTCAAACAATCCCTGTATCGTTCACCGACTTGTATTCTGAATCTAACGATACTTTGTAGTCGTGTAACAGCTGTCTTTGTAGTTTGGCGAAAAGTTGGAATGTAAACAATAACAAATAAATGAATGAAATGAGTAAAGGATAACATTCGCTATGTGACCATATGCACTTGATTGAACTACGCTTTAAATGTTTTTGATGAAACGACTGTGAATTATTTTATTAGAGCTGTATGCATTAGAAAGTCTCTTGTTCAAACAAATCGATTGGTCATTGTCGTGCTCCATTCTCCACTCATACTGTGTATAACTAATGATAATTCAAACCAATTCTAATTGTTTACAGCATTGAACAGTAGGGTTGTATGATTTTCCGATTAAAATATAAAACCACAATGACCACGTGCAATACCCTACCAGTGAAATGTCTACTCTACAATTTGACTGATCAGGATGTAAGAGATGCACAATTCACACTGATCACAGATACATTTCTCAAAATCTTCTGAATGATAATATAGCTTTTTGACCGTCATTATCTGCAAAGAAGAATAATGGTTGTTTCTCTCCAAAAGCATCTACTTGTTTTTGTTTGCTTCCATAGCGTACTTTTCATACAATTTTAAAAGGCGAACTTAACGTGCTTTTTTCCAAGCTTGATCACTTTATTGTATTTATATAGCCAATTTATGAAGCAGCTTCCCATGTTAGGTGGTGATATTGAACCAAATCCAGACCATGTCACTCCAAACTGGGCACTTTCATTTTCAACAAACAAAGTTAGTCATTAAAATTTGCACTAGTGTTCCCTAAAGGTTTATTATATTATTACGCCTTGCCAGTCGGATTATGATTGGTCGAGCTGACCACGTGACTGACCACAAATACACAGTTACGTGGTTGGTTTACATGCCTGTGAATATGTATAATAGGATTTACAACTCAAAGTGTCGTAACTTTACAGCTCAAACGTAAATCATAACCAATCACACAATAAAATGGAGCACTTGTGGGCAAGTTGAGATACTTTTTTAATGAAAACATTTTCGGATTTGCCAAATGTTTAAAGCACGGGTGACAGTGCATTACGTAATTCTCAGTTCAGGGGCCCAGTTATATTTCGCTTGAAATATTTTCGCAAATTTTGACGGTTTTCTTGGGTTCGTAGATAATATTATTGAAATAATAGACTCCGCCCGACCATTAACGCTTATTTGTGGGCGCGGGCTCGAGGAAAGTCAAAATTAACGATCTAGGTTTGCCGAGCCCCTTAATTTTTTGCTTTCCTCTTGCCCTTGCCCATAAATAAACGGTATTGATCAGCGCGTCGCCCGTCTAATTGCTTTTGAGTTATGATTTACGAGTGATTCTTCTTTTGGCCTTTGTGAAATATTACTGCAGGCTTTAACAATCATATTGCTAACATTCACCAACAGCCCTTGGGATTACATCAATAAAAATTTTAATTCTTTTTCGCTTTTTTTCAAACGCAAGAATATGAACATGGATTTATCTGACGCAGAAAAGGGTCCAAGCAGTATCAGACTTGCTGCCCTTAACAAGCTGTCGAGTATGAAAGATTGGTTACTTGTAATCGATGATGTAGATGACCCTCGATTTATCAAACAAGCTCTTCCAAAATCAGCACATCTGCAGAATGGACATATTTTGATAACTTCGAGAGTTGGAGCTGAATGGGATGATTGGTATGAAACTATCAATACATTTGTGCGTCCTTTTTCACCAGAAGATTCTGCATTGTTTCTAATTCGGCATGAAAAGAAAAAACCTTTGACGCTACAAGAGGCAAGAAATACTCTGGAAAAACTCAAGTCAAGTAACCGTGAAGAATATGATGCTCTCATGTGGCTTGGTGGTGAGGAGGGATTGCATGGACTACCCCTGGCACTGAAGCAGGCGAGAAATTACATTTCGAAAAATAATGTAACTTTCAAAAAGTATAAACAGATGTACGAAAAGTGTAAGCTGGGTATGCTTGAATGCGATCATGACAGAGGATCACTTGAAGCTTGGATTGAATATCATAAAATTGACACAGAACTTGAGTCAACTTTACAAACCTGCATTGAGAAACATGCTCATGGAATGAAAGATTTAAGTGAGGAAAAATTGCAAGATGAATTCAAGATGACAGAATATCAAGCTAGCGTGGTAAAAAGGGCAATCGATGGAACAAAAGCACAAGAGTTTGTTGAATTCGCCGATGAGAGTAGTATGAATGTAATAACGACCTGGCAGATAAACTATAAGAAAACAGTAAAAGACAAACACACAAAGGAATATGCATATAATATCGGCAAGTTCGAAAAAAAAACCCAGTACATTCTGCGATTATTAAACACAGCTTCAGCTATGCTTTTTAATGGGCCTGATGGTTCAACCGTTTTTTCTTTAATCAGCACTGCATCAGCTAGGTCGGTTTTATCAAGACTCCAAAGCTTACGACAGAGCGCATGGATACCTGAAAAAGTCTTTGGAAATGAGAAAAAGATACTTGAAAAGAAAATTCGGAACATACAAGGTTGGGAGTGTTGCATGCAGTATGACAAACCTGGCAAGGAACTACATTCTGTCGTCGTCAAACGAGGTAGCAGATACGGAAAGGTTACTGAATAAAGCCATGAAAATAAAAAGGAATCTGATGGCGGAAACAAATGAATATTTTCAGTTAGGTAAGAATAGTTTTAAGCTGACAACAAGCAACACAACAACGAAGGTTAATCTGTCCACGCGTTAAAAATCGCATAGTTTTTAGAATTATCAGCAGCATTGCATTCATATTCTCATTTAACAGCTGTGCCCCGATTATGACTTGCCTCGGTGTTATCCTAACAAAGTACCCTCTATTTGTTCCATTCATTCAAGCGTTAGACTGATGGCACATAAACGGAGCCAGCATTACGCAAATGATATACGAATCATTTTAGATCATGCTTCACAATAATGAAACTTAAAAAATCTTTTTAAAAGTATGAAAAAATTACTCCTTCTAGGTGTGTATTATTTAGCCGTCTTCTACCGTCAACAAAAGAGCGACCGTGAGTCAGAGTTCGCCAAAGAAATCATCCTAGAGGAATACAAACGTCTTTATGAAGCTGAAGTTGAGTTGACTGATCTGCATACAGGTAAAACTTTTAAGAAAAAAGAACAATAAGTATATTGCAACTGTTTAAATAGTTATGAATGTTTTTGCGGCAGACATTCAAAGTTTTATACAGTGAAAAGGGTGACTTTAATGTTCTGCATGTCGTATCTATTACCATGTTCATTGGGTATGTCATATACATATTTATTTATTGCATTTAGATTCATCATTTTTAACTCGACTTGTTTCTTCCTCCAGCATTCCAACCTGAAAAAATGATCATTTGAGGAGCTGGATTGAATTGATGATGTTGCAGTTGCTACAAGGTTAAGATGAAACAGAGTCATCGTGATCTATGAAAGTCAAGTATGCATTTTCAAATCTTTGAACTACAAGCCCTGTAGTTCCATCTGTAATTGATTGAAAACTGCTTGCTACATTTTGATACGTTCGCAGTCACCTTTTTCAACTAATAACATCGATAAAGATAACGATGACGCAATATTTCTTTTAGCTTTTTCTCGTTGTATATTCAAGTGTGTGAGATGAACATATCTGTCTTCGCATTCGCTGTCATTGTATACTGTTTTCATCCGATATATTTTAAGATAAACATGGTAAACAATTAGTTTTATTAACTTTTACAATTATTTGTCGTTTGCGAATTATAAGAGTACTACGTAGAATTGAGTGTACTTGAACGAGTCGGTCAGCTGTCACGTTCGTTAATTTAGATGAGACATGTTTATCTTGACTGCAAAACACCGTCGTTTGTTTAATAAATTTAAGCATTGCCATTTGATTTTGTGCACAATATTGTATCATAACAATTAACAATTTTCGTGGATAGAACGTGTAGATACCTGTACCTTACCCAAGGTAGTTACAGAAGATGAACACAACTGGAACTAATTCGGGATAATAGGATCTTTATATTTTTCAAATTTCTAAAAGGTGTTAGCCTATAGTTGAATTTTGTAATATTACAAATTACTCATAAATACAAGTGCATAACATAAAAAGAAAAGCAGATGAGCTTACATTTGCAGATTAAACCGACATTACTTCACCATCCAATTACCCAAAATTAGTTCCAATCGTGTTTTTGACATAAATTGTCGTGCGAGCAACTACAATTGCATCTGTTTAATTTGCATTGTCACAATTATTTGTTAATCGGTCGTTCAATATGGTTTCAATTCCGAACATTTTCGTGATATTAAAGTAGGTGTACTCTATATTTTGTCATTTATCAACCTGGACCGGTTTTTTCTTCGTTAAATATTATGTTTACATTTTGTGTAAATGTAATGATCATTCTTGAACTTGTGATGTGTAATCTCAGTTACAATTTCAATCGGTATGAAGTTTATGAAATATGTTCATTTTTAATGGTAACTTACATCACTAGTCTTTGTTATCTTCATCATTAATGGCCCTTCAGTTAACGCATAGCGTTATAAATACGTGACCTCGCACTAAAGTGCTTTTATTTGCATTTTGAAGAACTTATCAGTCTACAGTTTAAATAATCAGAAGCATGTATTTTCCCACTTGTCTATTTGTGAACATTTTTTTCTTTTGAACATAATGCGCATAGAATAAAATATTTCGACCTTAGAATCTGCTGTACCTATGAACTGTGCCACGTTAAACGACAAAACAATGTTACTGTTTAATCAACTCGTTTTACAGTGCCACACTAATTGTGTCTTGTTAACAAGAACAGCTGTCATGAATAAAATGCTGTGTTTTCATACCGTATGACGTTAGTTTGACTTTAATTTGTCTCTGATGGTCGTACATTTGGCATCAACAAGTTTTCGCTACTAGGCAACGAAAATATTTGACAGTAAAACGGGAAATAACTTGTTATTGGCTTGTTACCAACATTACTTGTCGTGTGTGTTTGTGTGTGTTTGTTTTTGTTTGTGTGTGTACGCGCGCGCACACTCACGCAGTATTTATCACAGGTATATTTACACAAACAAGTAGCAAAACAGAATCACTAATGGATTATCGGCAAGAGTAAAGGTTGGTGGACAAAGCACTTCGTGTTAACCACTAATCAGTTAGGGAATCATTAGGAATACGGTTAATTAGATAGGGAGTACATGGCCAGAGCCGCCACTCCATCCCAACGCCACAGCTATTCACTATCTTTTTTTTGAAAAAAAAATCATTGTCCACATGAATTCAAACTGTGGCCATGTGTAATTTCTAACTTCAGTAAATGTTGATGAATTTGTTTCGCTAGTACCAATTTGAAACTTTGTACGGTGACTCTTTATTTTTCCTGATTTAGTGAGAGAATTATTGAAATTTTATTCGAGGAAACTGAGAGCAAAAGTTGAATTCTTTCTTTTTCGAAGCGCATTCTACATTAACATCAGCAGACAATTCAAGGCAAGTGAACTTAGAAATCGTGCACGTAGTAGCACTGTACCACAGCATGTTAATCTCCTATCCGGAGGCCTGGGGCTATCCGTTTGTTTGCAGCGTGCCGAGGCGAGAATAATGTGCGACCGTTGAACAGGCGGGGCTGGTTCACGAAAGGCAGAAAAGTATTATGCATTTTCTGTTTTTAATAGGTCTTTGTCATTTCAATGAGCCTCTGCAGTATTTTCAGTTTATAGACAACAGTAGACCTTATTAGAAAATAACCTAACAATATGCTCCGGGAAAAAGAATGAGCTTGGGAGGGGGGAGAGAAACGAAGCATCGGCACAAAACAGGGACAGATGATAAGCTTAGCGTGCCAAGAACCTTACTTTTCTAATGTAGAAAGCTCGTATGATGGAAATGACAGCACTCATAGACAATTGATTGCGTATCAAGTTGAGGGACGGTCGAATTCATGATATCACTTAGCGACCTGCCTTGTCTGAAGGTCAAACTCTTTACACTGGTGTCAGACTTAATTTCTACCAACTAGTGCCTCCACTTTAAAATACTGAGAGACTGTTTGTAGAACCTAGAGTCGTCTTTGTTCATAATTTCGTTGTTGGGCAACGAAATGTCACCAGAAACAATGAAAACATGTAAAGCATGACGGCGTGAGATATGCAAGCCATCATATTAACTTTTATCACTAATAAGGTTACACATCTGCCTAATATGTCGCTGACAGGTGCTCCACAATGTGATGGCACGCGGCCTGCCGGTTATATCTAAGGTATTTGATCGTGCACTTACTTCAGCATTGTTATACAAACAAGCATGCCTTGCACAGGCAACTCATAGGGTTATTATGGCTCGCTTGTTGGGCATTCATGACGAAATCACCGTTTTTACAACATTACCGCAAATTAATGACATGTCAAAAGCTATTCTCAAGGAGCCAGAGAGAATTCAGTGCTAACCGACAGGATTCTGGTTTGCCTGATTTAACAGCGTTCAATGAGATGACACCGAAGGGTTTGTATAGAGGCCAAGGGAATTGGATTCAAAAATAATTCCAACGAGGTTTTGACTCTCAGGGTAGGTGTCAAAATACACTTTTGAAAATAGTACCTCGCAAAAGCCCAAGCCTGTGAGCACAATCAACCTGTAACTCCTGAAGCCGTTAGTTTAATAATGTTATAAATGTATTTATTGAGAAAAACAATCTGAACTTCGCAGATAACATGTTATTTTGTAGTCATTTTGCTTTCCTGCTGATGTAGAAGTGAGAAGGACGCAAAAACCCTAATATCTGATATTACGACTTCTACTTATGTATCCAAACAAAGAAGGACATACTTGTGAAAGGAACAACATTGCAAATATAAAGGTGCTGAATAGTATCGTCATCAATATATGGGAGATTTGAGTTTTCGAAAAGATTCTTCAAGGCAAATCGTCCCGGTTTATGCATTGCGGCATCCACATGCTTAAAAAAAACTTTGTTGTTCGGTTTTCATGGTCACGACCAGCTGCCATTTGAAAGGAACATTTTTAAGGTGTCATGCTTAGACAATAAGTATTTCAGTGTAACATCGAAGAGTTTTCAAATTTATTGTCTACGGAGCAACGGATGAATTCAGGATACTACAGGTGGCCGCCTTTGAGATAGCTAGCGTCAACATCTGCACATTGTTTGCGTCACACTTGACAAACACACAAGACGTGTCTGCCAACTAGGCCAGTAAGAGGACAACGTTGCGAACTTATGGTATTTTTTCTTGACACCTAGGTCATACAAGTTTCCTGATTTTCCTGTCAAACGACGAAATTTGACCGGACACAATGGGGACCCAGATTATGAGGGCGGCGCACGCTAAATATATGTAAGCCGTGCGACCTGCTATTAAGGCACAGTCAACTAGGAAAAAAAAGCAGACCACGCGCGGCACGCCGTTTGATATCATGGTCTTCTTGAAAAACTATGGCCTTTTCATATTAAAATGAGCTTCACATGTGTCAGACGTCTCAGACACTTCGTGCATAATTGAAATAACATGACATTATGCGAAAAGTAGGAGGGATATCCCACAGTCCTGTGCGTGGCGCCCTTTTCTGATACAAACACAAACAAACATGAACGTGTGCGTCGGTGACGAGCTTGAAGACGAACTCGAAATTGAAAAACTTTAAAACAGTAGCTTTGACAGTGATTTTGACCTGTTCTTTTGGGAAGAAAGCAATGAGAAGTTGTAGATATCAAGTTGTAGGCGAGCTTTGAACTGATGCCATGCCGACAGGAAAGTACAATAACTGTCATTTTCAGGCGTGAATAAAACAGTTTTGACTCGCAAGCAAACACCCGATGTGCCTAGAATTTACCTCGGGGCAAAGGGGAAACAAAACCGATCCGTTAAATCGTAGGCAACGCACCGGGCTTGAATCAGCCGTTTCCACTGTCACTGCAGCGAAGAAAATGGCGCACATGACTTTCGACAGTCTCATCATGAACATGGAAACTCTACTTTCATGGCTTGCACTTGCAGTTAGAAAGTAGACTGTGTTTGAGGTCAACGTTAATAAATATTATGCACATTTGGTTGATTAGAAGTGTACGTAGCATACGCTTGCATCTAACCAGTAATTCAAATATCAACATTTTCACATCATCTTAGATTGAAATATTTTTATTCACAGAATATTTTTCTTGCTGTCCATTGCTGATTGACAATTTCCTTTGGCCATGAACCATTCAATCGACATTAAAGCCTGTGTTGGCACCAGATTGTCTCATCAGAAAATTTACCCACCATATTACAATTTCAAAAAGGCTATCACACCTCCATAATCCTCTTACAGACTAGAACAAAGGCGATCCCAGGGATCGCGAACATGTCCTTTTAACCTTACCCGGACATCTACTGGTCGGTTTGTTTTCAGGCATATTTTTACAATAGCAATGTGAATGAAATTCGAACACACGGGACACGGCGGAAACCCCCGATACAGTGATGGATCTTGTCAGGACGCACGGCAAAGGGTTAGGACAAATTCATTTCCCAATGCAATACATTGTTGCATTTTGATATGCAAATTTATATCTGTAAGGTTAGATCACATATTGTCGTTCTCATTGAATTCAATTGCCTTCGTTTGTGTTACTGTATTTAATTTTTATGTATTAACGACAGACGTGTGGCTCTTTATGTTTATGCTTTTTTATCTCTCCCGCGTAGATTTTAGATAACTGAATGTATGCAAACGAATTATTATGTCTATTTCTTTGTTGAATTGCTTAGATAGGGATTACAACATGATGTCATCAACGGGAATACGGAAGTAACAAAACACAAAATGGAGGTGCACACTTCCCGTCAAAAATGACCACAACACCAAATATATAAATGCATTTTGCCGTGAGAGGGACTAGTAATAAGTTAAAAAGAATTTCCAGTTGGTATACGGTATTTCAAAGACCATTATCTTAGTTTTTACTTAGAGGCATTATTGATGCCGACCACAAAAGCATGTGGACGGCACTGCCATGCAAATTTTAATGGCTCAGGGTCACAGACATCACTGTTAATATCATTTATCAAATTATATATTGTATTACTGGATGGATGACAGGGGTACGAATATGAATTTCAACGACAAGGCACGAGGTCATTTAGGGGAACTCTAGTATACATACAATTTGACTTAAGGAAGATATGAGGGAACACCCATTTATCGAATCAGGTATTCCATACATCGAACTTTACATAACAAAAAGTGTTGTTGCATCTAACGCGATTTTTGTTGGCAAATATATGAGACAAAAAGCTACTGTGTTTGGTATGCATACTTCTTAAAAATAAAAAAGTGTGGATTTCGATTTCCTTGGCGGTTTCTAGGGCCTATGCAAATGGTAGACATGTAGTCACATAATACGTATGGTAAACTTCTCTTTTCTATCCGACCAGCATTCCACCAGAAAGGTCGACGACATGGTGTCACACATTCTTGTGTTTAAAGAAAATTTTGTCATTCCCGGTAATTTATGTTTCTATTTCACGCAAATAACGAATAAAGATACCAAAATCGAGATTACCTGTCCCTTCGAAGTAAGGAATTTTCACAGAATAGTTTCAAGAGTGTCTTAAAGACATTCATAAGACAGTTATTGTTTGCAGGTTTCTACCTTATTAAATACTGTTATTTGTGGTCTCATAAATTGTTCTCAGGAAGTACAACCTAGTAAGAAATCTTAGTATATTAGTTTCTTTTCCAGTAAATAGTGCAATTTGGATTTATGAAATATATATGCATAATAAAAATTATTATATATTCTAGACACAATGTTTCAGTGTAACATAGTCCATGTGCTCAGATGGTTTATCCACAAGATACACATTTATTTACGTAATGTTGTATCGTTTTCCTAACACTCATTTTCCATAATTTTCTTTCCCATTTTAGAATGTTGGATAGGTCAAACAAGGAAAGGCCGTAAATGTGATTTCAAGATAATGAAATATAGGTTTACTATTATTGACGTCAATATTATGGTAATTAACTATATACTTTCAAATCAATATTCGTATGTTAGCTAGTATCAGATGTACAGACTTGACATAGTCACAGACTATTGCAATGCCTGGTAGCTATGTGTGGGTAGATATTGTGCAGTATAACATCAAACAGGATTGGAACTAATTTGGGACAATTGGATGGTGAAGTAATGTCGATTTAATCTGCAAATGTAAGCTCATCTGCTTTTATTTTTTAAGTTACACACTTGTTTTAGGAGTAATTTATAATATTGCAGCATTCAACAATAGGGCGCCTAACACTTTTGAGAAATTTGAAAAATATAAAGGTTCAATTATCCCAAATTAGTTCAAATCATGTTAACAGCATTATGAGATACATCTTAAAATATTGACAGTGCGGAAAAATTTACTTGTGTCACCTTAACTGTGGGAAGTAACACTTTTCTTCCGATTTAAACGCCAGTAAGCTTATAGATCGCAATTGAGAACACACATTAAACAACCCGTGAATCTCAAAATATAAGTCCTGGCAGCTGTCCAAATGGTCCCTTGAAAGTATCTAAAGTGAAAAAATAGGGGTTCGGCATCCTGAAAGGCCAGTGCCTCTAAGACGTCAGAAAACTGCTAAACTTTGTGGATCAATCCTGTATGTATGCCATATTTATCGCACGTACCATTCATATCATTTTCGGTGGCAGATGTATGCTATTATTTAAAAATCCTGAATATTAAAACGTTTTCATTGGTCTTATTCTCATGTTGTCAGTTGCAGAGTCAAATGAGTGACCTGCAACCTCTATTATCATGAGCATACACAGTTACCAAGGCATCTCATGTAATATGCAAAAGACACCAAACAAGAGAAAACCAATCTACTCTTGCGCATGAGCTGTGAACATTGCATATTGCAAAGCTGAATGTCTGCAATTTCTGCGTATACAACACTGGTGCTTGTCAATTTCCGATGTTAGCTTAGCAAACGAGGCTTGTGAAGAGACAGTAAGCACACAAGGTAAGTAAATAGTGCTTTTAAAGTTTAAGCAATATTCAGCCGACAATACAACAATGAAACAATATGGCGAAGACGGAAACAAAATGGAGGCTTGTTAAAATTTGACATGTAGCTTTATGGGCAAATTGTTATTTCCTCATTACAGTACGCCCCTCATAGGGGCATTTTAAAACCGTTGTAATCTCCATATGTCGACGACGAAAACTTTCTGTCCTCCACAAGTTAAAAAAAGAGTATGTTACAGACCTATAATATCCACAAAATTTTGAGAGTTGGTGGATTTGACAGATTTGATCCCAGGCACTTTCTATTGCACTGGCTTGTAGAACATTGTGAGGAAGGTACAAGTGAACACAATGTCTTTGAATAACAAGCTGGGGAGTTTGACCCTATATTACACTGAACTTTACAGTGTTGCTGATCATCAGTTACAACGGAAGTAGAATTCCTTCAACTGCTATGTATAAAGTAAAGCTAAACATTTGCTAAGTATCATTTTAGAAAATCCTAATCGGGTGCAAAAAAATAGTGACACAGGTTTCAACGCTTATACCTCTTGTCTCAGTCTCAAGTTTATCGTGAAGATATGATTTCTCTTTTTAAAGGCTAGAAAACCATTTTACACTTGTAACAAATAACGCTAATATTGAAAAAGTCGTGTTCAGCTCTTTAAATCAAAACAATACGCTGCATGGCTCTCTGTTCTGCTTAAAAAGGGGAAGCTTATTCTGGTAATATTTATTTCGAAACGTCGAAGGTCGTATTGAAAGCAGAGGAATGACGTCGACGCGTCAGCTAGTCAGCGAAACCTGTCGGCAATTGCGGATTCACTGACATGTTGTGACATGTCACGTTCAATATCAACCGCTGATCAGCAATCGTTGAGGGAGGCCGATAGTTAAATTACCGGTCACCAAGGGTCAGTACACTGCCCTCTGACCCCGAGATAACATGTATTCTAAACAATAGTTCCATTGATACGACGTTACGCATCGACAGTTGGAGAATTGCCAAACATACCGATGTTGTGTGGCTATGAGACGCTATGATGTAAACTCGTTGAATTTAATCTGTGACCTCTATTGTTCTAAGGACATCATAATAACCAATACCTTGAAATTTACGTATTTGCTAGCCCTTGAATAATTTTAGACCTACCAAGTCCGGTATTATAATACAGTGGTTAAGAGTGAACTGAACACACTTTGGGTAGTCAGTTAGCATTCGTATGCGACTGATGAAAATACGTGACAAAGCTTAGCTATATACTTGCTACAACTTTGATCTAGCTTAGAAGAAGTGTGATTCCACAGTATTTGAATACTTCCATTGTTCTTGATATGATACATTTGTGTCTCCCTGCCTCTGTGCATCCACCCTATAACTGACCTATACATGTATATTTCCATTGGCTCATTTCGCTTGAAGAGCGCCCTCATCCCTGCATCCTAGAACTGACAAGCTGTTGTTACTCATGATTGTCCTTATTACTCCCCTTTTATTTTCACAGGGTATGAATTAAATAGCAAATCGCAGGAGATATTTTATATTACTCATAATATTATAATATTTTAAGACACTCAAACTATTGTCTTAACATACGTTTATCACATACATTTTCTGTCAAGTGTATTCATAAGAAGATATAGATCTCGTGGTGCCATTATTCGAGACGTTGCTTGTACATTTCTGTGTTACCCAAGGAAATATCAGGAATTTATTTCATAGAATCTCGAAATTACACCAAATAAGTATAGTATAGTACAGTATAGTGTAGTGTAGTGTAGTGTAGTATAGTATAGTATAGTATAGTATAGTATAGTATAGTATAGTATAGTATAGTATAGTATAGTATAGTATAGTATAGTATAGTATAGTATAGTATAGTATAGTATAGTATAGTATAGTATAGTATAGTATAGCATAGCATAGTATAGTATAGTATATAATAGTATAGTATAGTATAGTATAGTATAGTATAGTATAGTATAGTATAGTATAGTATAGTATAGTATAGTATAGTATAGTATAGTATAGTATAGTATAGTATAGTATAGTATAATAGTGTAGTGTATTTAGCGTAGCATAGGTGTTGTTGTTGTTGTTGTATTTTATTTATTTAAGTGTCCTATGTGGACTTATTCACCATTTCACTAAAATGAAGTGTTTTCTATTGCAACATCCAGCCTGCTGGGCTTATAAGACAGGTTAATAATAATGAATACCACATAAGACAAACAAGGATACATTATTCGTAAAGTGTGCTTTTCCTTCTCGAAAATGCCCTAAAAATGTAGTCTGCTAAATTATTACAGAATTTTATCATAAGTATACAAACTTGTTATCCTCGCTTAAGCCATTAAAATCTGGCATAACAGTCATTATTATACATTTACCATCGAGAACAATACTATACTATACTATACTATACTATACTATACTATACTATACTATACTATACTATACTATACTATACTATACTATACTATACTATACTATACTATACTATACTATACTATACTATACTATACTATTCATAATAAAATGTCCAATTTATAGTTTGGCTTTATTTATCCAATAGGTTTACATGCGTCGCACTTATTACCTGGCTGGATATTTGTTTAGCTCAAGTTATTAAGTGAGAAATGGCTACACAAAGAGGTAACTCTATTTGTATTTAATTTACTGGCATAGTGTTTCTCTGAACCTATCTACTTGATTAATATGGATAACCATTGCACCAAAACTGATGTGTTAATCAGGACGGTTATTCAATATGGAACATTATGAACTGATATCCGGGGCATTTACCGTCTCTTACGAACTAATTTTTTTAATAGTTCACATGAAGCATCTTCTTATCTCTTTTGTATTTTAAGTATTTTGCGTCTACCTGAGTGCATTGCCGAATAGGATATTAGGACGATTTTGTAATATTAATGTGATCTGATGTTAATCAGTCTCATTCATCGGTAATGACTGTCTTCAAAAGTTGGCTATTGGAAGTATTTTTAACGTCCAGGGGGGTTTTCAGTCGTGGTCTTCGTTACCATTTCAGGCTATAACCCTGTCCTGGTCATATTACCCAAAAGTAGTTGGGAAGTCATAAATGTGTTAGAGACTTTCTACTCTGTCTACATATCCGGTGACTTGTACACAAGTAATGAAGACACCTTTGTCTGCATTGATGTGCAGACCCTGTAGTTGGGCAACTTGCCAACTTATCTCTGATCCTAGAAACATTTATTTACGAAATAAAATATAAATTGTTAATTTGATCTAGTGATTTAATTTTGTGAAATCATTTTGATAGCTGAGAAACTATGTGAAAACAGTAAATAGCACTTTTCTATCGGTGTGTTGCAGAATATAGGAGACTTATATCTATCGTACCTGAAAAGTATATTTCTGCAGTAGCGAAGATACGGAGCGAAGAGATACGACCATTTGCAAGGAAACTCAACATTGACGATAATGAAATCGAGGATCTCGAAGCCAAAGAAAAAAATCCCAGTGAACTAAATATCAAATTATACGCAGATGGCTAGAACGATGTGGTGAAGATGAAGCGAGTGACCGACATTTTGCATGGGCTTTAAAAGAGATTGGTCAAGTTACAGCTGCTAGAACGTTTTTACAAGGTAAGGCCTATTACGTGATTGTGTTCATTCCTACGCACTGGCAGTGTTGTTTTCAAGGAAGTTTTTATACTACGTGCATTTCATCTTCCACCGATGGTAGATAGTGTCAGGAACTATAGGTAAATGCATTGCCATGATCGTAGGAGAGTCAAACGAACAAATAAATACACATATGAAAAGCAAGTGTGCGATAATAGCATTGTTTGCATCGGACGTTTGACTGCTGATAGTATGGTCATGACTTCAACAAAGATTGATGGTGTGTCGGTCTCTCAATTAACATGAAAACATATGACGTATCTGACAGATAAAGGACAACCTCCTTTCACTTGAATTGTAATGTACTACCTCTTAACCCTTCCAACTGTGATATTAGAATAAATGTGTGTCATCAAAGTCATGGTACTTATGAATAGTATTGTATGTTCTTAACGCTGAATAATTGACAAACCGAAACACTTAAATAATTTCAACATTTGCCATATCATTACTACGATTATCTTCGTTAGAGAGTCCACCTACACAGGAAACTGGATATTCAAGTTGGAGTTATGTAACCGAGAAGGATAACAAATGTAGCAGTATTCACTCATTTCAAACTGAAGACGAAATGTCCGTCAAAGAAACACTTGGATCCAAGGAACCACGTGAATCCAAGGACCAAGTAACACAAAGTAATACCTTGGATATTTTCTTCTCATACGTATTTTCTTAACTATTTAAGGTAGAGACACACGTTAGATGATACTTATTTTAAACTCACTTTTCTCAATAAATTTCACTTTTAGACTCCACACATTATATATTTTCTGTTAGCCCTATATCTCAACATTATGAAAAATATAATTATTTTTCGAAATCACAGTGTTTGTGACCATTTCTTTCAAAAATATGCGTTTTTTGAGTTTTTTACCTAAAAATATATTAGGTGTTACAGGACTATGGCGACTTGAGATCTTTTAACAAAATCAACAATTGAGTAGTCTGGCGAAAAAACGGTGTCCCAGATTTTCGGTAAAATTGATAGAACAAGAGAAATTCTTGCTGAAGTGAACGAAACCCGGTAATTTATTCAAAAACCCAGAGTTGTTACTTTCACACCTTATTGTGCTGAAACAAAAGGGAATAGAAAAATTTCTCTTCCATCTTGTTCGTCTGTCTGCCTTTGGCACTAAACAAATACTTGTGTACGTGTCATGCACCATTGAATCTAATTTAATAGTGTGATTAAAAGCTTGCTCAAAGTAATGGTATGAACATTTCCCGAAATTAGCTGTCAAGATAGATATTAATTTCAGCAATTTCAAGTGTCATAAACGAAACATCTCAAAAGCGGGCTCTGTAATTTTCATTGTACTTGCATACACCCTGAAAAGAGTATATGGATTGATTTATCTCTTCAGTAAGAATAAAAATGTTAGTAATAATTTCTGATCTCAACTCGAATCGAAGACATTACTTCAGGGTGATTGAAGAATCATGTACTTTCTCGTCAAACTTTCTTTCTGTTCTATTTAAGAAGATAAGCCGCCTCCTGAGCTGCGCAAACCGTCGAGTGTCTTTACTGGTAAGGAACACGATAAATGCCTGCAAGGACTTGCCCACAACTACCATGAATATAGACGCAGCGGAAGGAATGAGACAGGCGTGCATATTGAGGTAACACATATCGTGAACCTCATCCCTGTGTGAATTCTAATATTATAGCAAATCGGTCTCCGTTTTTCTCTCAGATACACTCACAGATATTCTTTAATGTAGAATTTGCCTCGAGGTCTAGAAAGTTTACAATATTCTTTCGACCTAACATTTAGTGGACACATTTTGAAGCTAATGAGTTATATTGAAAGATTTCACCGTCACAATTTTGTGAAAACAGGGGATTTCATAGTCCGGCGAAGAGAAAACAAAGGATGCGTGTTGCCATTTTGAATTTCAAATATGGGTAAATACCGGTCAATTTGCTTCTGTACTATTTCATTTTCCACCGTGAACCTAAATTTAGTCTTGACTTTGAAACAGTACGGTTAAAGGTTTGCTTGAGAAAAGTTTGAGAAACTTGTCTTTCATTTCGAAGCACATGCTACCTTAAACATATCTTAAGTTTGAATATTAGGTGTTAGCTTCTTTCTGATGTAGAGAAGTTTAGAGAATCCTTCGTTTTTATAGTATTAAATAAAAGTATACCGATGATAAAGTTTCCACAACTGTTTAAAAATAATCTCCATATAATGCCATTGGATCAATGACAAACTAAGAAATATAATATAAAGTAAGGGCAACAATGGGAAGATTCCTTCAGCAGAACCTTATCTTATTAATAATGATTTACTATGCCTATATTGGACTTCATTAGGTAATTGTAAGAAATCAACTGGTCTTAATGTAAATTTTCCATGACGAAATATCGAGAAACATAGCGAGGCGAATGATAATGAGTATAGCTAAAAGAAATTCCAATATTTGCGTACCAAGTCGTTCACAGCAGAGAGCGCTAGTTGTGCAGACTCAACAATCCTTCTTCGATTCTGACTGTGCATCTCATCGACAGGTACTGTACGGCTTGGAGGTTGCGGTAAGACTGAAATTCTCTCGTCATTCGTTTGGAAGAACTGGAAAAACTATTCAGGTGTGTTTGTTTTGAGCGGAACATCTAATAGCCTCCTTGATTTTGGATTCAAGAAAATGCTGGAGGTAAGTATTTTGCTAACAAAACGTTCGTTGTATCATTGAAACGTCGAACTGCGTATGCGCTTTAAATATCTTAAATAACAAATTAGTGGCTGCAATTTCTCGTTCGACAGTCACTGTAAGGCACTGGACACAGGGGAGAAACCTATGGTGTCCAAATAAATTAAAGTTTTAATGGTGTGACATTGATGCTCATTTACTCTTCTGTGGCTATTGGCTCTAAACTTTGTCAATCCAGATAGAGATTTCAACTCTTATTTACTCTTTGTGCCTTTCTGTGTTCATAGCTGAAGCCTATACAATCGTTAAAATAATTAATTAAGAGTTAAAATAATTAATGTGAGGAACAGCTCTAGGAAGATCATCATAAGTTTTTTTTATTGGTGTGTAAATTATAGCGCTGAATTAAATTCTAATCGCAAAAATCAATCTTCGGTGTGACCTTTCACGATACTTAGCGTAAGTACTCATCGACGGACAGTGGTCGCATTATTAAAATATATACGTCGCATGCCCGCGCCAGTACACTCACAAAACTCTAACAAATAAATGTCTGTCTCTCTGTCTGTCTGTCTGTCTGTCTGTCTGTCTGTCTGTCTGTCTGTCTGACTGTCTGTCGTCTGTCTGTATGTATGCATGCATGCATGCATGCATGCATGCATGCATGTATAAATGTATGTATGTATGTATGTATGTATGTATGTATGTATGTATGTATGTATGTATGTATGTATGTATGTATGTATGTATGTATGTATGTATGTATTATGTAATATGTATGTATGTATGTATGTATGTATGTATGTATGTATGTATGTATGTATGTATGTATGTATGTATGTATGTATGTATGTATAAAGTTGCTAGCTTCCATCCATTAGAGGTGTGTTCACATTTCGTCTAATTTATTTCCGTCTTCGAAATTACAGAAACTTGATATGGATTTATCAGACGAAGAGAAAAGTCCGAGTAGTATCCGGGTATGTGTCCTTGACAAATTATCAAATATGAGAGGATGGCTTCTTGTGATTGATGACGTAGATGATCCACGCCTCATTCAACAAGCTTTGCCAGTGTCTACGCCACTACGAGACGGACACATCTTGATAACTTCAAGAGTTGGGGAAGACTGGGACGATTGGTATACGCCAATAATGGTAAATCCTGTCCTGCCATTATCGCCAGAAGATTCTGCCTTGTACCTCATTCGAGAGGCTCACACCGAACTGTCATTAGATGATGCAGAGGCCATGTTAAAAAATTGGCCTCTGATAAAGAAGATGAATACGAAGCACTGCTGTGGCTTGGTAGTGAAGAAGGCTTGCACGGTTTACCCTTAGCTCTAAAGCAAGCAGGCAAATATATCTCAGAAAATCGATTCACCTACAGTGCGTACAAGGAGTTGTACAGGAAATGTAATCTCGAATGCTGCAACCGATGGGAAGTGATCCACTTGTCGGATGGTTGAAGTTACATAAGATAAATACTGACCTGGCACCTACATTAAGAATCTGTATAGAAAAGTATGCACATCAAATCAAGGAACTCAAAATCGAAGACCTACCAGATAGGGACATCAACATTCCTGATGAGGAAATTAGTAAAGTTCAAGTGGCGATCAACAACACCCGACCACAAGTCTTCGTCGATCTAGCTGACCGTGGGCGTCTTAACATTCTGACGACTTGGAAGATGAATTACGATACAATAGCAAAGGAAAACGACACCAGGGAATTCCTACACATCTGCTCGTGCCTGGCTACGCGTATACAGGTGGCATTATTCGTAGACGGGGCAAAATGTCTATATCCCGGAGATTTGAGGGACTCTATATACCCAAAACAAGGTAGTGGCCGTAAAAGTAGCAAGCAGGCAGTACAGAAGAAAATTATAGATTTATTTCAGAGAATAAAGCATTTCTCTTTTGCAACAAACGTGGTTGGAGAATCTGAAGAAGAAGAGCATCGTCGCAGCCTTGGACGCATGGGAGAATATACTGTCCATCGTCTCCTCCAGTTCGTTGTCTTTATGCGGTTCATCAAACCACACGAAAGAATTCAGTGCATCAACAACACACTTAATATCCTGGAGAAGCTTTTCCCAAAGATGGAAGAAAGTCAAGACGGTTCCACAGGTGGTGTGCGCGACAGACACTCCATCATTGCGTTTCATACACTGGCTCTTGCAGAGCAAATCAGGTCCGCAATAGAAGAAAACGGAACAGCGGCCCTCAACGATGTTAATCCGCTGTTCGTTGCCGTGAGCACATACCTATTCCGCCTTGGACGTGCACGTGATGCCAAGGTTCTTTGTAAAGTGATGGTTTCACTCAGTAGAAGCCGAAAACCAGTCAATAAAATCAAACTGGCGGACGGTATGATAAGAAAAGTATCGAATTATAACACTAAACAGACATTACTTAGTTAAGAATCAGTCACCGATGTTATCTCGCTAGATACCGTTAGGCTCATCCATGTTTTGTATTTTTAAGATACAAAAAAGCAGAGACGTCAGGGATTTTCTTTAAAATTAATTTATTAAAACTAATTACTTAGTCTCGGGATAAGTTTTAAAAAAAGGAGTACAAAACTTATTGTCTGTAGCTGGGACGGCACAAAACTCCTGAAATACAGTCTGAAGGGAGTAGTCTAGCCAGACACCGATGAGTGAGGAAGTGAGTCCTTCTCTGGGTACAGGCTTTATGTAAGTCTGAACCTTGCAGCAGGATCTCGAATATTCTGGTAACAATCCGTACCGTCGCTGTATTTATACTGAAAAAGTAGCTATATCCTGATAAGACCAGACAATTCTAGAATTTCTATTTGTGTGCTAATTACCAGTTCCAAAAATATATCTTCACTTGTAGTAAACGTGACCTTCATAATGTTCTAGACTAATTAAGTCATGGGGCGAACGACCTACATAAGAGTATGAATTTCACATTTTTACATTATATCCAGGTTTCAAGCATACATGAATATATTGTTCTCTAATTCAGAACTCTGCCATCTCGGAGAGGCGTACTTTCAAATTGGTGAAGAAAAACTTGGCAAGGCTGAGGAACGTTTGGGCGAGAGTTTTGCATTATTGGAAAAGATCAAGGGGAAAAATGATATAGACGTGTTAACAGGTAACTTAATCCAACCGAGAGCTAGATATAATATGCATTACTTTCCCTTGAAATTATTTATTGAATGTATAGTTGCTATAATCTGTTTACTTTGTAGTCAACATGGTGTACAGCATAATTAATGTTGCAACGTAATTAACAACAGGAGAAGATTCAAGCGATCAGACAACAACGCCATGATATTTATTAAGACCGTTGCAAGACGTTATCAAACAGAATGACATATTATTACTATTTTCGAAACACCCGACATCACTTCTTTGTCTTTTTTGCCAGACGTCGATATATCTTTCCTTCACGGATTTAACATTCATATGTGTAAAGGTACATTACTGTCTGTTATGTGCTGTTTTCGGTCTGTGTTTATAACAGTTGACAATGTATTAAGAATTTGACTTATTGTCATTGGATTCTGGACGGGTATGATTCTGATTATTTTATATAACTTTATTTATCATCATAACCTTCTTCTTCTTCTCCCTCCTCTGTCTGTCTGTCCATCTGTCTGTCAATCTCTCTCTCTCCCTCTCTCTCTCTCTCTCTCTCTCTCTCTCTCTCTCTCTCTCTCTCTCTCTCTCTCTCATGTAAATCACATTCAGCTAAACAACGCCATGCAAGGATACTGCAAAACATGAAGGAGTATTTGATGGACGAGGAAAAGAGAGTTAAGGTCAAAGTAATGTTAGAAGATATACTCGAAAAAATGAAGACACTTTTCGAAACACCGGAAGAACAACAAAATTTGAACATTGCCAATGGTAAAATTTGATTTTTTACTACCGCAATAAATTTTGTATATTGTTTAACATTAGATTTGATTTCGAACAATTTTGTGAACAAATCACTTTCAATGTTATTTCACCTGCCAAGAATGTTACAAGAAGAATTCATTTAAGTATTAACATTTTCAAACTTCTTCCTCTACCAGCCATGCACCAACTTGGTCGTTTCTATCAAGACACAAGTGACTACGAGAAAGCACAGCATCTTTTGGAGAAATCACTGGAAATAAGACAGACATACTGGCAGCGAAAATTTGGAACAGCTGATGTTGAAAGCGTTGCGTACGGTTTGACAAACCTTGCCAGAAATTATATCATCTCTTCATCTAAGGACACCAAGAAGACAGAAGAATTACTCGAAGAGGCCTTGAAAATTAAAGAAAAGAGATTGGCACCCACAAATGAGTCGTATCAGCTAGGTATACATGATAGACTAAAGTCGTATGCGTGTGTCTACATTATAGGCAATGAAAGTTATTACAACCCTTTTCAGAATTAGAGCGCGAAGCCACTGCAGTGAACTGCAATAAAACTGCTCACACTAATTAGTTTTCAGCTGTAGCCAGCTGGCAAAGTCGACAACATTGTATGTCCCATGCAGACAGTTTGTCTGGGGAAGTTGAAATAAAAAAGATTTGTACATGGACCAGTGCATGGTAATGTTACATTGTATCTTAATCTTGAACACAGGGTGCCAATCGTAAACTCTCATTTACAACTCGAGCCTCAGACAGAGCTAGTTTTGTCTTTGTACAGGCAGACATTTTGGTCTTTATCAAGTAGCCTTGTTCAACACCAAAGTGGCCACGGCTACTGCTGAAACTAATTAGCGTAAGCAGTTTTATTGCAGTTCACTGCAGTGGCTTCGCGCTCTAATTCTGAAAAGGGTTGTATGTGTCATTACTAGCAACATATTTATTCTCCGATCACATCTGGAGGAATTCAAACGTACATGATTTTAATGAACCACAATCATGTGTACATTTCAATTAAAATGAAATCCATGTAAGCCAGCATAAAATAATACACTGCTGATTTTTTTATCAGGTAAATACTATTTAGCCGCATACTATCGCATACAAGGACAGAATGACCTCTCTGAGAAGACTGCAGAGGACATCGTGACGGATACCTACAGGAAGAAGCTCGAAGGTTTACTACAAAAAGGATCAAATACTTCCGGCAAAGTGAACTTGAAAGAAGGTAGTATATTCAAACTTTCTGAACTAATTATTAATTAACAAGTGTGCAGAAACCATTCTTTCTTGTCGATTTCTCAATATGTATTACTGTGTACTATAACAGTCAAAATATACAACAGGTTTGATCGATGCTGCTATCTTGTAGGTTTAACCGTTTACTTATACTTTTTACTTATTCAATATTCTATAAGATATTTCACTTATTATATGAATGTGTCATCGTCTTCATCGGGTAACAGTGTCAATTTACTTCTTTTCTATCACACAGTGTTCCCTCCAGAGAAGATTGATATCTGAGATGTTGTCAATCAAGTGATATTTGATATGTGCTGACATCTTCCAAACAAACCGATCGTTACAAACGCAGGGCAAGACGAACATTGCATTTCCCCTTAAATGGCAATCTGTATTGAGTGTTAAAGACATTTTGCATTGAAGCTCCAAAGCTAGTTACTGAATTTAATAATGATAACGGTGTAGTTGAATGTCATCGACGGCTCGACACGTCGAATTTAAACAATCATGGCAATTATTCATTCTCAACAAGTCCATTTGAACGACTCCACCTGTATTGCTATTGGCTTGCAATTGTATTCCTTGTTTGAGGTGATTCCAGTTGTATGCATATATACAAATAAAGTGTAAAATAATTATCGGAAAGGAGATACGACTTTAACATTTTTGATATTCTAGTTTTCGTTTGAACTCATTTATGAAATTCGTCAAATGTTAGATACGTATATTTTTTTCGGTTTATCTTTCACTTAAGCTTATAATTAATAGACGATACTTAGCTATTTGTACTTGTTCAAACCGCTTGTCATTTTATACTTTTTAGTCCTGTTATATCAACATATAAATATTAATACTAAAGAGGTTTTGTTTTAAAGAGTACATCAATGCAATCTTTATATCTAAACAATAGTATTAGAAATGATAAGGTTAGTGCGATTTTAGATATTATTTTGGGCAAAGTATCGCATTGCTACATCTTTATAATTGTATTTTTTATATCTAAGAGTTTCTCACTGTAAGTTGTATTATCATTTATTAGCGTCTCTGTTGAAATTCATTATTTAGCGACCATACTTTCCCCATCGGTCACTAGCTGTACTTATACAATTTGAACGAATGAACAGTCAGTTAGTATTTCCTCAATATGACTTAAAATAGGCGTATTCTCATTGAACTGAGAGTTCACAGATTACTCAAAACGTAGCGGACGCCGAAATGTTAGTCACATAAGTTTTACATTTTGTCATTTGTCTCTTATATATCATTTTGGTCTATCATGTTTGTAGTTTTATCTTCAACAGATTCGTGTGTTGTCAGTTTATGCCAGAAGGACTTTGATTTTCACTAACTCTAATTTGGTTTTTGAAGCACTGAGATATTAGTGAAGGCATCAACCATATTTTATTATTTTAATCTCATTTACTAAGTGAAAAACTAACATTACTGACTAGCAATAGACCATGAGTTAAAAGACTATTATGGTCAAATATACAATCGATACGACGTTATTGAAACAAACAACCTGTAAATGTTTAGGAATTTCTCAGCACAATGTTACAGTATCAGCCTAGAAACTCAGTAAGTAGTAAAGACTGTTATTATAGTGATCAACAAATTAATTATCATTATGGTGACGTTTGCTATGATCTCGAAATAGGCTGTTGCTGAGCGACAAGATGCTTTTAATTTTAATTCATGTCTAAATAGACAGTTATCGAATGCCCCATGTTCCAGTAGTTTATTACAGTAGGCCGCTATATGCCTGTAGAAAACAACGTTATATGTAAACACAGCTACTGACATGACGGACCGAACTGTTCCCTAGAAAGTTTGAGCTCGCTATCAACGCAAATCAGTTTCTAATTATTTTGTGTTAGCATTTGGCAATTAAAGTGAGATTTCGTTTGTCTCTAGAATATTTCAAATCAGGATTGGCAACAGTGGCATTTTATATTAATTTATTTGACTCTTACATTCACACTGACACTACGGCATATCACCATAAAAATACCAAGCACGTTAAAATGTTCATAATGTCTTACGTCACCAAGACACCTAAATATTTCGTTAGACTGATGATAGGCAAAGCAGGTATGGACAGATAAGCTCACATGTTTGAGTGGATGACCGTCTCCAAGGACTAGTGTCCGAAACAACCAGACCATGTGCCTGTAATGACCTGGAATTTTTCCTCCTGTAGAGACACCAAGCACTTGATATTATACAACATTCTGATTTACATAACCTCATTAAATTGTTCATGTCATATATTAAGCCTCATATGTTATGCTTAAGAGTAGCGTCTTTTGTGTGAATTTATCCTGACAGTGATGATATCATTGTATGTGTCAGTACCAATGAATATGAATTCTATCAACACTTTATTGTATACAACCTGTCATAGAGAAAATATATTGATTTGCCTATATGTTATAAGCTCTGATTGCGTGTTTACTTGTAATCTCGCTCATTTGCCGATGTAATGACCTTTTGTGTGTGGCTGTACCATTGCAGGTCAAAACACATTCATGTCAAGGACGTGACCTGACGCCACCTCTGACTCCATGTGTAACTTAAAATTTATGCTTCAGCAAATTCAGCTAAATCTTGTACAATATGTTGTTAACATTTCACTTCTTCTGGAGTGTAGAACAAAATACATAACGTCTTTTCAAAACAACGTGTGCAACAGCATATGATTACTTTTGACTATTCACACCTTGTCAAAACTAGTCGCTATATAGGGAAGACATGGAGTTAAATATCACTCTTTGTGCATGTCCCTTTAATTTGCTCTTACTGTTTGCACGACTTTCTATCCCTTTCACAACTCGTTAACACAAATTACTATATGAAGGTATAGAGAATATAAGTCATTGTGCATATCCCTCGAATTTTCCTCTAATATTTGCACGGCCTTTTTTATCGATTAGGTGAGTTACCAGCATGCACCTTTTGAAATATAGTACGTTTGCCTGGCCTATGAGGCCAACCATCGCGACTGGACGGCTGATGCCATGGTCTAACTACTAGCTTATGCAGTAAAATGACCTCTAGCCTGTATCCCACATAGGAGCACACACTTGGGATGGTCATTAAATTGGACCTTCATCAATATAGACTTGTAACTCGGTAGAAAGACTTGTCAAGACAAATCGTCCAGGTGTATGAATTGCAGCAACCACTTGCTTAAAAAATCTTCGTCCTTCTTTTTGTAAACTCACCCACCATTTTGTGCATTTATGCAATAGGAGTCTGTCACCATATCTATAATAATATTGAGTAAACTTATAGCACATTGCTTTCAACCTAAACCAATGCAGAGAAAATAAGTCGATCTACGGCCGTTTGTTTGCAAAGTAAATCATACGGATGCGGCATGCCAGTAAATATGACGAAATGATATGACGTTATAGTTTTACAGAAAGAACACTGTATAAATACTCAACAACGAAAATTAATTAACCCGAGTAATATATTAACAAGCCGTTTTAACAAATATAGATCTGAATAATTCCACTAGTAAATATGACATCATCAAATATTTGAAAAAAACCCAGTCTTTACACGGACGAAAGTAGAACATACATGCACACAAAGATAAAAATGACAAGTGTGCTTGTATCTTCCTACTCTGCAATCGCGCCAATATTTCTGTTATGTTGCTGTTCAACTAAAGTTATTTTTGTAAATATATGACTTCAAATATTCCGGAATGGCTTGCATTAATGCAACTTGTATTCGTATTCATTCAATATTTTAAGAAACAGTATAAGGTTTCACTCTTTGCAGAGCTGAGGGCGCTCCATGAGACCGCTACGCACACGACAGTAAGTGTTGGCAGTTGTCGTGTACATAAACATCACATATGCATTATTTAGCCAATTAAACACAATGTAGATATTTCAATAAGTCGTGTTCACTATTCGATTTTAAGGCAGAATGCTCGTCGGACTCTCTAATTTTGGCAATTCTGCTTCTTTCTACTGCTTGTTTGGGTCCATGTTGAAGCTCTTAGAGTGTATAAGTTTTCGTGGTCTTACTTTTGCGAAAATTGAAGTTTAACTTGTACTCCTAGGCTTATATGAGGATGGCGACCATTTCGAAATTTCTGAAGACTCATCCATGGACGCTGTTTTGACAGCTTTGCACTTTCGTTTTGTGGATAGAATCGCAGGGCATTATATACCTTGTCTCCTACTTCTGATAATAAATTTATAATTGACGATTCCACCTAATTTATCAGTAAACATTTTGAAAGAGCATGACCTGAGCAAAAGGTGACAAGCACAGTATCACAGAAGGTTAATCTTACATCCTGACAGAGGGAGTTACTGGCTGGTTGGCTGTGTTACATGGCAAAAAGAATGTATGAGTTGGCCGAATTCACGATAGGTAAAATAACGTTGGACACACTGCTTTGTCGCTATATACCATACCTCTGAGATATTTTCACAGTTGCAGTGAACCGATTGGAGTTAGTCGAGAATTGAGTTTTCGACGCATTCCTGAAAAAGTTGGTGAATTCTATGAATTAGAAGGCATCAGAAGAAAACGAAAGCGGAAACGATAAACATCGAGGAACCTCCCGTACAAGAACCTGACACTTGTAGGTGTCATTCTCAGATAATAAGTATTTCAAAGTAACTGCAGACGGTTTCTAAATTGTCCATGAAGCAAAGGACGAATTTAGGATACCTCGTGGCCCTCTTCAAAATTGCTTACGTCAACATTATTGGCATCACGCTTGACAAACACACCTATGACATGACGTGTCTGCCAACAAGACCAGTAACTGGACAACGCTGCGAAATGGTGATGTATAATTATTGAAACCTAGGTCACACAAGATTCCAAATTTTCGGACAAAGTGTGACAGGACACAGTGGATAACTCGCAATCGAATTATGAGGGCGCACGCTCTAGATAATTATGCAAACCTGTTAAGCATAGTGTATATGCGTCCGCCATTGACAAATTGCGGCGGCACGTGTCCTGCCAGTCTTATGAATTCTACACTTACTTTTTTAACAGTTGTTTACAGACACACAAAACCAGACGAGCAAATCATTATATATCTTTGCTTTACTTTTGATTTCACAATGACAGTCCATCCTCCAAGAAAGCAGTATTTCTGATTTGTCATTCACTATCACAGAACCAAACACAGGGGAGGTGCTGCTCGGTATGACTTGGACACTTGTTCACATTGGACAAATGACCTCGAGTTTACGATCAGTAGCAAGATGTTTCACTTCATCAATATTAATACTGTATTTCAGATTCCCAATAGTAACTCAAAACGTCACTATAATCTGTTTTGACATGACCATGCATCTCTGAACAAAATGTTTTGATTAACGTTCTACTTAACTACTGAAATACATAACGCAAACCTACTTTTAAGATTTCGCTCTGAGGGGCCGACGGTTGTCAAAAATGTCGATGGTAGCCAGCCGAGTCCGCTCACCGATGATATCCCGCCAAAACGATTCGGTAATGCACTGAGGTGACCTATTTGTGAACTTAACCAGGTGTATGCAAATCACTTCTTTGTTAAATGTCACGTGATTACGAATATTCGCGAAAAATAGCCTTAAGGTCAGATGCGTGCTCTGCTGCAGGGTAGCAGTAATAGACTAATCACAGCAAAGTCCCACGCACACCAAAACGAATCAGAAATCTTGATAAAACGCAGCATCATTATCGAATACTAATAAAACTTATGTGTGTGTACGCCAGGATATTTCTCGATTAATCGTCCGAATGTACATCGTTACAAAACTCATCTATTGCAAGAAGCGATATACAAAGTTGTATGCAAATGAGAACAAGTGTCGCGAAGTGTAGCGAAGTAAATTAACACTACAATTGAAAGCTTAATGTGTTAGAAGTGTTGGTTTGTATTGTATAAAGCATTCTGTAAAATTTGAACATTCAGTTTCGTTGACGTATTGTCGAAATAAAGCTGAGAATGGCGTACTTGATTGCTTGTCATGGAAGGATATACATGTGTAAAGCGGACCTATGTTTCGCTGACCGCACACGGTCGCGCGGTGACCGGTACTGTGGATGCAGAATGAAACCCTTGGCCTCGGCGAAAGTTAACTCAACGCGGCGCCGTATAGGCTACATCGTACTCAAGCCAAGTCTCACCGTTGTAGGGTAACAGCTCTGATGATAACTTATTTGCTCGAGTTGTGAAGTCCATCCTCCCACGTAAGTACTTCTGTACTGCAATTAAAATATGTTAGTAGCTGTGCGTGCGTGCCACGAGTCGACTGTGTCAACACACCACCGTCCCTCGTGGGTGGAGGGACGGTGAACACACTGACTCACAGCCCTGCCACGCAGAGGTACGCTCGATCATATTATACTCGAATTGACTGAATTTGATATATTCATTGCACTGATTTCGGTGTATAGTCGATCATATGTGGTGTGACAGTTGTGTCAACATATGGTCATACGCTAGAACCGCCGAGGATCGAAAGAGTGAACGTTGCACGAAACCGCAGGTTATTCACGGCATGGGTATATTAGCTGTGCGTGGCAGGACTGTGTTTTACCGGGGTTATACGGCCTCCCGCCTTATAACGCCGGTAAAACATTGCCCTGCTGCCACGCAGAGCTGGGGGTTTTACCCCTTTCGTCAGCTGAGGTAACCTGATGATTCACTGTATAAGTATCGCCGTGCGTACAGGTCTCAGGCGTGGCGGAGGCCGTAACGCCGGGAATACAGACCTGTACGCAGGGCTACGTAGTGTACTTGCTTAGTCACACACGTTCTTTTTTCGTGTTCGTGTCTTAGATTTTTTTCATATGTGGAACACGTACACGTACATACGTACGGGAGCTGAATTGCATTACATACGCTGGCGATTCAGTGTACTGTACAGAGATGTTTGATTAAAACGATATGGCATCAGCGGCCAGGAGGTATCATACGGATAGAGGTCACACTGTGAATCATGGAGGTAGAAGGAGAGATTACCTCCATGGTGAGATCAAGCTTGTTCTCACGGGATCGGAAGCAGCTGTGCCGAGCCCGTATGCTTTATGTTCGGACAGTGCATGCACTGACGAAATTTTTCAAGTAAAATGGTTTACATGCTGTACAGTATCATGGATCGTAAGCATGAGTGTGTGTTCACAGTTTCCTTACCTACACTCATGGAGCTAGGAACAAATACCATTTCTGGCTCCATGCTAAACTGGTGTATAAAAACTCCGGTGTGTGCATAGTTAATATTTAACTTTGCAAATTATTGCATATTTAACTTTCATGGAGTCACAGATTTGATAATCATTTTCATTCTGAAGGTCTGAAAGTCCGCTCTACAATTATTGTTTACATGTAGCGTTCAGGGAAATCAATCGAACGGGACCTTGTAAACTTCCGGTTCAGGGGAAAGGCTGGCAGGTAAATGAACAGAGGCCACATATAATCCATGTAGTGCATTTGGTGAAATTCAAAAATTTAATTTCTTGTACATAAATGCCCTTATCACAGATATTTTAACAATATTAATTAATGATTAATGTAATTAATGTTATAGAAATAATGGGTGATGCTCTGACCATTATTATTCATTTATGGCCAAGGGCGAGAGGAAAGTCAAGAATTTACAAGGCTTAGCGAGCAAGCTTATTTTGGCTTTCAGTCTTGCCAAGCCTATAGATAAACGTTAATGGTCGGGGCAGAGCCTGTTATTTCCATGATATTACCAACAAACCCTAGAAAATCATCAAGATTTACAAAAATTTCCCATGTGAAAGACAACGGAGCCCCAGAACTTGTGCAATATTGCCTGAATACATGGGTTTATGTGCCAGAGAACAGGTGACAATTTGCCAGACACCAGGATGGCACATAACCCATGTATTCAGGCAACAATATTTTTATTACATGCCTCTGGTTATAAATGCTGTATGACATTTAGTTATATGCTGGACATTTTCAAACAGTTTTACCATTATTGACCAGCATCAAACGGATTTTAACGAAGGTCAAAATAGAAGTGTGCACATGTATATTTTACATCTATCATTCAGGGTCTACTTAGATGTCGAAAACATTGTAGGGCTTCACTGGCCTTGGTAACCATGGAAACCAGTCAGTACATCGTTCACCGACCCCCTAACTCCCCGGATGTTCCTTTTCAAATCAATTCATTAATTTGCACTCACATCAAGGCATGTAATAAGCAATGCACAGTCATGGCCACCCTAAAATTTGTCAAATCTGGAGATTTTAAAAAAATGTATAACTTGGGCCACAAGTGCTTCATTTTGTTTTTGTGATTGATTATGATCTTTGTACAATTGACAATTTACATTTTTGATGAAAAGTCACAATGTTAGCAGCATTATTTATATTCATGGACATCAAAACAAACCATTACATAATGTGTATTTGTGGTCAGTCACATGGTTCTGCTCCACCAATTAAATGAGATGTCTATAGCATGGTAATACATAATGAATGAGTGTATGATTTTACTGATCTTTTGACCCATATATCATAGCTTCTATGATTAGAAAGTTGAGTATCCATTGTACAGACGGTGAGAAATAGGACTATCTGCAAGATTCTAATTCATTGTATTCGTTGACATTTGCCTACAGCTGTTAGTATACCTCGCGTAACCTGGTCGTAAAGCCTCAGAGGTACATGTATGTGAAACTTAGAAGGAACAAGAATCAAAAGATTGATAACTGCTCTTTGACAAAATCCTTCATCAGGTAAGATTTGATTTTCAATTTCCTGCACATGTCTCGTTCGTTATCAGTTAAGCTTTTCACATGCTCGGTTTTATTTGGCGGAATTGTAATACTTTCTTCAACATCAACTCCCTCAATGCTCTCTACGTAACTTTAATACATGTAGTATTTCAGAATATGCGTCTGTAGTGTGATCTCCTTGGCAAAAATTCAACAGGACAAAATAGAGCAAGTGCAAATGAAATTCATGAAGTTCTTCTGTTTCAAACATAGCATCCTTACAGCTGAAATAATAATGGATAATTCTGCAAGCGTTTTAACCTTTAGCCTCTTTATCATTGGAGATTATTTATATTTTTATACAATATGTGAATAATATGTATGATTGTCCCAATCATGTTTCATATTAATTTTGATGTTTCTCAGTAAACTACATGTACAAGAACTCGCAGTATAAAACTCGATGTTTTTAGGTACTTGGCTCTTCAAAGATGTATGGCTACTTTAAATGAATCGTGCATTTCCAACCCTGCCATTGACAACACTTTATCTTGTCAAAGTTTCAGATGCTTGGTCAGAATGCCATGCTTAAATTTGTACATTTTTAATGGTTTCATATAGTTTGTTGTTTGTTGTTTATTGTTTATTGTACTTCATGCATTCATATATATTATTATGTTTATTTTATGGAGCCTGTTAATGTGACTTGTTCCTGTTGGTCTTTCTTTGAAATAAATATATAAAGATATTGCTACTTGCTTGAATACACGTCTTGACCTACATTATGTACCTGTTTCCTTTAAAAAGGTCCACAATCACCAGTGATTACAATGGGTTTAGGGCAAAGTTATACCAGTGATGGAAGGTTTATTAAAATTACAGAAGTCATAAACAATCAAGTTGTCTTATCTTGCATATAAAAAGCCATGTTTTAGAATGAACTGATGTAAACTAATGTCAGCAATTTGCAGGAGATAATATTTACATTGCATGATTCAAGTTAATGTTTCTTTTCACCCAATCAGATTCAAGATCCCTTGCTGAGGCAGTGCATACTGGGCAATGACAACCAGGTGAAAAGCAACATAGTGACAATACCATCCTCCATTGCAAAGCATATACACAGTGTGTGGCTATGCAGAGAGCCAACACTGAACAGAGATGATGGTGTTGTCATCAATGCAGAGCAAAAACCTGTGGAATTGAGGGAATCTTTCATCAATATATTTATTTTCCTAAGACAATGGGTCCTTGCTGTGGCACAGGTTTGTACTTACACTGTTCAGTGTTTCCACTGGGTAAATTTTCCCTTAAACCATTCTGGCTAATTGAGACCAAAATTGATTAGCCAGAACTATAGCCATCAAAATTACATGTAATTGCATTTATGATTTTTATCCAACTGACAGTTGTATATATATACTCAGGTGGGTCCTATCAGTTGCTACAGTGGCAAGATGACATAAACTGGTCCAATAATCATTTCTATTCAAGGTAATACATTACCAGTCCATTGGACATTTGTGATTTAAAAATTTAAGTAGGACTCATCCTGACCGACTGATAATTAGTGGCAATGAAAATAAACAACTATTTTTTATGGAACAAACTGCTTTCTTAATAACATTCACAACAAATTTTATTTCCTGTGTGCCACACACTTATGTGACTTAATTTTGCACTTTTGTAAATGTATCAAGATGTATTACAAGTATTGCATCATTGACAGGGTAACTTCAAGATGTTTCCTTTGAAAGATCCATAGCTTCTGCCTCAATCATCAAGTGCTTTCAGTTCTCCAATCACAGAGTCTGATTATTAAACCAACTGTTCACTTAAAGAAGGTGTACTCCAAGCAGTAAATGCTTAATAGTTTCAAAATCAAACTGGGTGTATACATGTACTTTAAAATATCCTGTCTGGCCACTTTATATGTCTTACAGAAAAAAAAAAGCTGACTCTTCTCTTATTAAAACACTAGTCATGGAAATTCAACAAACTATTCCTGGTACACTTTCTTTTTTGTAACTACTACTACCCTGCAACTCTGCGGACAACCTGTGCAATTATCTTTTTTGCTTAATTGTACTCGAACACGACTTAGCATGTCGCAGTGTGCTGCTTGTTGTTCAGCGTAGTAAACATTCAACAGGACAACATCCTGGGCATATCTTCATGCAAATATTATGACCAATGCCTATCCACAATACAGTGTTACTCAGTACGTGTACACATCATGGCAGGAGGTGACCCCAGCCTATATCCACAAATACATGTACACAGTATGGAAGATAACCCGGCCTATCCTCAATCCAAATGCATTCACATGGTATGGAAGATGGCACAGACATATATCCACAATACACATAATATATGCAATGGAGGATGGCCTAAGCCAATACACATACATGCACACAGTATGTACATGTATGATGAATCAGCTGGCCTATATAGAATACAAAATGGGAGATGACTAAGGCCTATCATTAATACAAACAGTCTGTACCTGTATCGTATTCAGGATAGGCCCAGGTCATTTTCAAAATGTGTACCTGTATTGTATTCAGGATAGGCCTGGGTCATCTTCCATAGCAGGTACCTGTATGTGTATTCTGGATAGTCCAGAGTCACCCTGCGATGCTGAGTAATTGTTTTGTGGATAGGCCTGGGTCATTGTATTTGCATAGGTTATAACATTTGCATGAAGTTTGGCTCAGGACGTCATCCAATTGACAGTTTACCACACTGTGCTCATTAATAGCTGCCTCTGAGTTTGCTGCAGTAGTGTCCTACGGTGACGTTTTTGAAACACTGGTTTCATTTTATTCACCACCCTTGCTGTCATTGGCTGCTGTTGTCTGCTTAGTTTTTGAAAATATACTGCAATCAGTATTTCCTGACTATGTTAAAGCATTGTTTACAAAGCACTTGTCATAAAATAACAAGGTCATTGCATGCAGCCATCTGAAAGCATGGCATATAACTTCATAAGTTACTGATTATAATAGTTTTCTGAGACTACACACTAAAGCAACGAAAGAATGACAACCCAGGGATGTTGAAAAATCTCTCTGCCTTTTAAAGGTGGAGCCTCCCTTTAAAAGGACGCAAAGCTATAGCAGCGTTCATTGTGTTAGTGGACACCAAACAGTCAACACAAGGTTACACGCTCCAGAAAATGCCACTTTTTAGTTTTCCCCGGCCACAAGAAGGCAGACAGACTGCCAAGCGGTCAGCGTGAAGTTGCTGCCGATCGGACTCTGTGGTTATATTAAAAGTCTAACGCGACTAGAAGACAATTTTTTAGGAATTGAGTGTTTGTTGTGACTGTTGGCGATTTAAACTGACCGTCAATCAAACGCTTGTATAAACTCTGTTTGCAGGATTAGCAAAAGGTGATAAAAGGTTGAGATCAGTTTGTGTAATTAATGTTATAGAAATCAAACATCGTACTGGCCAAGTGTTGACTGGGAGAAGAACTCCACTAATGCGAGAACCTGGGATTGAAAAGTGCGGCTTTAACTGCACTCTCGATCAGCCCCCTGAAAAATAGCACAGACCAGTTTGGCGAAGGATAGTTGAAAAATATTTCCCAATCTGCAGACATTTCATTTGCCATTTCACGCTCTTGCGAATGGCAGCGGAAACACTGCTGTTGTCATACACATTTGTAGTCCTTTTTTAAAATACCCTCTTGAGTAGATCAAATGTATTACACCTCTACCATACTATTTAATCAATAACTTTGTTGTGATAATCATTGCTTACACATTTTTGGTAAAGTTATTTTCTCTTATTTAGCTGAATTTGCTAAAAAATTTTCTTGCCACTTGGCACTCTATGAATTGCCTAGTGAAATGCAGATGATATGATAAATGCACATGACTAGACATTCAATACATGTAGCTTCATTCGTAGGATCCATAAAACTGTTATGATGAAGTATATTCCAATGAGAGAATACATCTGGTATGCACACGTGATTTAGAATGTTTACATGTGTCTAATGCTTATCATCATTAGGGTTAAGGACATACAGAGTGTTTGCAATTCATTGTAGTACATCCCATCACCAAAGTATTTTAATCATTCCGGTTATCATTGTTATTTAAAGAGTTATAAGTAATCACGAGTCTATGTGTTTACAATTCAGGATCAGCAGTGCATGCTGCGCAATATCAAGGATGAGAAATACCATTGACCTTGACAAAGAGCATTAAAGACAAAGTGGAGGGCTTGGGATTGGACTTGGATCATGACATTATTACGAAGATGAATGGAAATGATCAAACAACAGGTAAATTTCCATTTTAGTCCTTGCACCACAGTATATATACACAAGTGGCTGTTGCAAAGATGTGCTGGAACTGGTATCTTGTAACTTGCACAAAGTGTTTTATGTTAGTTGTCTTTATAGCTATACACATGTCTAGCATGTTTACAATTACAAGAATACTATTTAGAATCACAGGTTCACAAAAATATTAGTGATACATTTCTGTATTTTAATTGACATTGCCAGCTGCAACTATGTAGGTACATCAGTTTTACACTAATTCATCCTGAATTATACACAACATGCATGTGACAGCAATCCTCATTCTTAAACTGTGCAGGACATTGGTTGTTGCCAATCTACATTGTATTACATATGACATGAGCAAGAAGGAAAAAGTATGGTTTAGATGTCTAGGTTAGAGAAACATGCATATAGCGGAGAGAAAAATAAATTTATTGGTCCTTTACACAAGAATTCTTGGATATGTGACACACAAATAAACTAACTTTTTGTGAAGAGAAATTATTATCTTCCATGATTTGTCCATGATTATCTTCCATGAGTTTATTATTATTACTATGTTAGGGAACAGGTGTGTATATCCATGCAGAAGAGGAAGCAGGATAAATCCAAACCGACTATAAGGCAGCATTTTACCATTCAAAGAAAGGAACCAACCACCAGGGACAGTTGTCTCAAGATGAAGACAGTGGGATTGCACCTCCATTTGGTAGAGGATTTCCTATTAGTCAGTATGGTGGAGAGACGTGCACCCTTACACTGCTCAGCACACAGATTTGTGTATGTTAGGATCAGAGGCTCCTAAACCATAGCACCTACCACAGATAAAGAGTGGCCAACTTAACAGACAAAACCCTCAATACTAAGCATCATCAGTACAGAACTGTTGAAGGTATATAATTATATACCTGGATATATAATTCAACTTTCAGAGCACTGAGAAAAGACAATTATTATTTCATGCCTCCCCTCAGTATCATGGTGATCTCTGTAGTATAGTAACGGACCTGTAGCTAGTTGTCACTTGTGATGATTGTTTATAAACATTCCATTATAACTTCTTTTTCTGCTCCAGAGGGTGTACATGTCAATCAGGACCCAGATTTACATATACTTGTCAATAACATTGCAATGTGCACATGTATGATACACTTTGTTTCCCAATGAGCTTCCAGAAGAAGAACAAAAAACTGGAGTTGATATCAAAAGAAATTGTGAAAAATTCATCAAAAATTACAGCTATTGGAGCCCAAATTTCATGGGGAGCTGTCATTATTTACGGAGTACAGGTCGGAGAGGAGATGTTGGAGGAATTTCGTCGGAAACTCTAAATTTTGAGTACCCCCCAAACCATGATGAATTTGAGTAACCCCCCCCCCCTCCCTTACATGGAATTTTGACTGACCCCCACACTCAATTTTGAAAAGTTAAATTTCAATACATGTATTTCTACAATTTACATAAATACAGCAAGAGGAAAGACCATTCAAATCCTTGTGTACCCTGCGAGATAATCATTGGTTATCTCATGACGGTTGAACAAGGTGAAACCAACAAAATGAAATTCAAAGTCACAACAAAACATAGATGTCAAAGGTTACACTATAACCAGTATACAACCACATACAGTTTTGTTGTATGTATGGGTATCATAACAGGGTCCTCACTAGGATACCGACAGGGTAGACTTTGAAAGTACAGATTGAAGAACATGCAGGGCTGATGGGAAAGTGTCCGCTTGGCTTGCTCCCCTCCCTTGCATGGAAAAGTTTGAGAAATTGTAGTGTGCATTGGTGCAGTTTGGTGTAATATCTAAGAGGTATTTTCAATGTGTAATTTTACTGAGTAAAAATTTGTAGAAATTGATGTGTGAAGTAGGCAATCTGAGAGGTGTTTCAATACATTTGCACCAAAAATTGAATAACCCCCCCTTCTTTCTCTCAACATTTTGAATAACCCCCTTATAGCTTTCAATATGACCCCTTCACATTCATCTGACCCCCAGGCTGTAACTAATGATGGCTCCCTAGGAGATATATCTTCAAGCTTGTGCGATATGGATTTCAGGCAATGTCAACTTGTGGACAAAAGGATACAGAGAATGTTGCAGATTATTGCAAATGGGACTAACTTATGAATACAGCACACCAAGTCACATTCCATTATCAAGAAAAAAAGCTCAAAACTACATCTGAAGTTGGCTTTGGAGATAAAAACTATTGCTTGCAATCATCGACCCTCATTACTCGCAACGCGCTATGCCAGAGCAAAGTGTACATATTCAGAACATCAGTTTGATCGTTCATGAGATTCAATGTTAAGTACCAAGTATTGTTGTTGGGACCGCTTGGCAAATAAACTTAATATATTTCAATATTACTAAGATTACACAAAGAAACCACAGCAGTTGCCTGTCCCATTTTCTCGAAGGTGTATGTTGCAATAAGTGAAAATATTTCAACAAAATTCACCTTTAGCAGTCAGACAAGCTTATGAAAATAGAGATTTATATATGTAATCATCACTTGTTTATTTGTATTCTAATGGATATAACTTTAAAAGAACAGACAGGGAATCAAACTGTTTTCTATTTTAGCTCTGCAGTTAGTGTGAATGAGCCTATCTTGTGTACCCTGGTAGGTGTGTGTTGTTGTTGGTCATCCGTCAACTTTTAGCATTTTGGGGGTGAATTTGCTTTTAAGCTTCACTATCAGCAAAGCAGAGCTAATCTAATGAGTGGATATGTATTGTTGTTTGTCAGCCTTTTAGCTCTGCTGTCAGCAATGCGGAGCTTATCAAATGGGCTGATTTTACGTCATTGCCCATCTCTCCCTCCGTCCATCATCCGTCCGTCCGTCATCCATCACAATTGCGCTCTTCTCTGAAATCACATAAATTGTCTGGTTGCTTTGAAATTTGATACTCGTGCAGAATTTGCATATTTCTATATTTTAGGTATTTTTTTGCTGTTTTTGGTCACAAAATCTATTTCTCTGAAGTTGCTTATCTGATTGCTTTAAAATTTTATATGCATTTCACTTGGGGTGACCTCAGTTAGGTTAATTGTTCAAATTTTAGTGAAATATGCAAATTTGTATTTGAGGCAATTCTTGTCATTTTTTTAGTCCCCATGGACACCGTCCGGGGGACTTATAGGTTTGGCCATGTCCGTGCATCCGTCTGTCCATGCATGCGTGCGTCCATTCACGCAGATATCTCAGAGATGCCTGGAGCGATTTCACTCACACTTGGTACAAGGATTACTTCATAATCATACATATGCAAATTGATTTGTTTTGTGATATGATCCAATATGGCTGCCATGCGGCCATTTTGTTACGATTTTTTTATGTGCAGAGCCATAACTCAGGCACATCTCAACCGATTTTATTCAAAGTTGGTACAAGGACATTGACCTATATCATACATATGCACGTCAATTTGTTTCACGAAATGATCCAATATGCCGGCATGACAGCCATTTTGTTATTGGACACCGTTGTGCGAAGCACCAAAGGTGTCCTATGTCGCCACAATGTCTGTGTGTGTGTCCGTCTGTCCGTCCGTCTGTCCGTCCATCTGTCCGTCCGTCCGTCCGTCCGTAGACAGATTTTGTTCCACTCATAACTTAAGAACCCTTAGGTCCAATGTCATGCAATTTGGTATTTGGTATTATCATGATGAGACTTAGATCTGATTAGATTTTGGTGGGTGTGGCTTATTAATTAATTGCTCATTTGCATATTTTATGACTTTTTTCGTTCACGCAGATATCTCAGAGACGCCTGGAGCGATTTCGTTCAAACTTGGTAAAAGGATAGTACTCTACCTCATACAGATGCACGTTGATTTGTTTCACAATGCGATCAAATTTGGCCGTGTTAGAGGACTTTTTAGTTTTCACCTCCATAGACTCCCATGTATAAGGCAGTCCATAGACTCCCATGTTTAAGGCAGTCCATAGACTCCCATGTATAAGGCAGTCCATAGACTCCCATTTATAAGGAAGTCCATAGACTCCCATGTATAAGGCAGTCCATAGACTCCCATGTATAAGGCAGTCCATAGACTCCCATGTATAAGGCAGTCCATAGACTCCCATGTATAAGGCCAAGAAAAATAAAAATTTAGTTTCTCATCGTATTCATATTGCAAAAAGGATGCAGTGACACAGTTTTTAGTCCCCACAGATAAAGTCCAGGGGGCTCATAGATTGGGTCATGTCAGTCCGTTAGTCCATCCATGTGAGTCCATCCGTTCATGCAGATATCTCATACGCTTTGACAAAATGTCACGTGACCTTTGACCTCAAATATACATATTTGTCCATAACTCGGTAACCACAAGTGCTAAACCTTTCATATATGGTATGATGGGACACCTTATGACGCCACATATTGTTCCTCGTTAATTATGCACATATCTAATTTTGAGCGAGCCAATAGAGCTAGAGGTCTGATTTTTGGTATGTAGGGATAACTTAGCAATACAATTTTTTTGAAAAAATGTCACGTGACCTCAATGACCTTTGACCTCAAATATACATATTTGTCCATAACTCAGGAACCACAAGTGCTACACCCTTCATATTTGGTATGATGGGACACCTTATGACGCCACATATTGTACCTCATTAATTATGTGCATATCTAATTTTGAGCAAGCCAATAGAGGTAAATGTATGATTTTTAGTATATAGGGACAGACTATAGGATAGAAATTTTTTGACAAAATGTCATGTGTCCTCGATAACCTTTTACCTAAAATACACGATTATGTCAATAAATAAGTAACCACAAGTGCTATGTCCTTTATATTTAGTAGGATGGGAGACCTTATGACAACACATGCTTTACCTCATTAATTATGCCCATATATAATTGTGGGCAAGCCAATAGAGCTAGAGGTCTGAATTTTGGCATATATGGATTAATTAGCAATACAATGGTTTTTTTTCGCAAAATGTCACGTGACCTTGATGACCTTTGACCTTGAATATGCATATATATGCATAACTCAGTAACCACAAGTTCTTTACGCTTCAATTTTGATAGGATAGTAGACCTTAAGATGTCACATCTTGTACCTCATTTATTATGCACATATGTATTTCTTGGCAGGCCAATACAGCTGGAGGTCTGATCTTTTTTCCCGATTTAGAACCATAACTTAGACATGCCTCTTGTTTCAAAATGGGAACAATGACATAGACCTATGTGTCCGTAGATCTGAACATATACACTCCAGTGATACTTCTTAATGACCTCATTTCCCTGCCCCATCAAGACTAATACTCCTATTACAAGTGGGGACTATGTCATTGTCAATGACTTGTTACTTCTAGAATATACAGAATATTATCTCACATAGTGAGTGTCTGAATATTATTCTGAATTGTATTCTAAAGCACATTCTGAAAGGACTCTTCTGGAATATACAGAATATTATCTCACTAGTGAGTGTCTGAATGTTATTCTGAATTGTATTCCTAAGCACATTCTGAAAGTAACTCTTCTGAAAATTTCACATTCTTTGCCACTGCACCATCTCCCTAATACATACTGATGACCCACGGTGTCCACTCAAGTCTCACTTTGATTATAATTATTTCATGTACGGAGCCAAAAATCGGGCACTTTCAACATCAATTTTATTCAAAGTTGGTACAAGGACATTGACCTATATCACACATATGCACATCAATTTGTGTTACAATATGATCCAATATTGCCGCATGGCGACCATTTTGTTACAATTTTTCATGTCCTTAGCCATGACTCAAACATGTATTATTTGGGGCCGTTTTTGCCATTTTTTGTGAAAAACTTTGTTTCTCAAAAACTGCTCATCTGATAGCTTTATATTTGGCAGACATGTTCTTACTGATGATCTTATTGTGACATTGTGTATTTTTACAGCTGTCCTTAAATGAGCTATCAAAGATTTCCACCCTCTTCATCATAAGTGTCAAAATAGGTAGTCTCTACATAACACAGCTGAGCTTTATCAGCTGCCATTACGCTTGCTTACAAATAAAAACTTTAATGATACCAATATGTCACAAACCATTAAAAGATAGTTCCATGTTGTTTTGAAATGAATGATTCATGACATTGATTATCAATTGGAAAACGCCCCCTAGTACTTTTCCCTTCAGTGACTTTGCTTTGCTTCACTCACTCGGTGACCCCCTATTTTAACCATCATGGATTAGGGTGTCCCACCTTTCCAAAATTCTTGGAAAAACACTCACTGAAACCGACAAGTACATTATTCATCAACACATTTGTCTCACACATAGTTTATTCTCTGCACACCACAGCAGGACTCTGTCAGCCGCTAGGTCACTTTTTTGGCATAACTCTTCTTCCCCTAAACATTTCAACCTATACTTTGAATAGGTCAAGTGGACCCCAGTACAGTTGGTTAAAAACAACATGTTTGAGTGTTGAAAACTTTGTGAACCTGTTTTATGCAGCTATAGGTATGATGCATCATTTTCCTCAGAATATTTCAGATTATGTACAATGATCAGTCTAGGCTTTATGTGCTCATTGGTATGCCTGTAAAAATATGCAGCCAAGTATTAAAGCTGTGTATTGTGAAATTCTCTTGTTACACAGTAAAGACTTTTATCACAATACTGCATGCTGATTTACATGGGATCATAATCAGATCTCATCCCCAGTTGGTAGTATTGACATTGTATCAGCTGTACACTGATGTATACTTGAAGCTTCCTTACAGATGTAAGATGTAATTGATTCCTCCAGTAGTTCAAATGACATTGCAATTGTCACCTTTGTAATTAAGTAAAATATATGTTATTGTTTTCCAAGGCCTGCATATGTAAGAACACTTGGTTGATTGTGTATCACTCTTTTACAATGTAATACAGATATTTTAATGGTAAATAAAAGTTCCTAACATGCTTTTATACAACATTACATGTATTTCTGTCTCTGTCATATTGTGGGATGATCTGTGTGTGTCTCTTGTGTTTTGTACAATGTATTGGAATATATTCAAATAGATGTAAGCCATCGTGAATATCACATTAATACTCCGTGCCAAATGGCAAGGTCATCAACTTGAATCCCACCAATTTCAATGTGTCAGAGATATTATTCATATATTATCGTAGAAAGCATTATTTTTTTCAAGAAAATTGTAAGTATACATCTATGTGTATACTTGAAGCTTCATGGGATCATAATCAGATCTCATCCCCAGTTGGTAGTATTGACATTGTATCAGCTGTACACTGATGTATACTTGAAGCTTCCTTACAGATGTAAGATGTAATTGATTCCTCCAGTAGTTCAAATGACATTGCAATTGTCACCTTTGTAAACGATTGGAACTAATTTGGGATAATTTGTTTAACTTATTTTTCAAATTTCTCAAAAGTATTAGATGCCATATAGCTGAATGTTGTAATTACTCATAAAACAAGTGTGTAACGTAAAAAGAAAAACAATTGAGCTTACATTTCAGGTTAAAACGACCTTACTTCACCATCCAATTATCCTAAATTAGTTCCAATCGTGTTATATGTTTAAGTGATGAAAATAGGAACACGGGAATTTCACATGATGGGTTTTGCAACATGTAAAAGTGACGTTTGAACATTAACTGTTAGATTTGTATTCATGATTGGATGTACCATTTTATCCATAATTCATACCTATAAGGTCAAAGCCACGCCTTAAAAATGTTTAAAGGCATATTATAAGACAATTCAACGAACATTGGAAAGAGGAACACAGCGGACCCAAGACATTTTGATTATGGCAGAAGCGCATCTTGGCGATTGCAACTGCCAAGCTTATCTACCGAAAAATAAAGTCTATAGTACCAGCGAACTCTGAACGTCTCGTGTAGTCATTACTTTGAAGATTCCCAGTACTTCTCAGCATGTCAAGGCGAGTAAACGAGATACACAATAAAGGCATATAGGCCTAGAATCAAAATAGTCGCAGACCCGGCGTGAGGAGACATAAATTGAATGCAAATTATCTAGTACCGTCCGGTATCGATATTAGAATCCCGCAATTGCCGAAATTTATCGAGTAAACATCGCGGATTTCGCAGACCCGGGCTGTCGAGATATTTTAAGAGTGTAGTACTGTCTTATCGATATTAGAGTCCCGAAATCACTAACATTTAGCTTGTTGATACCGGCTATTTTAGCCTTACTCATGAGCGTGTCTATATATGATCCACATTGTGCAGTGTCGTCGTGTATCGTTACTAGTGTCCGAAACACCTTAAAAACAATCTTGCTCGAACTGTGCAGAGCATGACTTGGCACCTTTGATAGTTTTTAACAATTTCAGCTAACATGTTCACACCTGTGGGCTAATGTCGCAGAGATGTGTCTGTCGGGCCCGACATTTTTACTAAGGGGTTGACCATTTGATATCCTGGGGGTCTGGAAGATTTTCGAGAAAAAAAATCCCAGCAGATACAAGGGGAAAAAATTCTGCCTTAGATGAGTTCTGTAAAAAAAAACTGGCAAGCTAATGTGGAAGAAAAAAAATCTATCAGTATCAGCAAGAACCTTTTGGGATGTAACTTTTTCATTTCCATGCACCCTTCTTGTCTTTCCAAAAGCCTCTTAAAATTAATTTTCAGTTACATTTTGCTTTTTGAATTGTTCACTGATTTTAGATAAGTGAAGACACTCTGTCGATACATGCATATCATCTCTTGTATGTTGACCAATAAATAATACGCTGGTATGATTGCATGCGACATGGACAGATCACACTGACAAGACAAATGACAGAATTTCAGAAGATGTTAAAACAAAACTGTCATCGTCAAGTATTATAATCCATGGCACGTTTCCTCCAACCAATAAACCAATTTGCATGTTCAAAAAGAAAATCAAAAATGTAACTATATTTTCAATTTTCTAATGGTTTTATCATCTTGATTAAAAACTCTTAGGCCTATTTCTAAATTTAAAATCTTTGGGCTGAGATTGAATATAGGAAACGGGTATGTATACTACATATGTATAGGTGTCAGGGCTCGAAATTAGCGGCAGTTTCGCGTCCACAGACTACCAACTTTCCCTGGGGCTACCAAAATCCATGAAATGCACGGCTCAAAATTAACGTTTTCCCCTGGTATTCCACTTGGGTTACCATTTTCTGAAGTTGGTAACCAAGTGACAATGGCTGGTAGCCCATGCATATTTTAGTTCAGGGATATTGTTTTTCACTAACCAGACAAGAAAAAGCGATTTTGCAAGATTCTGCCCATGAAGTGAATTTCTAGTAATTTATCATTGGCTGCATAATACTTCCGTTTTCTGTTTAGCATTTTTGGACATGCAAACAGGGATATCAAGGATAGCTGTACTGATCACTATGTAACAACCCCCCCCCCCCCCCCAACAAAAAAGCCATGACGCGCAGGTTCTGAAATGACGCACGCGGTGACCAGCTGACAGAAACGATCTTTATTATTTTGGCCTAATGGACAACAGTGATACTCAAAGCTTGGTAATCTATTGACAACTTGTTTCATTCTCAGAGTTGTATGAAAATTTTGATAGTCATCATGACAACGACCACGACTTTCTCAGCACGTCGAGACTAGATATACTGTAGCAGTGCTAAAATAGACCATGGGCTTTCTGTTGGGAGGAGACATATTGTCTGTGATTGATACATTATGATCCAATTGCAATGAAAATGCGTTTTCATTGACCATCACTTCCAGTGCCTGTCACTCAAGTACGTCAGTTCAGATATTGGCCATTGCACGCCAAATACTGGCTGAATTTATGTCCCGGCTTTTGGTAGTCCGTATGGGCTACCATTTCATGGATTTTGGTTGCCCCAGGGAAAAGTTGGTAGTCTGTGGACGCGGGACTACCGCTAATTTCGAGCCCTGAAATGGTAGCCCATGGTGGACTACCAGGCGAAAACGTTTATTTCGAGCCGTGGGTGTGTATACAGAGGATGGAACTTTGCGCCCATTCAAATTCTCTCTGACAAACTCAATTTCCCACAATGCACATTTCCGTTTTTCAATTTCCAATATACCAAATGTCCAATTTTCCCATTTCATTTGGGGCGTGGCCCAGTATCTTTTCATTACTATGGCAGAAATAACTCTTTCGAATTTGCACTGTGACCAAATATACTGGGGGAGGGCTTGGATATGATAATTCGCACAAGATACTTTCGGGGATACTTTTAAAATTAGCGGGAATGAGGGACTGGTCAGTTTCTTTGGCCTAGGTGACCGGTGGATTCATGGGGTCTCCCTGTTTTTTTACTTTGGTGAAGGGGTCACCTACATGTATTTTAAAATGCCCAATATTATTGGGGGTCAGTGTTTTTTAAATATGACGCGGGCTCATACTTGCCTAAAATGCATCAAATGCATCGTGCTAGCCATGAATTTCATCATTCAATTTCATACCCTGTTTTTGACTTTGGTGATAGGGGGTCACCATGTTTTGAAATGCCCAATGGGGGGGGGGGGGGGGAGGGTGTCAGTGTGTTTTTTAATTTCGACAAGGCTCATAATTACATAAAATGCATTGTGTCAGCCACAAATTTCATTATACAGTTGCATCGTTCGGCGCGCCCTTCGGTCGCGTAACTTTAATGATAATAAGACATATTTTTCAGATCCCCGTCCTAGTGCAAAACGTAATATATCAGACATACATACATCTGAGATATCTGTATGTTTAAAATTTTTCGGCGCGCCCTTCGGGCGCATTTCTTCAAAATATAAAATAATACTTTTCAGCATCCCCTTCAGCTGCGTGACTTTCATATATCAGATATTATGTATATCAGAGATATCTGGATGTTTAATATTTTTCGGCGCCCCTTTCGGTCGCAGTAAATTACATATCAGAGATATATGTCAGAAATATCTTGATGTCTGTAAAGTGAAAGTCTGTTTTGCGCAGTGTACTGATCATTATGAAATCTGCTGGTCATATGAAAAGCATGACAAGTTCCTGATACTTTCTGTTCTCTGTGAGAATTCAGTATTAGAAGGCAACATGCACTAATATTTCACAATCACATTTTTCTTACAACAGTTCTGGACATCTGGTTATGCATAAAAAGAGTGGAGTACATTCACAGCTCATTCAATATACTGTATTCAAACTTTAGAATGGACACTTTTAAGTTCGTATCTTACAACTGACATGACTACAATTCCATTAAAATACAGTATGACTGAGTGTTTAAAATATACCAAAAATATTATATATATATATATATATATATATATATATATATATATATATAATATATATATATATATATATATATATATATATATATATATATATATATATATATATATATATATACACAACTGAGTTGATCAGGATAATCTAAAAATTTACAGGCACTACAAATTTGTTTCGTATAGGTTTCAGAGCCGCCTATACTCATCGGGTGGTTGTGATCGACTGAAACGTTTGGGCTGCTGATTGCATATGTTGTTAGGTGGGGAAACAATATCTTTTGTTTTTGTTGGCACTGTTTTTTGCAAAAGGGTGCATAATTAGTGACTGCACAGGAGAAATTTTCTCCTGTGTCTGCAGGTCGATACTAATTCGTTTCTATTGTTGAGGGAGCACATTTTTGGATATCTGAGGAGTATGAATTTCTCGTGGAGGCACAGATTGCATTTTTGTCGCCTAACAACATATGCAATCAGCAGCCCAAACGTTTAAGTCGATCACAACCACCCGATGAGTGTAGGCGGCTCTGAAGCCTATACGAAACAAATTTGTAGTGGAAATGTAATTTTTTAGATTACCCTGATCAACTGAGTTATGTATTTAGCTCTACTCTAGTATTGAGCACTCCAGCTGATCTTGAACTAAAGAAGTATATATATATATTATATATATATATATATATATATATATTATATATATATATATATATATATATATATATATATATATATATATATATATATAGGTTGCCATAAAGCCATTATGGTGATAACCGGGAGGGCACATTGTATACATTTTGTATATGTAATATATATATATATTATATATATATATATATATATATATATATATATATATATATATATATATACACTGGATTATTCAATTTAATTCCAATTTTTGTTTTACCTTTGTCGCGCGCAGGGGGGTCACCCTGTTTTCGAAAGTTTGAATGGGGGTCATCCTGTTTTCGAAAGTTGGAATAGGGGGACCGGTCCCTTTTTCTGTACAAGTCCGTTGATGTAAGACAAACAGATTGATTTTGCAACATCGCTGCATTACAACATTTCTGTGAAGGAAGAATGCCCCCCCCCCCCAAAAAAAAATGCCAGAATTCACAAGGGAAAAATCCAGTGGAACATGTAGAAAAAAAACAATAATGTCCCCAATCTTTCAGACCCCCAAGGATAACAAATGGTCCACCCCTAAATGCTTCGAGTAACAGGGGAGGGTCACTGATTTTCATGCACGGATAAGGGGATGTTCACTAATTTTGTGTGCAAGAAATTTTGAAGGGCCACTATTTTTGATGTAGCGGTGTTTCGAAAAACACCGGCCCACATCCACGCCCCGTAGTTTCTGTCCCTTATTTGTCGCTGACGGCCAGTATAATTAAAATTGACCGGCACTTCTACTTATCAGATTTGGTCGTAGGTTTTACAGACTATTTCACCTTTGGTGAACATTGCTAGCATTAACAGACATATGATTAACACGCATGGCCATGGAAACACACATCCTCAGCGACATCATGTCCGATATTTACCCGATGTATGAAACGTGCTTTTCCGAGCATGAATAATACCTCCAGCCTACCTCAGGGGTTTCATGAAGTTTTGAAGTTGGGGGCTAGAATGGAAAAGTAGGCGGCTTGCAGCTGCCATGACCACAAAGCAGTCGTCATCGGGGGAGGTGTTCCCCCTCCCGGCCGAAGGCTGGAAACCCTGAAATATGAGCTAAAATTTACTTTTTACAGCTTACAGTCACTTGAATTTCTATATAGTATTTTCGGGGGAATTGTCAGCAGTGCTCCAGGGCAATTTGTGTTCATATCATAAAAGCCATTTTCCTGGGAGATTAGGCCTAAATATGATAATTCATAATTAAAAATGATAAAATGTGGTAATGTTGACGATAATTTGAACAAAGAAAATTGATTGAAGTCTTTAGAGCCTCTATGCTTTTAGGAGGTAAACTATAATAATTCACCATTATTAATGATATAAATTTGATATGTAGATGATATTATACAGTGTTACATCTAGATAGGGGATAGGGAATTCCCCCTCTGTTGAAATGTTGGCACCCCCCAATTAATTTGACAAGGGGACCACTCCCCCCCCTCTTGCCATGAAATGGTGTCAGTCACACCTTAGAGGTACAAGTAGAACACATGAACTGGTGAAATGCCCCCGAAATTTTCTGGTAAAGGGGAAACATTCCCTTGTTGATGCCATCCTGGATGAAAAACTCATATTTTAAGCACAGTAAATTAGAAACTTATTAATGCATAATGTTATGCTTAAAATTAAGAACCCTGATGTTTGGTATGGAAATCTGTAGATGAAAAAGTGGAGGTAAAAAGGATAATTTATATAACGAATAATGATAAAAAAATGACAATCATTACCATATTTCGCAAATAGAATCCAAGATCCTCAGGTTATTTGACTATATGGGTATGCAAAGTAAGAACCTTAATATAGGATATGAAAATTTGTACGTTCATGCAGAAGCGCACATTTGGATTGAACTTGACGAAATCTTTTGAAGTGAATTTAGAGGTCTGATCGCATTGTAACCACTCTGCGCGACGTTCTTATTGGCGTCGATAGACCGAAGAGCAGTCAGTACATATCATACGTCCTGCTGGCTATACTCCTTCACAATTACGCCAACCGCAGTGCAACGCACATCGGCTTACTAAAAAGATTTTCGTGAAAATCAGGTCATTGCCTACGAAAACAGTTTAAATCCACGTAATTATCCTTCTCTTGTTTCTTGGTCCACTTCAAAACCGAGGATCGTACAGCAAAGCTTGACCTTGCGATCGCTTCCGTCTTCATTTGTTCATCGACCATTTTGAGTTGAGCTAACGACGGCCGACAGGTGTAGTATGCACGTTTTCATTAGCGTATATAAAGGTCACCAAATAGGAATCAGCAATTCAGGTAGCCAATAGAATCGTCAATTGCAATTCCGATTTTTATTGAGGCAGTATACGCAAGACCGTGCTGCATCGTAGTACAAAGCGATCGTAGTAGTCGCTCGTCTTCTAAATTTTGTTTCACATAAAAGCCGTTGAAAAGTTTGATTACACATCTTATGAAACTTGTCCGTATCATTTCAGAAGGTAAAACATATTTTAGCTATAATGAAAGAGTTCAAATTTCCAAAAAGGTAGCCGGCGAAATCGTAAGAGTAACGGTCAATTTCGCCGGCTGCCGGCTCTTGATGAAACCCCTGGCCTATGGTAACCGACCATTGCCGAATAATGCCAGATCAACAGAGTTGTATTTTGAGTATGGCTGCTTTATCGATCTCGACTGTTGATAGGAATGCCGAAATGCCGTCGTTGAAAAAGTTGTTTTCGTGCACCATTGTGATCGAGTCTGAAGCAAGAATTACGTCATCTCATTATTTGAAACACGACGGCGCCGATGTGCAACATTATAATGTTGCAAATTTTAAACACGATCTCACAGGTGCCGTACTGCACCGTTTGACGTTTAGACGTATCAGATGATCCATTAGGTTTTAGTGTACTTGTCTATTCAATGTGGCATTTTGTCAGTTGCAAACTGTCACATATTCAACTTCCTTGCAGAAAATACGCGATACATGTATCATCGAGGTGGAAGTCAAGTGTACAAATCGAGGTTACGTACACTAAAAACATAAATTAGCCCGGCCCAACATAATACGAAAATTTCTTCAAATTCGTGACATTCAGGCTTGCCCAGCAACCCCTGACACGTTTGTGCGGAATTTTATAACTGACAACCTACTTTGACGAAGATTGTTTTTGTTGAAGAATATGAATGAATTCGAAACTGACGTATTTTTACTATGCAAGAATTATCTATTGTGTGTACACGGAGCTTCGAGTGTTTTCCAACACGTATTTGTTCGTTTTGAAATCTAGCAGTGAACTGCCTCAGAATCAGTCACAACATTTTTCATTTGCTGTCAAAAGACTTACTTGTTTTCGGATGTTGTCATGACAAAGAAAGATCCTGCCACTGTCGATCTCGTTACTAGAAACATGAGAAAATAGTATGTGAAACTTTTTATTGATCTTAGTCTGTAGTACGTCCATGATCTTGTTATTGAATACGGAACCATTCCTAGGCCTCACGGCCCAGCTACTGATACACCAGTCAATGAGTCTGCCTGTGAGTGTCTAGCTGCGTGATTGAGTCCTGTCTCCCTTGCCTGAGTCAGTCCTGGTTATAGTGTGTGTATGTCCATTTAGACAGTATCTTGGGCATGTCGGTAACAAACACCATAACGATAAGTTGATATAACAATACAATGTTAATAACAGCTGAATATTACATAGAAGTGGTTGAAATACAACGGAAAATATTACGCAGAATACTTACACGAGAGAGATAGGTTACCGGCTGAATTTGTAAATGTGTAAACCAGTAAGACAATGTTGTCGAAACACTGCTGGTATTTAGTGACGCCAGTATTATAAGTTCCAATTCGAGAAGAATTGCGCAGGTTTTATCGTGTCGAAAAACGATAACGTATCGCGAGGGTAAATAATTAATTCCTTTGCGCCAATTTGGAAAGACTATGACAATTCAGGCGGAAAATGCTCGAGTAATTTCTTAAGAATTTATAAAAACACTCTGCAACCTTTTGTTTGGTTACTTGAATTATCATGAAGAAAACATCCACACACGCTCACCCCTTCTCCAATTTTCGGACAAATAAATCTCTAGAATAGGTTACAAAACACTTAACCCTTCTCCAATTTTCAAAAAGAAAACACTTCTAGTCTCGGTACACGTCGTAACACGCTACACTCTAGCTGTCTCTCTGGCGAGTAAAAAGTGACCATCTTACAGCCTATTACACCTCGCTACACTTCGTTACGTCCGCTACACCCCTTCTCCAATTTTCACAAAATTTTACTCCTACACTTGGTTACACCTCGCTACACGTTCTTAACTACGCTACAAGATGGGTGTCTCTCTGGCGAGTAAAAGTGACCATCTTACAGCCTATTACACCTCGCTACACTTCGTTACGTCCGCTACACCCCCTTCTCCAATTTTCACAAAATTTTACTCCTACACTTGGTTACACCTCGCTACACGTTCTTAACTACGCTACAAGATGGGTGTCTCTCTGGCGAGTAAAAAGTGACCATCTTACAGCCTATTACACCTCGCTACACTTCGTTACGTCCGCTACACCCCCTTCTCCAATTTTCACAAAATTTTACTCCTACACTTGGTTACACCTCGCTACACGTTCTTAACTACGCTACAAGATGGGTGTCTCTCTGGCGAGTAAAAAAGTGACCATCTTACAGCCCCTAACACCTCGCTACACTTCGTTACGTCCGCTACACCCCCTTCTCCAATTTTCACAAAATTTTACTCCTACACTTGGTTACACCTCGCTACACGTTCTTAACTACGCTACAAGATGGGTGTCTCTCTGGCGAGTAAAAAGTGACCATCTTACAGCCTATTACACCTCGCTACACTTCGTTACGTCCGCTACACCCCCTTCTCCAATTTTCACAAAATTTTACTCCTACACTTGGTTACACCTCGCTACACGTTCTTAACTACGCTACAAGATGGGTGTCTCTCTGGCGAGTAAAAAGTGACCATCTTACAGCCTATTACACCTCGCTACACTTCGTTACGTCCGCTACACCCCTTCTCCAATTTTCACAAAATTTTACTCCTACACTTGGTTACACCTCGCTACACGTTCTTAACTACGCTACAAGATGGGTGTCTCTCTGGCGAGTAAAAAGTGACCATCTTACAGCCTATTACACCTCGCTACACTTCGTTACGTCCGCTACACCCCCTTCTCCAATTTTCATAAAATTTTACTCCTACACTTGGTTACACCTCGCTACACGTTCTTAACTACGCTACAAGATGGGTGTCTCTCTGGCGAGTAAAAAGTGACCATCTTACAGCCTATTACACCTCGCTACACTTCGTTACGTCCGCTACACCCCCTTCTCCAATTTTCACAAAATTTTACTCCTACACTTGGTTACACCTCGCTACACGTTCTTAACTACGCTACAAGATGGGTGTCTCTCTGGCGAGTAAAAAGTGACCATCTTACAGCCTATTACACCTCGCTACACTTCGTTACGTCCGCTACACCCCCTTCTCCAATTTTCACAAAATTTTACTCCTACACTTGGTTACACCTCGCTACACGTTCTTAACTACGCTACAAGATGGGTGTCTCTCTGGCGAGTAAAAAGTGACCATCTTACAGCCTATTACACCTCGCTACACTTCGTTACGTCCGCTACACCCCCTTCTCCAATTTTCACAAAATTTTACTCCTAGACTTGGTTACACCTCGCTACACGTTCTTAAGTACGCTACAAGATGGGTGTCTCTCTGGCGAGTAAAAAGTGACCATCTTACAGCCTATTACACCTCGCTACACTTCGTTACGTCCGCTACACCCCCTTCTCCAATTTTCACAAAATTTTACTCCTACACTGGTTACACCTCGCTACACGTTCTTAACTAGGCTACAAGATGGTGTCTCTCTCTGGCGAGTAACGACGCGACTGCTCTTTTACAACTTTACTGTTCTATTCCATACTTAATATCTACATGCATCACCTCAACATATCTTGAAAATTATCATGTTTTAGCTTTCATCAATCACCAACGTACCCTAGTATAATTTTTAAATTATTTGTAGGGGTCCCTGGTCCTTTAAACGAAGTTCCGATGACCCTCTCTCTTTTACTACTCTCAACTTTCTTTCTCTTCTTAAAGGCATAATTATTCACGATATGTAAATCGATGGCAAGACCGAGCTGTTCCATACCAGACTCTCTATGTGAAAATAGTCCCATCTAAAATAGGCTGCGCATTGATATATTTCACTGTAATTAGACTTGTTTTCCTAGCATTCGCTACACTCGCAACACCTAAATACGTAGCGAAGGGGTAGTCTATAAAAAGTTTGCACCTCGGATCTTGCAGTGTATAAAAAAACTGATAATATTCTGCAAATCATGCTAAGTAGTCTGTTGTCCGTGCGACGGCTAGTCTTTTGAAAAGCTGGGGCAAATGGCAATTTATCAGGCTTCCACAGAACAACGATTTCAGTCATTTCGGTTCGGGAAAGGCTTTATGGACAGTAAGTTTAACGTAAAATATAATTATATAGTTTATGACCTGCTTCATGAGACATAGTACACATGTTGCAAAATTCGAAACCAACGGACGAAGTAGAATTACTTTGCTTGAGGTACAGTGAACCTCGGAGACAACTTTTCAGGCATTGCATTCATTGATAATACTTTCCAGTCTACTGCTTATTGGATTCATTTAATAACACGTAGAAGGTCTTGTTTTTTAACCTAAGACCTAGTTTCCGTGATACGGCACACGGTCGGGCGGTCAATAATTTCAAATATCGCTAAATTGTACTACGCTCCTTGTTCTTTCATTCAAAGACGTTGCAGTAGCTCGTGCTCTGTACCCTTGGTTATGAAAGAAAATGATTTAGAGTTTCCTGAGAAAAGCTTGACCTGAAGCTAAAAACTTCGAGCGTCGTGGCGCATACCACCTGGAGTTTGATCAACTCTTGTAACCTGTACACGCCCTAAACCTCTTGACCTCCGTGTTTGTTTGGCGAATGGAGAAAAGAAATGGAGCGTTATCCATGGTTGCGTTTTGTTTGAAAGAAAACCACTCGACTGAAAGTTTCACTTATTCCGTATACCTACAGGCGTATCTTATACCAAACTACACTGTATTGACAATACAGTTTATGGGAAAAAGAACATTCCTGATTTTCAAAAACTTACGCCAAAGAAAACCTTTACTTGCTCTATGAGCTTCAAATGAGCCCAACAAGTGGTAAACCAAAACTGAATTGTAAAAGTTTGAAAGTCTGAATATCTGGCCCAAAGAAAAATTCTATCTTAATAAAGAGCAAGCAAACAGAAACACAGAAAATTGATCGATTGAAAGTAAAAACCGGCAAGCCATCTCTTTACGCAACATCCTCATATGATAAATATATTTGACATCTTCTTGTAGAGTAACAGAAAAAATAGAGAGAACGCGCGTCAAGCATGCAAAGATTCCCCGGCACAAACGCTGTAGGTTGGAAATCATTTCCATGTGAAAAGATACCTTACTTGAGGTGCGAACTGACTGTCAATCGGTGATTGCTCTTCAATATCAGGGGTGATGTCATTTTCACAAACATTGTGATCTTTTGATCTCTTGATCGGTAATTTATTTACTCTCTGGGAACTTATAAGCCAATAACTCTGCTGATGTGCAGCATTGAATAAGCTCTTTCTGTGATTGGTCAATGTCACTATTCACAGCGACTTAGGGAGTCTATTTGTATTGTTTTAATTATATTGGTAAGATTCAGCTACCCAAGTCAAGAACAGCTTATTCAGTACATTAGCCCCAATAATTCGGTAATGAGGAAATTTTCCGCTTTCAGGGGATTAGCCTTGATGCATGGTTTGTGCCGGCCAATCCCCTCATGAAGAGAAAGTGGACGTCCTTCTGACGGATTGTACCGCAATGTAGCAGTAGCAAGTGGACTGCTTCATAAATTTCCGAATAGAAGTGATAGGTGTGATTGACTGAGGAGAAACACAATCAGAAGTAAAGTTAACAGCTGAACTCGCATCGCCGTGTTTACATGCCATTGCCTAACGGTGAATGGGTGTTCGATAAGAAATAATGATTGATTAGAACTGTAAAATATTGTCCGTGTTTAACCTGACCAAATTTAAAAGTACCGGATGTGTCGTCCATACAATTCAAATACAGGTTTACATATCCTATTAATCATTACAACATCTGTATTATAACACACATTCCGCGAAAGACCTTCGCTCCCGCCCTCAAGAATGCTACAGCGTATTTGATCAAATAACTTTCTAGCGATGAACAAATAACAATGGCGGCATCAACTCACGAATATCCTAGCAAAACAGCCAGAGGACGTCTATAAATAGATGTCATGAACAGAAACATCATCTGACAACATTAAAACTCATATTGTGACATACAAACTATGTATACCGTCTATTATGTACTTGAAGAAATTGAGAATAGAGCTACAGAAGTTGACAGCAGTTTATGATTTTGGGATAAGTTTTGAATACCCGATTACATTTCTGTCAAACTGCCATCCCTACGAATTGTCCTCGTCGACAATTATGGAAATTAAACCGACCCCAGCATTCTAAGCAATAAATTACAACAATCACACAAGGTGACATCTATATGTCTGGTTTCGGGATGAAAATATTGTCAACAAAGGGGTGTTCAGTCACTGGTCCACATGCAAGTAAAGAACAGAAACGAACATGAATTAATAAGTGAATGAATGGAGAACCTTGCGTTCACTGTTTATACAGGCAAAGAGGTGGCCTACTTTTCACAAGTATTTGAATTGAAGACATTATAGCTGCTTGCACAAACTATATCCCTCCTATTATCTATTACTGTTAATTTAAAGTTGATATAAAATAACAAAAATTTTAAATTATAGACGTTTGAAATAATGCCAGTTAATTATATATGGAAGATGTCATTGAGCTTGAGTCAACTTTCATTTTGTATGCCGTGAATTAAAAGGCCGCAGATGCTGAATCGCCGATTTACATGCTACAGGTATTATCATCTGTGGACTAACACCTTATTCGGGCAAAAGGAAAACCTAGAACGTATTCAGCGAATTACGTCACATGATCCAGGATTTATTTTTCGGTGTACAACAGTACTTTCAAATACCTGCCCCGTCCTGTGATTGTATGGCGAAGTAAATATTTGGTGACTAACATGTCAAGGACTCAAAATGAAAGTAGATTCTCCCGAAGAAATTCGATTAAGTGTAGTTTAAGATAAATTATTCCTCTATTAGATATTCAAATATCCGTTGTGTAAGACGTCATCGTCTTGAACTTTCAGAGACAAAATGTTGGTTTACATAATTCAAAAATGAAAAATAATGATAATTCTCACCGTCTGCTTTAAATTTGTGCAATTGTATAGGTAATCAGAGTAATACATGAACGGTTTTTTTTTTCATTTTTCGTGGTCAAGTGGAGTTGAAGTTAGTTTGTCCTAAAGCTGTCAACAAATGGATTAGACCGTACAATCTAATCTAGGATGGTTTGTGATACACCTTCTGCAGCAGAGGTAATTCGTTTCATCCCAGTTGAACTCTATCCTTACCCACCTCCCGTTTTGAAGTAGTCCGTTGAGGTACCCGAGGTCAGGTCATCACACAGACCGAAGCCACGCTGCAATGCGTTTTTGTTGTTTCAACCCCACTATGACCTGTGGAATTTGCCAGTATCGCAGAACGTTATGATATTCTCACGATGAATTTTTTCGCTTTTGCCAAGATTACGTATATGGTAGAAACACACCGATTTAATTCAAGCAATACAGATTCAAACAATAAAAATGAATGTCAGTTATAAGATCATGAAAATGTTGTACGTTAGATAATGTATGGAACTTTTGTGATGATTGATATGATAAGATAACACGGTGCTTAGGTACGACCACGCGGTAGAATATGCGGTCATCTCCTTGACAACGGGTTCAACATAGATAAACAAAATCCTGTCTGAATTAAAAAATTATGGTCACGAGGGTATGTGCAAACTCAATGAAGAGAACTAACTGCAACTTGACGGGAATCAATAGCCAAACTGTCCTCGCCACTCCGAGCAAAATCGTTTGGTTGCTATGAGTGTAAAAATTTAACTCCTTTTTCACGACAACACATTCCTTCAGCGCAATGGTATGATGTGTTGGAATAAAGTGAAAATAAGGAGAAAATACAAATTTAATTCTTTTGACAATACCAGGTACTTATCTTGACTGAGTGATGAATACGTACAGAGTTGATACAGCCACTGAGTGTTTGTCACCATGACTACAATGACAATAACAGTAGATATCACCATGACAGCAACGGAGCTCATGGTAAAGGGAGACCTAAGTCTGGTTCTGGTTAAAGATGGGGTCAACGACAATGTCATTCACCAACCGAAGTAAACTTAAGAAATCAAAGTGAAATTACTGGTGGGCGTCTGCAGAATAGCGTGTACCTGTTAACGGTGTAAGACTATGAATACTCAAAGTAAAGAGGCAGAAACTGAGTTTGTCGAATTTTGCAAACCTAGCCCGACAAAGGCGACCTAAATTTTAGATGGCCAAAGTTTCATAATTACGGGAAAATCAAAGAAGTTAACACTATTCAAATTCGTGTGATGTAACTCACTACTTCAAGGCACTTTAAGGGACAGGAAAAGAATAGAGATAGTTGTCTCAGCGTGCCTGTATGCAGAACGACAAAATGTTGAAGTTACTTCGATCTAATGAGAGGCAGAGTGTTCCAATTTTTGCGTATCTTATTCCGTTGTATCCAGCGGTCTCATTACGTTTTTTAAAAGTCGTATTTTCTCAATTACCTGTATGCATATATTGGACAGAATGGAAACTTTGGAGTGCACCTGGCAGCCAGCTTCGCTTCCCGATGGAAGAAAATCAAGAATGATATGACCTGCCTGGAACAGAGGTCATGGCCATTCAACAGGTGTCAGCTTTGACAAACGTTAACCGACCCCAGGGCAAATTCAGTTCACACAAAAGTCGTCAGAAATTGAATTTAAAATACGCTCGATAAAATTCCGACCATGTTAATGGGTTTCTCTCATTACAATTCCGCCGTTCCATACGCCAAGTACTAGTCACAAAAACTTACTGACAAAGCGGGGTAAACGGTAAGACTGTTCAATGGAATTGAAAATAGAGGATTAAATGAACAAGTGTAATTATACATGCAAATTTAGACACATGGAGACCTACACATGTAACCCGGGACGAACCTGACTCTCAGACAATGAATCGGTCTGTGGAATGACGACGGGTCTATAATTGATTTCGAAATATTCCGTCACGTGATGTAAAATTAACAAATCACCGCGCAGAGCAGAGTTAATACAGCCTCTTTTTTTCGCAGCGCATCGGAAATATTTAAAGACTTTAAATGCGTGCATGCCAAACTAAGCAAAATATATGTATAACAAACACCGGGCATAAAAATGCTTGCAATGTACTGACCAGACTTTGCTGTCTGGAATTTTTAATTGGCACACCATGTCACAATACTGAATTAATGAATACAGCTGGTCGAAATCAATAGATAATGTGACCCAACACCTAGCGCTATCTCATGTAACTGTCGGTAATGTTTTTGCGTAATTGTCTGCTAAACAAAGAGACATTAATCAATGGGATAAGTGCGATACTTATTTCTGAATAATCCCGACTTGTGTCCGTGGCCATTGACGCGTAGGATAAATGAAAGGCGTTTCCGAATCTTCAAACTCATTCACAGCTTCAAACACGTACCAGATAAGCTTGAAGTGTCCCTCGCTGATAAGTGACGCCAACTTTTCCGAGGTAATGTCAATGTATCAAAATAACCCCCCAAAATAATGGTCTGTTCTGGTCAAACAGTCAAGTCGAAACCACGCCTCCAGCTTCCAGGTAAAAAAACTGAAGAGTAATCTACATTAATCGACAGCTCTAGAAGAACGGCGTCGCTGGAAACGTGGATAATCAGTCGCTGACACTAAAATTGTGACGAGCTTTGGTGAGTCGCCTTAGAGATCAATCTACGCAACATTTTATTGAAACTTCAAATCCGATCTGTGCGTTATAATTTTCAGCAAAGAGAGTCATGAAACAGACTCGTGTGCGACAACTGATAGAAATCATCTTAACCTTTTCGAATCGCGTGATATATGCACCAGTCACTGCAATTTATTGCCATTTTCCCCACAATAATTTCGTTTTCCCGTATTTTCTGTTTCAAATCGTAATGCTTTTGATTTCCGTGAACGCATATTTAAGTTAGTATAGAACGGAAAGAGCGCAACTTTCGTTTCTGCTGATGGTGTTAGGGCAGTCATGTATAACGTGTTGTCAGTGACAACGCATCGTTGGATACAACTCTATCAGACGCAGGCTCAGAGTACAACTTGATCTCGTAGGCTAAGTTCCTCTATCTAGCTACCCTGGTATTCTGCGCTTTACCGGGTTTAGTGTAAACAAGACGACGCCAGATTCCCGCCCACCCCACGCTGATGTTTGGCTTCGTGATGACATCCGGCAGAGTATCATGCAAGTGAAAGAGATAAAAAATGACGCAGGAATAAGGCTTTTGTGGTCTTGATCATGTGGCTTTTACATTTATTACATTAATGGCATACAGTCATATCTCTCTCTCTCTCTCTCTCTCTCTCTCTCTCTCTCTCTCTCTCTCTCTCTCAAATTTCATTGAGGAAGGTTTGAGCAAAAGTTTGAATCATTCAGCTTCGAGGCGCATAGTAACTTAACTGGGAATTGTACAGGTGCGCTATCACAATATTTACTCTTATCAACGAAGTTTGCTCTTTCATACGGAGGCTACAGGCGGTGCTCATAAATTGTATTTATGACACAAAGCATGACATGGCAGACTTTTCACTTGTATCGGATAAAGCTACTCCGGACATCTAAACTAGACTAAGAAATAAAAGAACTTTACAGTCGATACAGTCTTCAAGTAATCAAGACCTTTGAATTGAGAGTTTTTTACTTTTGCTCACAATTATTCAAGATCTCCATGCCAAGTTTGGAATGTGAAAACAGGATTATCAATCTTACTCGCATAGATACAAAATTGCGCATTCTTTCTATGAAATAAATTAATTTCCGAATTAAACAATAACAAGAAGATCGTTGACAGTTTTCATAATAAATCTATATCTGCATAGTCCCAAACATTGAGAGCCCAGAAAGCTATAAAAATTGACGGAAGTGACCTTTATCGTTCTGAAGTAGAGTTTTTCGGGGCTATGCGACCAGAGTCCATGATCTGAAGTGGCGACTGCCCTAGAAATGTTCCCGGGGCGTGCACAATGACCCTTGACACAGCTTGCTCAGTCTGATTAATAACGTTACCATTCAACGACCCTTGTCAATTGTGCATAGTACACAAAGCACTCAAGTTTTTAGAACCTGTCCGTCAATGTGGCGGTTTGGTTGCTTTTTCATTTATTTTTGTTTTGAAAGAAAGTTTTGACTCACAGTATTTGTTTATGTAAGGTCTATCACATTTAGGTCTTTTCATACTCCGATTCATGTGATTTACGTATACTGATTGGTACTAACAGCTGAGCAACTGGCCATTCTTTGACCTTTGAGTCATTCTACTCTTAGCATATTTAGCAGTCTCTCGACATTTCCGTATTTATTACATTTTCTGACACATGCTGTAAATAAATAAACTTGCATTATTGCTTTCTAATCCCTAGTGACGCACACCTGCGAAGATATCTTTTGCAATAAGTTTCCAAGCCATTGAAACATTGAAACGATGAACAAAAAGGGTAAGTATGATCATTTGCTGTGGCTACGTTACGGGGAACCTAACACTTGGCTCAGACCATTATTGTACATGGAGACCGACCATTGAGCATATGCATGAGGCAGCCACTGGGGAAATAGCGTAAGATATTCAACGTAAAGCTCAAAACATCCTTTAGACCGTGTGCTCGTTTATAATTATAGTTTTCTCACAAACACTACATAGCAAACTCACATTTATTTTAAAATCTGCAATTTAAATGTGCAAGACCGGGAAGGGTCTCGATGTCTTTTTTAATGTTGCACGTACACTTGTAGAATATCAACGACTCTTGCAGAAAAAAAACCGTATTCTTTTCGTTAATAACCAGGCGTTGTAGCCAGTATCGCTGAGTGATTCAAAAAGGAAAGAAACACTTCGATATTTAATACAGAAAAACTATTCTCTCTACTTATATGAATTCCTGTCAGGGCATTAATACAACTTTTATAGTAGTTTGGATTGATACCATTTATACACTGTCTTAACAATATTTAAGGCAAACTACCAAAGGTAATTCCACTGTGTTACCCGGACAACTATGTATGGAAAGGAAGTAAAGGTGTCCTGGAGAAAAAAGGCAAACGTCGAGGGAAACTCGTAGTGTGTGAGGACGCCATAGATTTCTTGCGTTCCATCGACGGGCCAATCTGTCCCGTTGCTGTCACTGGTCCAGCTAGGTGTGGAAAATCGTACATATCGAGTCAGCTTATTGAACCAAGACCACAAGATGCTGTCTTTAAAACATCACATAAACAAACTCCAGAGACGATGGGTATGTACATGCCTTTAGCGTGCGTACGTATTTATTTATGTACTACTATGTATGTACTTTATGTATGTACTTTATGTATGTACTTTATGTATGTATGTATGTATGTATGTATGTATGTATGTATGTATGTATGTATGTATGTATGTATGTATGTATGTATGTATGTATGTATGTATGTATGTATGTATGTATGTATGTATGTATGTATGTATGTATGTATGTATGTATGTATGTATGTATGTATGTATGTATGTATGTATGTATGTATGTACTTATGTATGTATTTATGTATGTATGTATGTATGTATGTATGTATGTATGTATGTATGTATGTATGTATGTATGTATGTATGTATGTATGTATGTATGTATGTATGTATGTATGTATGTATGTATGTATGTATGTATGTATGTATGTATGTATGTATGTATGTATGTATGTATGTATGTATGTATGTATGTATGTATGTATGTATGTGTTAGTGTGTGTTTGTGTTTTTGCGTGTATGTACGTATATACGACGGTAGAGTGACCTCCAGCACGTGGTCACTAATACGGAAGTAGAGACCAAACTTAAAGTCGGACAAGATAGTACTATACCTGTTATGTTATATACTGTTAGAATTTCCACGTTTTCCCGTGCAGCCGTGGACGTAAATTTCATAGATAGATAGATAGATAGATAGATAGATAGATAGATAGATAGATAGATAGATAGATAGATAGATAAATGTTTGCTGGTTTTGTCCTTTTTGCATGCAATCATGTAAAATTGTAATAGTACCCCTGTGCACACACTAACCCTCACACTACTACGTCAATATCATTATCGTTTCATTTTATTGTAAAGCGTGGTTTGGTAGGTGAAGAGTAACAAGTATTCATTGAACTTTTAACGTATTAGGTAATATGTCTGCAACATAAACACCCTTATCGTTGTATATAAATAAAATTATCCGTGACAAATCATGAAGATCTTCGCCTGAACAGTTACTGTACAATTTGTTTTGGTTCTGTCTCAGTTTATTTTCAAGCAGGTCGAAAATTTCAAACAAAAGATGTTGATAATTTTACTCTGTTTACGAGACAAACATCGATTGAATGTTCCAGGAATATGGATAAGCACTGACGTGTTTAAGAAGAAGATGAAAAACAAAGCGGAGATGTCTGTGGTGATTATGGACACTGAGGGACTTGGCGCTTACAACGCTTACAGCCAAGATGATTTGCAGTTGTTTTCGTTGATGGCATTGCTGTCATCGGTGTTGGTGTACAACAGCAGAGGATCCCTCACATCCGAGGATATCAAACAGTTAAGGTTAGTGTTCGTTTTTATTTCAAGTGCGAGATAATCACTATTAAATTGGTAAATTATTAAAACTGAATTACTTTATCACCATTCTCGCATTTCTCTGTCTCCTTGGATACATTTGGTATGTGGTTAAGGCGTTAAACGTTTGGTGTGTCCTTCACTGAGTAGTTTTACCCTACTTAATATGCCTTGTCACTCTTTCGGAAGTGGTATCCTTCTCTAACACCATCAGCATTTTACTGACCATAACATTTGAATAACACATCAGACTTACAAAAAATGTCACTCTAGGGAGGAACTCAAGATGGGAAAATACGGTTAAATGCAAACTAAACCTTTTTTTCTTTTGGGATGAATGACAAATTTTAGGGAACCGTGTACTGATTACATCCTTCACAGACCTATAACTTTGTTTCTTGTTGAAGGTAGAACTCATCTAATAAAGAGGGAGTACTGTGCCTATTCGGTTTACACTTGATCATCGTTCAGAAGTATTCCTTAAAATTCGATTTTTCACAACAAAACCCCCAACTCCCAAAAAAATCAACAATGTTACCTTCCAAAGATTAATCGTCTTTGAGCGAATTTTAATCACAACTTCGTCACCAGGGTGTTCGCACTTATATGTAACCTTTCTTTAACGGGAAGAGGAGTTTGAGGTCTGAGGAAATTAGTTCATTTAACTTTGAGAACGCTTTAATAAAGTTCATACTAAGTGAGCTGCTAGGCTTCTCAAACACATAGAACAGTCCACAGAACAGTCCAGTATAAAAAGGACCTGTTGCTTCTAATGGGTCTGTCATGAATTGCTGGAATATCCATGCGAATCGAAACAGGATAATTCCTCATCGCGTTTCTCATATTACAGCTGGGTGAGCACTCTTGGTGACATGATCCACGGGGAAAGGGATGGAAAGACATCGAAATGTCGAGAGGATGACTTTATCAGATTTTTCCCGAACTTCATGTGGCTACTCCGTGATGTGTCCTTGGCCTTCACTTTGGAGAGAGATGGTGAAGATGAAGAGGTGGAGGTTAAAGAGTACATTCTAGAGGAGGTGAGTGATAAACACCAAAACGCCCAGGTAACATTTTAATCAGTTTGAGGACAGTTTCTAAGACTTAATATTGCAAGTCATTTTCACCCAGATTTATCAAAATTACTGTCCAACTTTTCTTAAAAACGAGTTTGAAATGACGAGTGGTTACTAAAAGAAATTGAATAGTGTGAAATCAGTAACTAACTTTGATGCCAACAAATTAGTCAGTCGACAAATTCTAGTTAACAAGCTAGTTTGCTTCTATACTTGATAGTGAATGTTCAAGTGATAAACGCACAATCAAATACTTTGAAAAAAAAAGATGCTACAATAATTGCAGAAAGATTAAGAGGAAACCAACAAAGGCAAATACGTAATTTATTCTCCTTTTTGACAACACTTTAATACCTTATTCCTTCTAAAGGTATTGAAGTTAGAGAAGGAAACTGCTATGTCAGGCAAAGCCGTCAAAGAGTTTAATGGTTATCGAAGAGCAGTTTTGAAATCCTTTCCCGTCTTCGACGCCGTAAAACTTCCATTGCCGTCAATTGATCCAAAGGTCCTTGCTAAGATGGATAAAGGGGCTAACCGTAATCGCTTGGACTCAAAATTTCTGTCCGAAGTCGATGATTTCGTGGAACGTTGTGGAAAACTGATGAAACCAAAGAAAGCTTGGCCTTACGTCGGTAACATAACCGGTCGACGTGAGTACATTTTTGTTTGTTTCGTGCAACAACGAAATTAATTACACATGCACTTCAGTCGGAGTGTTATCCCTAAAGTTGAAATTGCTCGGGTTAGACCTGGGAAGTACAACACACCCGTTTAGTCAGTTTCCAGTTTTTTTTCTCATTTTGAAGAAACTTCGTGACATTTTCTCGAGTTCTGACTGGCACATGTTAAACAACCTAAACTCAAATATACACATGAATCTCTTTGTCTTTTTATTAACAAAGTAGAACTTACGTGAATTGGCATTGAAGACACTTTTTCATATCGAATGCCCCTACAACCATAGTTCTACCTTCTTAGTCTAATACAAGTAAGAATAGTTTTCAACTCCATTTATAACATCGGATGATGTTTGAAGTATCCGGGAGAATTTACCTTTTCAACGTCTTGATGTCGTAGAAATATACTGAGAAATAAATTATTTCCGACTAACTAGAAAAGACAACCGATACTAGGAAAATTAAAGTAATTTTCACCTCTAAACCCTGCATTGCAATGGCCTCGAATTTCTAACAATGGTCAATAGAGCGAATTTGCAGCATTAAATAGAGTAACGTAACAACGTTTATAATTCTTGCGTACTGAATTATATATCCTACCCACAGAATACGCTGAGTTACTCAAACAGTACGTCACGGCATTTGCATCTCCCGGTGCTATGTTGCAAATCAACACCGTAAGTCACAAGGTTATTGAGACCCTGTTGGGTGAAGTGCGAAGGGAGGCCTTTGATGATTACAAGGACAGCATGGCGGCGTTCGCTGGGTCAGCTCTCCCCTGTGCTACGTACGAAGTCATCAACGCCCACAATAAATATCGTATGAAGGCGATGAGAATGTTTGAACAGAATTCAAAGTATATTAATGACGCCGATCGACTACACTCCTACAGACAGTCACTGAAGGTAAGGAGGAGCAAACGACAATATTAGTTCAATTGTAGTTCAGGCATAGGACATTTCATTCATTCGTTTTAGCTCACGTGTTCACACGTTGGCTAATGTCGTAGCTATGTCTTACTGTCTGCTGGTGTGTTTGTATTTGTGTCTGTCTGTTTACACGATAACTCAACAACGCCTGAAAAGATTCATATCAAATTTTGTGAACACACACTATATGCTAATTGCAAGAAGTGATAAGATTTTAGTTAGTGTGGCTTGCATATTAATGAAGTTATGAAATATAATTGTTTTTCATATAATGGTTTCCTATCAAGAATCTTATGACAGTGTCGATATAAAACAAGAAATACTGCACAAAATTTCATGGAGCTTGTCACACATAACCATCTCAGAACATTATGATGACACTGTTAGTGTCATGTCAATTATCTGCTCATTTGCATATCTAATGAACGTTTGCAATTAGTGCTATAACGCCGTAATTCCTACACCAAATTTGAAGATACCAGCTACAAATATTGATCTGATAAAATTCTGACTTTACTCAGAAGTATTGAGCGGTGTTACTTTAATAATTAACTCATTTGCATATTTTATGAAGTTTTGTAATCAGTGATATAACTCCGAAATAATGCACTAAATTTCATGAAATTTGCTATAGATACTGATCCGACAGATATCTGACTGTGTTGAGAAGCATTTAGTACTGTGAAGTTAATTGAGGGTTAATTTGCATATTTAATGAAGTTGTAATTAGTGATATAAATTTGGCACCAAATTTGATAAAAACTGCTACAGAAATTGATCTTATAAATATCTCTCTCTCCTCTCTCTCTCTCTCTCTCTCTCTCTCTCTCTCTCTCTCTCTCTCTCTCTCTCAGGATCTCATGGCCATGTATGACAAAGATGACTGCCATAATGCATCGGCGGGCATCTTGACAAGATATTGATGTCAAACGAGAGGAAATCTGAAGCATTCTGCAAGAAGCTTGTCGAAAACTTGGTGGACGAGGAGTTACGGCCCTTAATAGACGCCGAAAGAAATGAGGACGAAATTAGTTTGAAAATAGCCGAGGTTGAACGATTGTACAAGGCAAAGGCACGAGGTCCATACATATGGGATGTCTACAAAACAGATTTGGCTAAGGTAAGAAGACGATTGTCTCAGATTTATGATAATTGACGACACATAGTCAAAGACCATATTAAACTCTCACAAATAGAGATGAAACACTTTACCATTGCTCAATATTAGTACCAGGCGTTCCATCTTACTTCCAAGAGCAGTGTGAAAGGATAATCCTTCCGTGCATGCAAATGTAAATTTACCTATGCAGGTGTTCATGTCATTCAAAATTCTCTCTCTCCCCCTTCTCTCTATTTAATCACATCATGCTAACGCCTGTAAGTTGGAATCACAAGCTTTGCATTCTGTTTACTTTTTACAGAAAATAAGGGCAATTTCAGGTGTCGCGTCGACGTTCAAGGACAAAAACAAGGAAGACGAAGAATTTAAGGTACAGAAACGTGCTTGGACTTTCTTAAAGACAATTGGTTAAATCAGGTGAATTAATAGGAATAACATTGCAGTCAATAACAATGAGACTTGCAGATAAACAACACGTGCGAACTATATTAACATCGTCATATTAAGGCTAGTGGTTTATGTCCTAACATTTTCCCAAATTGACCTTGTAAAATGTGCTTATGTACATGATTGGGATACCCCATGCTTGACTTCGTACAGTGATTGAGGTATACTTCAATCTTTGACAGGAAAAAGAAAAGACCAGAGAAGAGATGCGAAGTATTAAGATACAGGAAGAAGAAACATTGGTAAGCATCCATAATTATATCAACGTTTGCTCTAGCGCGACGTTTTGGTTTTTATTATTTGCATTAAAAACTCAGAATAGGCTCACGTTATCTTTTCATATTAACATATTTTAAGATGGCGTGGCTCATAACCAATACACTTTTTTAAGGAGCAGTATTTGTCATTAAAGATGAAAAGGAACCCCTATACCATATATTTTAAAAATGCAGAAAATCAAAGTTAGTATGGTAGTTCGTATTAGTTTACTCGAAGAATGGAGGGTACAAGTTTTTGGTAGAACACCTCAATTATTGTATTGATGATACTGATTAATGTACGTCAAAATCTTGATGATAATTTATGAAATTTAATATCTCATTTGAAACTGAAGTATGTATAACAACAAAAAGATAATCTTGTTTTTATTATCTATTCTCATTCCCAATTGGTAAGGGTTGAAAAATCGGCATTCCAAACAGTAAATGATAAAGTGACCATGATAAAATGATGATCATGATGAGCAAAAGTGAAATTACTCTTATTCAGTATGTAAAAATTACCCAGCTAGAGTGGAGTTAAATATTTTGCAATTTTGGAAGCGTGAGAAAAAAGGAAGACAGGAAATCAGAGATTTACATATTAAATTTGCACAGGTTGGCACTTATTTATCATCCACCCTACATCTGCTCCAAGGTCAACCCGATCAATATTTCAATTGCAATTAATAAATTAATAAAAAATGGATGAATTTTCGCCAAAAATTTGACTTTTTAGCAAAATATGCTGTGTTATGTGCAACGCCACCTTAACATGTTCTTGTATTCTACTATACCATACAACATTCGTTTGTTTTAGAAATTATTATTTCGTTTATGATAATATATTCATTGCTGCAAGTATGCGTAATGTTTTACTCAATGGCAGAAGAGTATTTAATGGATAGAATCATAGAGATACATCCATCTTCACTGTGCATCTTCACCATACATGGATTGTCATAAATTTCTTGGATGCATTTCACGAGCATCTTTTAAAACAACTAGTATTGGAAGTCAACAAAAATTGATTGACCTGGCAATATCTCGTGCTATTCAAAAGTGTTTGAAGAACACTATAAGGTCATACGCATCGTCTTATTACAGTTATTATTCACTATCCTGACATCTTATATTCAAACAGCGGAAAAGTCGACAGGAAGACATCATCAAACAAGAGAAGCAAGTAGAAGATGATTACAATGAAAGGAGCGAAGCCATCTTGGCACAGGTAACACAGCTTCTCAAAACGCATGCTGGTCTGGCAAAAGAGCTGCAGGAGGTGAAAGCCAAGCTTGAAGAAGAGACCAAGAAGATGAAAGAAGAATTGAACATGAAAAAGAAACAAATGCAATAACTTGTATTGACTGATAATGGCGTTGTTTTTAAACATAAAGTGTCAAGTTGACAAAAGAAATGTACCAAACGTAGTCCACACTATTAGAGAACATATTGTATACGAGTTGCTAGTTTGGCACATCGTGGAGATTGTGCGCAGATGACCACCTCGCGTTGTTACCACAGTGATATTGTTAGCAAGTTATTATATTCAAAATAATTATAACAGCAACATAAATTATGTTAATGTATGTTGATGAAGCATTTATACACAAAGCTACTTACATGGCATGGGAATCAGTATCTATCGACATGATCGACTATTTTTGAGTAGTGCACTGTTCAAAAATCGCTGAGGAAGATCATTCTACTGAAATATATCTGAACCTACACTACTATCCTAGGCAATATGACTATTCGGACTATCAATATTTATTTTTACGGAAACATCTTTCTTTCCTTCTTCAGTATTCTAGCGACAATTCCGAAGCAAAAGGTTCAAGTAGAATAAACAAATCAAAGGTTACAACCCCGCAGTTTGCACGTGCACTAGCCTAAGATAATTACACAATTTCAAATTGTACTCAGACGTTATCTCAAAACCAACCATTTCACGATTGTGTTTCATGTGTTTTATTTAGCGGTAGTTCTCGGAAAGTAGAAAATGTATGTCTTTTCTTTCTTCATTGTGTGTATTCATTCGATTTCTCCATTTATATAATACTATACAAATAATAAAATCATTGTTCATCTTTCACAAACATATGATTTAAACGTGCATCTATAAGCAATGCAACTCGAACTTATTTTGATCATCTCAAATTTTACAATTATAATAACATAACCTATTGTATTGCGTTTGACATTATTATAAACTTTAGTTATGAAAAGGTAATATATATATATATATATATATATATATATATATATATATATATATATATATATATATATATATATATATATATCACATCAGTATACATACACGTAATATTTCAAGTACATGTACCCCTCAAAGAAATTATGCTGTGTTTTTTCTCGGCTTATTATCATGTCAAGTTGACCCCTTTTCGATCTTGTTTAATAAATAACTATATTTCATAATATATTTCTTTCTTCATGATTTTGATTTTGTTGCGTGTACCGGTGCGTTACTGTCTGTTCTGTGCTGTTTTGTGTCTATGTTTACAGCTATTATGTCATGAATTTTGACCCAGGAGTTTCGGATTATGGATTGTATGATTGCAACTATGTTCATATTTTATTGTTTAAAATCAGTTAACTCTATGTCTTTAATTTCATCGAGATCTTTCAACATCTTCCTGTTAAAGACACAATGAAAAACTTTTACATTCTAAGTCCTAATCCCTAAAGTAGACACCGTTCATGGTCTTCCAAATCAAATGTTTTTACTCAATTAAATCGAAAAACCATCAAATTTGGTTGGTTTGGGTCTTTGTCGAATAGTCTCTATTTTTTATCAATCACTACTGAAACCGGAAAGAAATAAATATCCTAACAACTTTACTTGTGAAGGCAACAACATTGCAAATATGAAGGTGCTGAATCGGATCTTCACCAATGTATGCGAGTCCGAAATTTTCAAAAAAAGATTCTCAAAGCAAATAGTCCCGCTTATGCATTGCGGCAACTATATGCTTAAAAACAATAATCTTAGTTGTTTTTCTATCGTCAGTCACCATTTCGTGTATTTATACAATGGGCTTCCGTCATGAAATATAAAATTGAAATATGTACAAGCACATTCTATTAAGATGGAAGCAATATACAGAAAATTTGTCTATTTATGGCCTTATGCAAAATAAATAATGTGCATATATGCTAATAAGTTCCGTGCAATCTTAAGAGGTTATCAATGTCAGATATTTTGGCGTTATTAAAACTTTCAACTAGCGTCCGATACAAGCAATACTGTATGGATACTCAACAATCAAAATCAGTCAACCCGATTCAAATGTGATGAAGCCATTTATATCAAAAATAGATCAGATTAATTCCACTGGTAAATACAACATCATCAAATATTTGAAAAAAATATTTACACGGACGAATGTATCGAACATACATGCACACAACGTGTTTTTAGTTTCTACTCCGCAATCACTCCTTTGTGTTCGACAAAAACTTCTTTTCAAATATGTGACTGTACCATATTGGCAGAGCTCGCATTAACGCAGCTTTAATTCTTGTTCATTCAATATTCAAATGGTATGAGGTTTTATTCACTGCAGAGGTGGAGCGCTGTATAAGATTCCCACGCACACGACAGTGAGTGTTGGCAGCTGTCCTTCATAGACGTCAAATTAGCATCATCCAATCAAACACACACTACGATCCAGCCCTTCGCTAGATCCTCAACTTTGAGACGTACAAATATAGAAATATTTCAATGATATTTCAAGTTATGTTCACAATTGGATTTTAAGGTGGACTAAGGTTCGGGGACACATTTTCGGACTCTCTAATTTTGACAATTGTGTTCCCTTTACTGCTTATGTGACGTCATTTTGAAGCTCTTAGAGTGTATAAAGTATTACGGTCTCACTTTTGTGAAAATTGAAAATTTTACTTGAATACTTGAATTCATTGGACTAATACTGGGTGGCGGCCATTTCGAATTTCAAATATCGGCAAATTTATAGAAATTTGTTTCCATGGTACCTTAATTTTGCATGGTGACCCCCGCGATTTTTCTTCTTGATTTGAAAGACATTGAAAGTTTGTTTGAGAAAAGGCCGAGCAAAATTTCGAGGCGCGAACTACATCCACTTCCAATTATCCGTAATATTTGATTTCACCAGAACATTTAAGTTTGTTGGGGATGGGCCCTTACACCGCCTATTCTTTGTTTTGGCATCCAACAATACCATTGAAAGATGGGATGGAGGGGTGCCTTCCAATGCCAGTGCGTTGAATTTGGATCCAACCATACTATTCAATCTTATATGGCATGCTTTTCAACTGTTCAGATATTCAATATAGTTGTGCAGTATGTTAATTTCAACTGACGAACAATGGTCAAATTTACGTCAGAAGATACATCCATAGACGCTGTTTTGACAGATTCGCACGATGTCGTGAAGAAAACTCGTTTTAAGCATAAAATCGACGGGTATGATAAACCCTGTCTCCCAATTTTGAGTACATATTAATATTTGATCACCCCACTTAATTTATCAGCAAACAATATGAAAGGACGTGACCTGAGAAATAGGCGACAAGCACAGTATCACAGAAGGTTAATCTGAGAACAAGACTGACGGTTACTGGCTGGTTGGCTGTGTTACATGGCAAGAAGAATCTATGACTTGGCGGAACTCACAACAGGTAAAAATCATGTTGGACACACTGCTTTGTCGTGATTAATCATACTTCTGGGATAATTTCACCGATGCAGTTAACTGATTGGATTGAGTCGCAAATTAATTTTTCAACTCATTCCTAGAAAAAAGTTGGATGAATTAGGAAGGCATCAAAACAAACCGAAAGTGAGAACGACAAGCATCGACGAACCTCCCGTACAAGAACCTGACACTTATGATGAGTCATGCCTGGATATTAAGTATTTTACAGTAACTGCGGAGAGTTTCTAAATTGTCCACGGAGCAACGAACGAATTCAAGATACCACGTGACCGCCTTCAATATCGCCAGCGTCAACATATGTACATTCATGCTTGACAAGTACGCATGGCATGTCTGCAAACTAGGACAGTAACTGGAAACGCTGCAAACTCATGATGTTTAGTGCACCTAGGTCACACAAGTTTCCTAATTTTCCTGACGGGCGACGAAATGTGACCGGACACAGTGGAGACCTTAAAATATGAGGGCGCACGCTCTACATATGCAAACCGTGCGAACTTTCAGCACCTGTTGAGGATAGTGTACTACTATTTGCGTACGCCATTGACAGATACTCCACATTGCGGTGGCACGTGTCCTGCCAGTTATATTCAAGGTAATAGATTCTATATATACTTCACCATTGTGTACAACCAAGCCCGACCTAGTTGCAACATATTTGTTACAGTTACTGTAGCTTTTAAAATTCATCATTAAATGACATAATCCTCCTTGAAAGCAGCACTTCTAATGTGTTACCTATGCGCACACGGATCTATATATACGAGGTGTGCTTCTCGGTATGACTTGGGCATTTTGCTCATTATGGGCAATGCACTTTGATTTTGATGATCAGTAATATGATATGTATATATCTTCATTAATATTAAATTGTCAATAATATTAATTTTTCCTATCCCATCATGTAACTCTAAACGCCACTGTTGTCTGTGTTCGCACTGCAATTCCTAAGATAAAGACTTTCATTGGTTCATGTTCTACTAATCATGCTACTGAAATATATAACACCAACCTACTTTTAAGTGTTCGCTCTGAAGGGCCAACGGTTGTCAGAATTGTCGATGGTAGCCGGTAGACTCCTCTCCGATTCAATGCCGCCACAATGAATAGGTAACGTTCAGCCAGTGACCTATTTCTGAACTTAACCAGTCGTATGCAAATCGCTTCTACGAAAAAAAATCACGTGATCACGAGTGTTCACATAAAATAGCATTTAAGTTCAGATAATGCTGGGCTGCACGGTAGCAGTAATTGACCTACCAAAGTAAGTCCCACACACGCCAAAACGTACCTGTAAAACGCAGTTGATGAATCGGAAAACTTGACATGTCTATTCCCTCAGTACATCAACTTGAAAACGTCGAATGAAAGCAATATAAGTTAATAGACAAATTAAGGAAAATTGTATTTTTATAAAGGAGGCCCCCGACGTATTTGGACTGACTCACGTGGGTATAAACCGGGATATTTACTCAATTAATCGTCCAAATGTAGATCACTACAAAACTACACGTACTCTGCATTTGATGCGAGGTAGTCTGTTGTAATCCGGGCAGTAGCGAGTATTTTTCAAAAAGCTAGGCAAGTGGCAAGACTTTTGCAGGCTTCCGCAAATAAATGATTTCGGTAGTTTGGGGAAGGGCTTGATGGACATTGGCTAAATTTAAAATATTATACAATGGTTTTTGAAATGCTTCATAGTACACATGTTTTAATATTCAAAAACGGCAGACAAAGCCGATTTCTTGCTCGACGTATAGTACGCCTTGGAGACAGCTTTTAAGGCGATGCATTCATTGACAATAATTTCCGGTCTACTGCTTGATGGGTGTATTTAAAAAAACAACCTTGAAGGTCTTGTTTTTTAACCTAAGACCTAATTTTCCTGATACAGCACATGGTTTGAGGGTCGATGATACTTTCAAATATCTCTAAATTTTAAGGTTCCTTTTTTCTCTAATCCAAAAATGACTCGTACCCTGTACTCTTGGTTATGGAAGAATATGATTTAGAGTTTGCCTGAGAAAGATTTGACCTGAATTTTATAAATTCGAGCGCCGTAGGTCACACCACCTAAAGTCTGATCAACAACTGTAACCTGTTCACGTACACCTCAGTCTCGACCTCAATGTTTGTTCGGCGAAATTGCCGTTCATATGCAAACTAACAAATGAAGAATGAAGAAAAAAAATGGAGCGTTATCCACAGTTGCGTTTTGCCTTAAAGACACTCACTCATTCGACTCACAAAGTTACACCGTATACCGAGAGAAGTATGAAAACTTTACTTACTCAAATACTTTCAAAATCAGTCCCGATAGGTTGTATGTGTCCCCGAGAAGCATTCTGCCATAAAAGGCAAGCAAAGAGAAACACAGAAAATCGACCATGTCAAAATAAAAAAGCAAGCTACCTCTTCTCATAAATTCTTTGTCATATAATAGAAATCTCTGACATGTTCTTGATAGTGTCAAGCAAAAAATAGAGAGACTGTATTTGCGCCTCAATAGACAGTGAACGTCCTCTAGGCTGATTGTCATACATATGCCCTGGGCATATGACAAAGGTAATTTATGCAGCTGCTACGGCAATGTAGTGATGGGCAATGGGGTAATGGTCTGCTTCATAAATCTTTGAATAGCAATGGTGGGTGTGATTTGACTGAGGAAAGGAACAACAAACAAATTTCACAACTGAACTCGCATCGTTGTGTCTATATGCTATAGCTGAACATTGAATTGTGTTCGATTATGATTGATTATAACTGTACAGCATTGCCTGCGTTTACTCTGACCAAATTGAAAGGTACCGGATGTGTCTGCCATAAAATTCAAAGGACGTTTCACATAGCCCTTTAATTTTTGTTCCAAACACATTCGGAAAGTCTCTCACGATCAAAAAGGCAACAGCATGGTTGATCAAATCAACGTTTTAGCGATGGGGAAAAAGTAATCCTATGAATTCATGAATAATCTAGCAAAACAGCTAGAGGATGCCTTTAAATAAATGCCATGAATAGAAACACCATCTGAACACGTGATAAACAGGAATACTGACTATTAAATATTTCAAAAAATTGGGAACTAGAGCTACAGGAGTTGACATCAGTTAATATTCTAGGGATGACGATTTTATACCCGATTACGTTTCTGTCAAACTGCCATCCCTACGAGTTGTCTTTGTCGACAATTATGGAAATTAAACTGACCCCAGTATTTTGGGCAATAAATCATACAAGGTGGCGTCTATTTCTGGTTTGGGATGAAAATATTGTAAAGAGAGGGGTGGTCAGTTCGTGATCTGCATGCAATTCAAAAACAGAAGCGAAAGTGAATTAATCAGTGAATTTACTGTTTATACAGGTATAGACGTGACCTACTTTCAACAAGTATTTGAATGGACAACATTATAGCTGCTTGCACCAAATAGCAAGAAACTATGTCCTTTCTAGTCGTCTATTACCATATTCTTAAATTAATACAATTTTTTAACTATTGAAGGTTGAACTAACGCCATTGGATGTACCGTTTATGCCACCTGGAAGGTGTCATTGATGTTAGATTCAACTTTCATTTTGTATTCCGCGAATTTAAAGGCCGCACATACTCATCCAACGGAACCGTCGAGTTAAATGCTCATGGTATTAGTGTACTCTGAACGTACATCTTATTCGGCGAATGCAAGTCAACAATGTATCCTGCGCATTGTGTCACATGATTTATGATTTCCAATATAATGGAGTTGGCGACTTAGCAATAAGGTGCGACAGTATGGTGCTTTTGTGGTTCGTCTCAACTCAAAATTGATTTCATTTAAATCGAATGCAGTGGACCCGTTTCAAAAATGGTTTGCCCTAACTCAAATGCGTTCAACTCAAAGATTAGTTTCAAGCAAGACGAAAGCAGAGTAGTTCACATGAGGCGAGCTTCAACGCAAATCCAGGGAGTCCGATTCAAATGAGGTTGGCTCAAAGCGAAAGCTCTACACGAGAGTTGTATTGAGGTTCTCAAAGCGAATGCATTTCACGAGAGTTTCATCGCCCAGAATTTTAGGTGATAAATTTGGATCTGATTATGCGCCATAAAGTGTGGTGGTTTAAGATTAAATAAAATATTCAAATATTCAAATATCCGTTGCGTAAAAATATCATCATCAGTGAACTTCCACTAGACGAGATGTGGTTTAAATCTGTGTAGGTGTATAGTTAATGAGAGTACTATCGACATTAGCTAATTACTTATTTTGTATTTTTCATGGTCAACTACATTATCCTCTAATTGTCAACTTAGACATGGACTGGATGGTACAACCTAATACAGGATGATTTGTGTTATACCGTACTGCAGCAGAGTGATTCTTTTCATCCCAGTTGAACTCTATCCTTATTCACCTCCCATTTTGAAGTATTTACCCGAGGTCAGGTCATCACAAAGACCGAAGCCACGCTGAAATGCATTTTTGTTGTTCTGACCCCACTATGACCTGTGGAATTTGCCAGTATCACAGACCGTAATTGATATGCATACTGAAGACGAATTTTTTTCCTTTTCGCCAATCATATATGGTAGATACCACACCAAGCAATACGGAATCAAAACTATAAAAAAGGCCTGTCAGTAATAAGATCATGAAAATGTTATGCCTCAGACATTGCATGGATTTTATTAGGTGACTGTTATGCTAAGATGACACGCTACTTTGAGTACGGTCACCCACTAGAAGATACGGTCGTCTCCTTGACAGCGGCTTCAACATAGGTAAACAAAATCTTGTCTGGTTTGGAAAGATTAAGCAATATGGTCCCTGGGGGAGTCTGTACAAACGGAACGAATGGAGCTTATTCTAGTTTAACAAGAATCATTGGTAGACTCCGAACTGATTCATATGTGTATGAGCCAGTACATTTACTCAATCGTTGAAAATGTACATCGCTACAAAACTACTTGTATTCTGCATTTGATGAGGGGTAGTCTTTTGTAATCCGGGCAATGGCTTGTCCTTTCAAAAAGCTAGGCAAGTGGCACGTTTTCGCAGACTTCTACAGATAAATGATTGGAGTCATTTTGTGAAGAGCTCGATAAACATTGGCTAAACTAACATAAAATTATATAACAATTTGTGAAATGCTTCAAAAGACATAGTACACACTTATAAATATTCGAAATTGACATACAAATGCAAATTTCTTTGCTTGAGGTACAGTACGCCTCTGAGACAGCTTTACGGGCATTACATTCATCGATACTACTTCCTGTCTGCTGCCACGTGGAAAATCACTCAAACCGTGAGGATCTTATTTTGTACACCATAGCCCCAATATTCCTAATATGGGCACTGGGTTTGGCAACCAATGATAATTAAAATGCCGCTAAATTTTAGTTGCCTTTTTTTCTAATCCAAAGACTTCAAAGTGACTCGTGCTCTGTTCTCTTTGTTATAAAAAAATAATTTAGAGTTACCCTGAGGAAGCCTTGACCTAAAGTTAAAACTTCGAGCGCCGAGGCCCATACCACCTGGGATTTAATCAACAACTGTAACATGTTCCCGTACACCTCTCGACCTCAGTGTTTGTTTGGCGAAATTGCCGTTCATATGCAGACATAAAATGAAGAATGTAGAAAAGAAATGGAGCGTTATCCATGATTGCGTTTTGCCTGAAAGAAAACACTTCGACTCAAACAGTTTCACCGCATACAGAGAGGCGTATCTTATACCAAATTAACATGACGAAATCATTTAAGGTAGTTCGCACCTCCGAAATGAAAGACTTAAATTTCGTTAAAAATTTCCTCAATCAGTCTTCCAACCATTTTCTTTGGAAATCAAGAACGAAATTCAGGGTTCATCGACCAAAGTTTCGTACAAGAGAAACGAATTGCCTGATATTTACAGATATCTGAAGTTCAAAATGGCAGCCATCCCTATGTTATCTCTGTTCGAAAAATAAAATACCCGATTTTTGAAAAATTTTGCTGATGAAAACATTTCTTATTCCAAGGGCTCAAAATAATCCCCCATAATCGGCAGACCAAAACGGAGTTGTAAGTTTGAACTGGGCAAAATACTTGATATACAACAATATATACACATATACCGATTCTGTACATATGTCAAATACGTTAATTATACACGTACGTATACTAATAAAATGCAAAACTACAGTGTATACACTTAATGTGCAAAGATCTGCATTACGTATACTCATGATCTGCATAGATACACCGTACGCTACGCATATCACCATATTGGAATGTCCCATGTACAAAAACATACGTTACCTATGCAATAAATATTGTGTTCCATATACGTCAATATACGTAGATATTATACTGAATGTATATAAAGCATTCTGCCCAGTGTTGAGAGTCCAAATCCTTGTCCCCGAGGCACATTCTATCTTACAGAACATGCAAATGGAAACACAGAAACTTGATCAATTTAAAATAAAAAAAGAAGAAACCTCTTTGTACAACATCATCATATGATAGAAATCTTTGAAAATGTCTTGTACAGTAACAGAAAAATAGAGCAAATGCACGTCGAGAGAAAGTGAACGTTCTTCAGACAGATTGTCATGCATTTAAGGCAAAAGTTCGTGTTCACAGTACACCCGGTACGGCTATGTAACAGTAGCAATTGGACTGGTTGATAAATATTTGAATTGATATGATGGGCGTGATAGACTGTGGAAAGCGATTATAATCAAATTTAACGACTTAACTCGCATCACCATAATTATATGCTATAGCTCATAGTGAATGGTGTTCTATAAACAATCATATTTGCTCAAACTGTAAAATATTGTCTGTGTTTACTCTGACAGAACTGAAAAGTACCTGATGTGTCGGCCATAAAATTCGAAGGAAGTTTTACCTCTCCCATTCTTCTTCGCATACTGATACTGTTTAAGACACATTAAGACACACGAAAGAACTCTACACATGTAGACTACTTCTTGAAATCCTCTCTCTCGATTAAGCGCGTTCAGCAAATCAACTTTTTAGCGATGAAAAAAGCAAAGGCCCTATGACCTCATGAATAATGTAGCGAATCCTGACGCCTTAAAATAGTTGGTATGAAAAGAAACATCACCCGAAAACATTAAAACTCACATTTTGATAAATGAAGACAGTATACCGTCTTTTGCAGAATTTGAGAATTAGAGCCACAGAAGTTGATGGCACTAAAGGTTATTAGGGCATAGGTCTGTACACTCGATTACATTTTGGTAAAACTGCAATCACCACAAGTTTTGTTGGACAACAATTATCCAAACTAATTGACCCGGCATTGCCAGACCTCATGAAAACACTCATACAAGATAAAGTCTTCATCTGGTTTGTGTTGCAAATATTATCAACACGAGGGGTGCCAGTTTCAGATCCAAGTGACGAACAGAGACAAATTTGAATTTTCCAGTGGATGACTGGAGAATTGTGCGTTAACTTTAATACAGGTATTTCGCGTGACCTACTTATGGCGAGTAAATGAATTGAAGACATATCTACGTGCATCAAATCTTCAGGAAACTGTGGTCTCGGCATTCCTCTACTACCATCAACTTTAAATTGACATGAAATATTGCAAATATTTAATTATAGAGATTTGAACTAACGCCAGTTCATGTACTGTATATGACACCTGGGCGGTGTCATTGAGCTTTGAGTCAACTTTCATTTTGTGTTCCGCGAATTAAAAGGCTGAAGATGCATAAGTTGAATCGCCATATTAATTGCTCAAGGTATTATCGTACTCTGAAGCTACACCTTATTCGGCGAATGCACAATCAACAACGTATTCTGCGAATTGCCTCACATAAGCCTGTATTTATTCTTGAGTGTATGACAGTTATATCAGGTCAAACACATGTCCCATCTCATCATTGTATTGCGAGTGACATAGTTGGTGACCAAACGTTATGTAGCATGTCAATAGACTCAAAGTGAAAGTAAGCTAACCCGAAAAAATTCGATTAAGTGTACGTAGTTTAAGATTAAATGACCCATCTAATCAAATATTCAAATATCCGTTGTTCAAGATGCCATCGTCTTTGAACTCTCAGAGGCGAGGGGTGGTTTAAGTAATTCAAAAAAATGAAAAAACAATATGATAATATTCACCCTATTGCTTTGAATACAATTGTATAGGTAAAGTTAACCGGAGTACTGTCAACTTTTGTTTACTATTTATATTCATTTTTCATCGTCAACTTTTGTTGAAGCTAGTTTGTCCTAAAACTGTAAACAAATAGATTGGACCGCACAACCTAATACAGGCTGATCTGCAGGAAATGTGATTCGTTTCGTTCCCGTTGAAGTCTATCCTTACCCACCTCCCGTTTTGAAGGAGTCCATTGAGTTACCCGAGGTCAGGTCATCAAAATGGCCGAAGCCACGCTGAAATGCGTTTTGTTGTTCTGACCCCACCTTGACCTGTAGAATTAGCCAGTATCGCAGAACATAATTGATATGCACAAGACAACTTTTCTCCTTTTCGCCAAGATTAACATAATGGTAGATATCACACCAGGCAATACGGAATCAAAACTATAAAAGGCCTGTTAGTAATAAGATCATGGAAATGTTATGTCTCGGACATTGAATGGTTTATTAGGTGATTCTTATGCTAAGATGACACGCTGCTTTGAGTACGGTCACCCTCTAGAAGATACGGTCGTCTCCTTGACAGCGGCTTCAACATACTAGGTAAACAATATCCCGTCTGGTTTTGAAAGCAATATTGTAAAGGGGGACAGTACAAAAGGAATGAATGGAACTTATTGTAATTTTACATGAATCAGTGGCCGACGCCGAACTGTCCTCGCCCCTCCCGACAAGCACAGTTGGTTTAATGTTTGGTCATCATGGGTGTAAATATAACTCCTTTCTCGATACGATGTCATTCTTCACATATGACGTTTTGGAATAAGTTGAAAACAAACAGAAAATGAACATTCAGATATTTGAACAATACCTGTCACCTAACCTATCTGAGTGCATGATACGTTAAGCGTTCATACGGCCAGTGATTATCACCATGACTACAATGAAAATAACGATAAAGTTACACCTACGTCTGGTTTTGGTTGCACGTTTGATCAACAGTGTTGTCAGTCACTAACCGACGTAAACTAATTAAATTAAAGTGATATTAATAGTGGATATCTCCAGAATAGCATTTTATTTTACTCTCGAGGTATAAAGCTTTATGAATGCTTGAAGACAAAAACGCTGTGACCGAGCCTATCGACTTATTTAAACTTACTTACCCCTAAATAGACGACCTAAATATTCGACGGCTCAATTAGCATATCAAGACACTAAAGTGAAAGAGAAGCAAAATATGGACATAATGCAAGACCGTATTATACAAATCACCATGTTAAGCTGCTACAAAGGATTCTAAATATTAGAGATTGTTGCCTCAGCAATAGCGTGACTGCATGTTGACCATAGCAATGTTAAGGGTACTTCAACGTTACGAGGCCTTATGCAGCTCGAGTTTACTATTTTTCTCGTCCCAGTCCATTACATTCAGCGTTCATGTTGCGTTTCCTCTTAGATTATGAGTTTTCTTAGATTCCCTATATGCATTATATTGGACAGATTCGGAAGTTTTGGCTGCACCTGACCACCAGCGTCACTATCGAAGGCAGAAAATTGGCGATGCTATGACCTGCCTCGAACAGAGGTCACGGCCATTTAACAGGTGTCAGCTTTAGCAAATAGACTCCTTGGCCCAGTTCAGGTTGCACTAAAGTTGTCACAAGTATTACTTGACAAGCGTTTTACATTGCGTGCAAAAAGTTCAATTAAAATTCGCTCGATTAAACTCTCATCATTTTAAAGAATTTTTCTTCTTACCGAATTCCATACCAGTTCTATACAGCAATAGATGATACAGCGGGAACGAAATCAAAAAAACTTACTGACGAAGCAGGAAAAAACGACAAGAACGTTCAACAAACTTAAGAATAGAGGAGTAAAGGACAGGACTAATTATATATGCACAGTTTTAGTAAGAACCATGGAGATAGCCACGTGAAGTCCAGGAGAACCTGACTCTCAGACAATAAATAGTTTTGCGGAATGACAACATGTCTGGAATTAATTTCTGATTATTCTTTCACGTGCTGTGAAATTGACAAATCACCTCGCTGAACTCATTCAGCGTCTGTTTACGCAGCTTATTGGAGATATTTTGAGACCGTAAATACGTGCATACCAAACTGAGGCAAATTGACGTAAAACAAACACCAGGTAAAACGCTTGCAATGTACTCACTGTGCAGGCTTTGCTGGCTGAGATATAAATTGGTACTACGCCTCATTTATATCTGGATTATTGAATACATATAGTCGAAATCCATAAATAATATGACCAAATACCTAACGATATTCCATGCAACTGTCGGTGAAGGTTTTGTATAACCGTGTTCTAAACATAGAGGCGTTAATCGATGCGATAAGTGCGATATTTATTTATAAATTATCAAGACTTATGTCCCAGGACACTGGACTATTAAAGGGGTTTAGGAGTCTTCAAACTCATTCAAAGCTTCTGACAAATATACCAGATGAACTTGACGTGTTCTTTAGTGATGAGTAACACCTAGGTTTTTTCGAGGTAACATCAATGTGACACCCCCCCCCCATTAATGGTACGTTCTCGTCAAGCAGACGAGTGGAAGCCACACCCCTTCGACCTTCTCCATCTGCCAGTAACACCGACGCATATCTACGATAATCTGCAGCGGTCGATTTTCGGCGTCGCTTGAGACGTGGATAGTCTGTCTCTGACCCTAAAATTGTGACAAGATTAGGTGAGTCGCCTTCCAGATCAATCTACGCCACATATTATTGCAACTTCAAATTTCCGATTTATTGTCTGCCGTGCTAATATGAATCAAAAAATGTTCGCAAAAGAGAGTCACGGGACAAGCCAGTAAGGGAAATCTAACAGAACCTGTTTGAATGCTCGAATCTCGTCTTGTACGCGCCAATAATTGTAGTTTATTGTTATTTTTCTCCACAATAATTATCATTCCCCTATTTTCTGTGTCAAAATATTACGTTTTTGAGTCGCGTAAATAAATATTAGGGTAACTACAGCAACAGATATCAAAAACGAGAAAGCTACTTTTGATTTAGCTAAAAAAATTGTGTCAGGGCGGTCAGGTGAAGAAACATAAATAACCTGTCCGCGTCTTTCGCTAATATACTTGTGATAGTACGTTGCAAATGATAACGCATCTTGATATACAACTCTACCAGACGCAAGCTCAGAGTACAATTAGATATGCTAAGTTCCTCTATTCAGGTATCCTGATATCCCGCGATTTAAAGCCCTTTACGCACTTTAGTGCAGACAAGACAACACCCCCCTCCCACCCCACGCTAAAGTTAGCTTTGTGATGACCTGGCAGAATATCACGCATCGAAGTAAAAGATGACAAACGACGTATGAATTTGACTTTTGTGACCTTGATCGTGTGTTGGTTTTTTGCATTTCAACATGAGTGACATATGCTCGGCTGTCTGTCTGCTTGTCTATCTGTCTCTGTCTCTCTCAGTCTGTCTGTTTCTCTCTCTCTCTCTCTCTCTCTCTCTCTCTCCATCTCTCTCTCTCTCTCTCTCTCTCTCTCTCCTCTCTCTCTCTCTCTCTCTCTCTCTCTCTCTCTCTCTCTCTCTCTCTCTCTCTCTCTCTCTCTCTCTCTCCACGAACATCTACGATGAAAAGAATGCCAATCTTTATCCGTTTATTCTTTAGTAATGTATCGGAGAATTGGAGAGTACGATTCTATAACCTCAACCTCTTGGCAGTTGAAATAGCCAGTTTGCGAGAGAGTATATCTTTAACAACTTTAAGAAAAACAAGTTGACTTAAAAGCATTGACAGAACTGACATTCATTTAAAAAGTACTTGTGCTTAGTATAACCGATACGTTGCAGTATTTACACGAAGTGTTATGTTAAGGTCATGTTCATGTACTTTTGACTCAAACGATAAGTATTGCCAAAAAATTCAGAATGTAACATGAATCCCATGAGATTCCTAAAATACCATTGATCTCTAAAATATTAGCAATAGAAAATATTATATCCGTTGAATTTCGGACTAAATATTGTTTGGTGCCTATACTTTATGTGCCCCTCCCCCGTTCTTGTTTTAAAGGGAAAACATCATGTCACACAGGGAATAGCCACTTTACATTTTTAGTGGTATTGTCGAATGTAATTTAACTATTTAGAAGTGTCTTAGACCATATCTGTGATAAGAACACTATGGAAAATAATAATGCCATATTCTTACTGTTAACCCTTTCACTGCCATAAAAAAATCATTCAAAACCACCGGTTTATATGTGTTATTGTTCTAGGTGATAAAGAGTTTTGGTTATGAAAGTCATTTAAAGTGCACCGTCTGTGATTTCTATACAGTCTCATTTTAAAATAGGGCATCATTTTCAAAAGGCAAATAAGTTTCGGTTTTCGTTAAATCTATCTCACTCATATTAATGAAAAGACTGTACTTCTAAAATGCATTTTATCACAGCTTCTATTCGAGGCATTCCCTATCATTTCTAAAATGCGCCCATAAAACACTTAGCAAGCGTGATAACCAAGTTGACAAATCTAATCAAAAAAGATCCGTGAGGTGATTTGCCAATGCAAATCTACAGATATTTGAATATCTCTTTTGTCAGCAAAGAATAGATCTGCTCTTAAACTTTTCAAAGCTTTTTGTGCTATCTGTACACATGCGTAGTGATTGCCATGTCGCCAAGTAACAAGAACCTCTGTTGTTTATGATAGTATTCCGTCCGACGGTACAAAGCGGTGCGTACCTGACCAATCATTTAAATTCTCACATCGTGGTAGCTCAAGCGTCTTCGCTGCAAAAGGAAACCATGGCACTTGCATATTAACAATGTCATGCTCTTAACTCTATCAGCTTGGGATTGCGCAGGTGTGCTGACACCACCGTTACCCTTATCTATCTACCAGGTTTTCTCTTTCACATACAGGCTATATTTGTGGTGCTCATAAATCGCATTTATGGACAGATATTTCACTTGTGTACCACATAACACAATTCCAGATATGTAAACCAACTCGCAAATAAAAGAACACCAAAGTCGATATACTGTCTTTAGGTAATCCACACCTTTTAATTGAGTTTTTATTACTTTTGCTAAACATTGTTCAACTTAATGTTACACCATAGTTATTGACATATTAGTTGAACCTTACATTTTAATTTATTCCATGAGATTTTTTCATAAGAGTCCCATATTGTTGCCCAGTGACCAAAAAGGCTATAAAATATAAAAAGAAGAGACACTTTATCGTCCCGTAGTAGAGTTTTTCGGGGCTAGGCGGGCAGAGTCCATGATCTTAAGTGGCGACTGCCCTAGAAATGTTCCGGGGCGTGCACATTGACCCTTGGCACAGCTTGTTTGCTACTCTGATTTATGTTACCCTTCAATGACCTTTGACAATTGTGCGAAGTAGACAGAGCACTCAAGTTTTAAAACATGTCAGTCCAGGTGGATCTTGGCTGCTTTTTCATTTAATCTTGTTTTCAAAAGGAAGTTCTCGTGCACGCAAATCTTTCAGAATTCGTGTAGGTAAGGTTTAAGTTCTAGGTGTCTCAGCATTCTCCGATTATGACATTTAATTGGTACTTACAGCTGAGTCACCTGCCGACCATTGACCTTTGAGTTGTTCTACTCTTAGCAGATTTGGCAGTCTCTTGACACCATTTCATATTCATTACATCTGATAACTGCTGCAAAAGAATAAACGTGCATTATTTCCTTCTCTCTTATCCCTAGCTACAATTACCTGCAAGGACATTTCAACAAAAATTCCCCTGCCATTGAATCTTTGAAACGATGAACAAAAAGGGTAAGTATGATAAGCAGAGAAGTTACGGGGAACTATAAGTACATGGATAGCAATATTTGAGAACGTGGCAGCCTCTGAGGAATAGCGATTGATGTTCACCCTGAAGGTCAACGCATCTTCTGGACGGTGTGCTCGATTACCATTATAGTTTCCTCACAATCACTAAGCAACAAAATTTACATGTGTTTTAAAATGTCTGCAATTTAAATACACAAGACTAGGAGAGGTCACGTTATGTATTTAAAGGTCGAAACGTAACAGGTCTGTTAAACGTCGACGATTCTTGAGGAAAAAATCTTAATGTGAATATTAAACCAAGCTTCGTAACCAGTATCGGTGAATGATTCTAAAAGGTGAGAAGAAAACTATAATTCTCTCTACTTTTGTCTAGCTATTAATAACATTTTTAGGTATAATATTTTTGTTTCGCCATTTATACGCCATTTTAACAATATTGTAGGCAAAATACCAAAGGTTATTCCACTGTGTTACCCGGACAACTATGTGTGGAAAGGAAGTAAAGGTGTCCTGGAGAAAAAAAGCAAACGTCGAGGGCATCTTGTGGTATGTGAGGATGCCATAGAATTCTTGCGTACTATCGAAGGGCCAATCTGTCCCGTTGCTGTCACTGGTCCAGCTAGGTGTGGAAAATCATACATAGCGAGTCAGCTGATTGAACCGAGGCCACAAGATACTGTCTTCAAAACATCACATAAACAAACTCCAGAGACGATGGGTATGTAGGATTTATGGCTGGCTGGCTGGCTGGCTTGATTGGTTGGTGAACGGGCGGGTGAATGCATGGACGGATGGATGGAGGGAGGGAGGGACGCACGTACGCATGCATGCAAAATGATTGATTGATAGATTGATTGATAGAAGTGTGTGGGGTAGGTAGGTAGGTAAGTAGGCATTGGTATTATCTTTGACAACTAATACGTCATAAAAATAAAACTGCGTATGCCAAAGTGGTTACCGTCTACCCCTTACAATAGTATAAGTAAATCATAGTTTACATATCGTTCATATCCTTGCCTGAACTGTACAATGTCTTTAGGTTCTATTTCAGTTTAATATCGTGAAAACCAAAAATAAGGATGTTGACAGTTTTAGTTGCGCTATTTACGACACAAACATCGATTGAATGTTGCAGGAATATGGATGAGCACCGACGTGTTTAAGAAGAAGATGAAAAACAAAGCGGAGATGTCTGTAGTGATTATGGACACTGAGGGACTTGGCGCTTACAACGCTTACAGCCAGGATGATTTGCAGTTGTTTTCGTTGATGGCATTGCTGTCATCGGTGTTGGTGTACAACAGCAGAGGATCCCTCACATCGGAGGATATCAAACAGTTGAGGTTTGTGTTCGTTTGTATTTTATGTGTAAGATAATCGCTCTTAAAGTGATAAATTATTGAAACTGAAGTACTTAATCAACGTTTTCGCATTTACTTATCTCTGTTTAATTGTGAATTGAAACATTTTTCTGTAACAGTATAACCATTTCCCTACCTATAGCATTTGAATAGCACATCAGGTTGAGAAAATGATATTACTATAGTGAGGAACTCTGGATTGAGAAATACCCTATTCGGCAAACTAAACCTAGTTTTCCTTTTGGAAACTATGGCAAACCTTAGAAAAACAGTGGTACATCCTTCACAGACCTATTACCTCTTTTCTTGTTGAAGGCAGAGATCATCTGCATAGGGAGATACTGTTGTTTTGATCCTTGTTATTGATCATATTATAACAGTGATTGACATATGCTAGAAAACAACATTATGGCTGGTTTGCACCAAAAACACATGTATGCTTGCAAACATATCTGATACACTATCAACGTTAGGGATAACGATAATACCTCCACATGGTCAACAGAAGTCCTATTGTGAATAGTGGAGAATATGAAGATCTTCGTACTTTTAATTATTGTTCTGATTTATAATCCTTTTTTAAACATCAACGCTTTATGTTCTGAAAATTAATCGTCTTTGTAGGAATATTAATCTCAACTTCGTCGCCTGGGTGTTGGGATTTGTATGTAAGCTTTTAATTAAGGGAAGGGGAATTTGAGGTCATACGAGCTTAATTTCTATTACACTGAGCATTGAATGATTCTGTACTCAGCTGCTAGGCTGCTCAAACACATAGATAGCCTAATTTAGCCTGCATGATTCACCTTTTAGAAAGAACAGTCCACTCTAAGTAGAGTTTCTTGCTTTCCATGGGTCTGTTATGAATTGTTTGAATATCCATGCGAATCGAAACAAGATAATTCCTCATCGCGTTTCTCAAATTACAGCTGGGTGAGCACTCTTGGTGACATGATCCACGGGGAAAGGGATGGAAAGACATCGAAATGTCGAGAGGATGACTTTATCAGATTTTTCCCGAACTTCATGTGGCTACTCCGTGATGTGTCCTTGGCCTTCACTTTGGAGAGAGATGGTGAAGATGAAGATGTAGAGATCAAAGAATACATTCTAGAAGAGGTGAGTGATAAACACCAAAACGCCCAGGTAACATTTTAATTATTTTTAGGACGTTTACCAAGATTTGAACCTGTAGTGATTTTTGCCTAGATCTGTCACAATTATCGTCGAACTTGTCTCATCCAGTTACAGATAACGAATTATTACAAACGAAATTTAATTTTGTGAAATTAGTAACTCATTTTGATGCCAACAGATTAGTCAGAGGACATTGCCTTGGAAACAAGCTAGTTTTTCTCGTGCACTTTATAGTACACTTTCGGTTGATTAGCACACAATCATGTACTTTGAAATAGAAAGCTGCTACAACAGCGACAGAGAGATGAAAAGGTCGATTAACACAGGCAAAAATGTCATTTATTCTTCTGGTTTTGACAACACTTTAATAACTTTACCTTGTTCCTTGAAGGTACTGAAATTAGAGAAGGAAACGGCTATGACCAGCAAGGCTGTCAAAGAGTTAAACAGTTATCGAAGAGCAGTTTTGAAATCCTTTCCAATCTTCGACGCCGTAAAACTTCCATTGCCGTCAATGGATCCGAAGGTGCTTGCTAAGATGGATAAGGGGGCTAATCATAATCGCTTGAACCCGTTATTTCTGTCGGAAGTCGATCATTTCGTGGAACGTTGTGCAAAACTGATGAAACCAAAGAAAGCTTGGCCTTACGTCGGTAACATTACCGGTCGACGTGAGTATATTTTTATTTCTCACATGAAACAATAAAAAGAATTTCACTGACGATTCAGTTTTCAAGTTATAGATGAATTTGACGTTTTCGGGCGTGACTTATCAAAGGCAGTACGCCCGTTTTTATAAGTTTCCAGCTTTTTATTCTAGTTTTTAATGCAATCTCGTGACATATAATGCTGTACTTTTAATTTGCAAAATAAATTGGTCAGTGTTGAAAAAGAGTTTTCCTACGGTAAACATCGTGCTAAACATTTATCAAAATAAAGTTCGCAGATGTAAAATTCTCAAATTTACTCATTGAATCTGATCGAGCTATGATGGCCTAGACAATTTGATTTATATAGAGAAGCCCTAACATGCCATAATGTTGACATTTTCTCGAGTACGGGCATCTATTTAACCACCTGAACTGAAATATATACTGTACAGGAATCCCTACGTCTTATACGACTTAATTGAAAAGATTTTTGATAAAGTTGTACCGAGGGTACTTTTTCAGACATTATGCCCCTAGGACCATAGCTTTACCTTCTAAATCTAACAAGTGTTAGAATAATCTTCAACTCCTTTCGTAACATAAGGTAATTTTGGAATAGGATGAATTTACCTCTTCAACATCTTTTTGTCGTAGAAATAGTGAAACATATTATATCCTTCTAACTATATAAAAGACAATAGATGCTAATGCAGTTGAAGGGGTTTGGGTGTGTCTTCCAATCATCAAAGTGGCCTCGAATTTTGTTAATGATAGTTGACAAGGCGAATTTTCGGCTTTGAATGGGGTGATTTAAGAAGGTTGAGAATCTTAATGCCGTTACGAATTGCACTTCCCATCCGCAGAATACGCCGAGTTACTCAAACAGTACGTCACAGCATTTGCATCTCCTGGTGGTATGTTGCAAATCAACACTGTAAGTCACAAGGTTATAGAGACCTTGTTGTATGAAGTGCGAAGTGACGTTTTGATGATTACAAGGCCAATATGGCGGCGTTTGCAGAGTCAGCTCTTCCCTGTGCCACATACGAAGTCATCAACGCCCACAACAAATATCGTTACAAGGCGATGAGGATGTTTGAACAGAGTTCGAAGTACATCAATGATGCCGATAGACTACACTCCTATAGACAGTCACTGAAGGTAGGGAGGAGCAAACGACAATAAGATATAATTCAATTGTAATTAACATTACATGCATAGGTATCTGGTATCAAATTTCATTGAACGAAATGGACCGAAAAGATATATTCAAACATCTCCTTTACTTCCTTCCCAATAATGTTTAGTTCTCCTAAATGCAGCCATTTTTAAAACAAAACGTATATTTGAGGTTAAAATTGCTGACAGAATTCATTTGCTTATCATTTTATGGCGATTTCTTTGTAAAATGAGATTGACTTAGAGATCAAACGTGACCTCAAAGATTCTCTCTCTCTCTCTCTCTCTCTCTCTCTCTCTCTCTCTCTCTCTCTCTCTCTCTCTCTCTCTCTCTCTCTCTCAGGATCTCATGGCCACGTATGACAAGGATGACTGTCATAAATGCATCGGCGGGCACCTTGACAAAATATTGATGTCAAACGAGAGGAAATCTGAAGCACTCTGCAAGAAGCTTGTGGAAGACTTAGTGGCCGAGGAGCTGCGTCCTTTAATAGACGCAGAAAGCAGTGAGGACGAAATTAGTTTGAAAATCGCCGAGGTTGAACGATTGTACAAGGCAAGGCACGAGGTCCGTACATATGGGATGTCTACAAAACAGATTTGGCAAGGTAAGAACGCGAAAGAAGGGTTTGCAAGAATAACACCTTACCTGGCATATCCTCTGTCTGATGTGTATACACATTTATATCGACACTAGCAGGTTTCCGTGCTGAAACGCTTCTCTCTGCGATTGATCACACAAAGAACATGCCTGTTATAGTCTGTGTCAAAGGCTGTGTATTCTCTGTTCTTTCTTTGCAGAAAATAGTGACAATTTCAGGTGTCGCGTCGACGTTCAAGGACAAAAAAAGGAGAACGTGTTAAAGGAAGAGGAAGAATTAAAGGTAAAGAAGTGAACTTGACTTTTCTTATAGATAGTCCATCTTAATCAGATTGATTAATAGGAACAACATTGCAGTGAGACAATGAGACAACCTGGAGATAAAACACGTGCAAAATATGCCAACAACATCATATCGAGGCTTGTCGTTTACGTCCCGAAAAATTCCCGATATTACCTCGTATAATTTTTTGATACCGTCCTCGTGCTTGGCTTACTATGGTGATATGGGTTTACATTAATCTTTGACAGGAAAAAGAAAAAGCCAGAGAAGAGATGCGAAATACACAAATACAGGAAGACGAAACAATGGTGAGTATCAATAATAGCATCTGATCTACACTGACAACTTCTATTTCAGCGCTAAGTTTCAGCTAGAATCATTTGCATTTAAAGCTAAAAAATATTCCTATCTTATCTCTTCATATTGACATTTTGATTAATATAGAATCCGTATTAAGGTGGCGTTGAATTTATCCGACTCCCTTTTTCAAAGCAATATTTCTCATGAAAGATGACATGAAAACCCCTAATTATATATATTTTCAAAAGGCAGAGAATTAAAGAGTTCAGTGTGGTCGAAATATTCGAACAATGAAGGGGCTACTAATTTGGAGTAGAACACCTCAATGTTGATATTGATGGTAATGATCAATTAATGTGGAAAAATTGACACTGCTTCTTAAAGTTTAATATCCACTTTTAACTAAAGTATTATTCTGAAGTAACAGACAATTTTGTTTTTGCATTGCGTATTTTTCATTTTTTAAATGGCAGGGATTGAAAGATAGACATCAAAAATCATGTCAAGCAAATTAAAATGCGCCTTACTCAAAATGTAAGAAACTATCGCCAGAGAAAATTGTCATTTTAATATACAGCAACATAATGTGAAAATTTCATCAAATTTTACCCGGAATTAAGTTTTTTTTAAATGTTGAAAATAAAAGGAAAAAAGAAGACAGGTCACCGAATATTTAACAAATTTGCACAAATTTAAACTTCTTTACCACCAAAGCAATGACTGCTTGTTATGCTATAAGTGAAAAATAAAAATTGAATGAATCCTTAATTTGCAAAACAGTGATCTTGAGCAAAATATGCTGTGCTTTCGTATTACATGGAGATTAAAAAATTCATCTCTGCAAGGTTGATATATTATTAGATGGCATCACAGAGATGCATGCAACTTTGTTGTTTTTCATTCCTTTCCTGGATGAATTTCGGGAGCAACTTTGAAAGCAATCGACATTGAATGACCTGTGCCTGACAATATATCTTGCTATTTATATCATGTCAGGTAGAATTGTGTGAAATCAACTAAATTGACATGTATGAAGAGCAGGCTATCTAGTCATTCACATCATCACAGGTTCAGCCTTTTTTGAAGTTACAGTTATTTTTACTGTCCTGACACTCTCTTCAAACAGTTAAAAAGTCGACAGGAAGACATCATCAAACAAGAGAAGCAAATAGAAGATGATTACAACGAAAGTAGCGAAGCCATCTTGGCACAGGTGGCACAGCTTGTCAGGACGCACTCTGTGCTGGCAAGAGAGCTGCAGGAGGTGAAAGCCAAACTTGAGGAGGAGACCAAGAAGATGAAGGAAGAATTGAACAGGAAAAGGAAACAAATACGATAACTTTTATTATGTGAATTGCGTTGTTGTTCAAAGTTGACGTAAGAGTCAAAATGATCAGACAATGCTGTGAAACGTAGTTGACGGTGTGAGAGTACATTGCACAAGATCGAGATGACACACCGTTGAGGTGTCCAACTGGCATTGTTACCGATTTTATTTTACTAGCAAGTTATTATATTCAAAATAGTTATGACAGCAACATTTATCATGTAAATGTATGTTAATGGGGCATTTCCTTATCGAGCTTATTACATGGCATAGGAAAGGGTATGTTTGGACATGACCTGTTTTTCCTGATGAGTAAAGCACCATCAAGGAATCGCTGATAAAAAGTCATTCTACAAAGTTCCATATGAATCAAAAACATTGTCTTAGTCTAGTCAGGTTATTAACATTATTTTTTATTGAAACGTTTTGTATTCCTGCTTTAATAATACAGCCACTGTATTACTATTTCAAACAATTTTTATAGAATGCAATGGAATTTGATAGAATGCAGTTTGACAGGATAGCAAGAACGACAATGTACGCATCTAATGTAATTGAATAATTCCAATCCCATATTTATCTTCATTACTTATGCAAGTGTACTCGTCTATGAAAGTTACACAACTTCACACTGTATTAAGCCATTACATCAAAGACTACCATTTGAAGATTACGTGTTCTATTTGGTTTTGGTTTCCACCGAGTAAAGAATGTGTGTCTGTTGTTTGTTCGTTATGCTATTTGGATCTCTAATTCATTTATGTGACACAATGTACAAAAAAATCGTCTTTCAACGTTGTCACAACGTAATACCAAAATATCATTCACTTCCAAGATGCTTGAACGTCAAATTTAATAATTAAGATAACATAAAGTATATATCTCTTTTATACTATTACCCTTAGTTTATTAAGTGTATATATATATATATATATATATATATATATATATATATATATATTTGTACGATCCTGATTTATAAATAAATTTCACTTTGTTATTTTGTTATTTTGTAAGTACAAAGATATCATTTACTTACCAGAGGCTTAAACATGCAACAAGTAATCAAGTTCACTTGAACACAAATTTGATAAATAACATTACTTAAAATATTTATCTGTTTATGGAATTACCCTTAGTTGATAAAGTTTATACACACATGAGTATAAAAAACTATGAGTAAATAGAAACGTAATATTACATGTACCTTCAAAACATAGTATTCTCTGTAACGATACAGCAAATGGAAAATTAATATCTATTCAATCCTGAATTATAAATAAATTTTACTTTGTTATTATGTTAATAAGCTCATACTGCAATTTTTTACTCTCATCTTTTAATGCTTTCCTGTAACACACATTGCAAATGCTCAACATGCTTCTTCCCAGTTTTGGAGGATAACTATATAATTGCAAAAACTTTGTTTTTTGCTACACACTACTGTGAATACACTGCATGAAAACGCAATAATACAGATAAATTCACATTAATGAGTTGCCTGTATTATAGAATAATACACGTGAATTCACATGAATCCACATGAATACAGGCTTTCTGAATACAAGCTATGGATTATTAACTGTATTCATCTGTATATGCACTCTTCAGCTAAAATACAGGCAATAATTAATGCTAATACAGTAAGTATTATAGCGTTTTTATGCAGTGATAGTTTTCCTGGCATAAAATTAAACTTGAAACAACCGATATTGATTGTTTGCCTAAGTCTAAATTTATATATAAATCAACCAAAATCAGACTCAGAGAGAGAGAGAGAGAGAGAGAGAGAGAGAGAGAGAGAGAGAGAGAGAGAGAGATTGGAGTTCTCGAGGAGACTGTACTTGTTGAGTTCAAACAACACGACTGACCTGACCAGCCACCTTTTGCTCACATTGTAACCCTTGCATGCCGACATGCCAGACAGCCGGCCTTGTACAGCAATGAATCATAAATTTAATTGTAATTTGAAATTATATGCCAGACTAAACGACGGCCGGCCGTAGTCATGATCAATAATTGGAACGACTATTTGACATCGAATATAGCGGCTAATGTCTAATCTTTGATAGCACAATTTTTATAGACTAATAATTACCGTACTATCTACGCGACCCCCTTATAAATTTGGTCAAGTGATTTGATAGTCCAAATCTCAAAAGAAGAAAGATCTTTTGAACAGAGCCCTAATGCCTGACATATTGTCAGAGGCAGTTACTAAACCATCACCAACAAACTTTGTACCTTGGTAATCGACCTTTAACATCCCACAAAAGATGTTTGCTTGTCACGCCGGTAACATTCAGAGTCGACTTCTAAAATCTTCCAAACGCCCTCTCATAGGAAATAGTCTCCTAATTTTGAAGAGGTTTGATTATATTTTTCATGGGTAAGCAGGTCTGAGACTGTTTGTTTGTTTGTTTGTAAGGTATCTTATATAAGCATGTGAGGTAGAATTCGCCTAGAGGACAAATATTCGATCGACGAACTTTTGCAATTCTTTTCTGATCTACCACTTGCAAGGGCTTACGTTAAAGCTCTTGATATAGGTAAACTTTTCGCCGTCTTATTTTTAAAATCGGAAATTTTCTTTTTTAAATGTTGGGTTATTTGTTTCTCTTCTACTAAAATTTGTAAAGTGACCCCGATTTTTATTTTTGGTAAGTTTTAATTGACAAATGGTTTGGCAACAGTTTAAGCCCTTCGCTTTCGAGGAGCATACTACCTAAAAACATTCTCACATTCCCCTTCCAATGTAATTATTTATTTTCTCGGTGGCCTTATAGGTTTCCACTTGATCAGCGTTAACCTGCTAAGGTTTTGTTCATGGAATCACTAATGCAGTGCACTTGGTAGACTTGGTCCAGGCAGATACTATATCCAGTAGCAACTACGTCAGAGACACTCATGTCTCATTAATCGGTAATATCAAGATGCATTCAGTGTCATTTTGAGTGCTTTGTAGCACGTTGAGTTTTTTAAGTTTGCCACACACACAATAAGTTAGCTGAGCAAATTTCATTTTAGGCTATTTGATCAAGTCATTTCACTGTAGTGAGCCACAGTCTTTCGCAGATGCGCCAATGCGTCCGTATAAGTCGTTATTGCGATCGCCCAACGCGGTGGACGACAGGGCATTCTCAAAAGCTATACTTGTCTACTTTCATTGTACAAAACCGACTAACAAAGGTGTAGAATGATAAATCTATTCACAAAATACCGCAATTTATGTCTTTGTACATAGTTCCCTGATGATACACGAATCAAACAACACGCACACCTCTCCTGTAAAATGGACCCGGACATAAAATCCCGGTATTTTGAAAATAACCCTATGTTATTTGGCATGACATGCAATATCTAAGTATATACAAAAAGGACGTCTGTTACATTGATGAATCTACAAAACTTCGTAAAAACCTAACCTACGCTCTCTATCAATTTCAAATATTCAGTGTATAAACGTTTATTTGCGAAGATGACTTTTTGTCTTCTACAGTATTACTTCAGCTCTTCTGGACAAACTACGAATTTAGTTAAATGTGTGCATCAACTGTAAATCTCGTTTTGCAGATCCCATAATTAAGTCGCTTCATAATGTGTACCAAAATTATGCAACTCTTCTGTGCATAAATATGCTTAGACAAAAGCTTGCGTTTATCGTTTGGTGAGACTAAGAATACCACTGCATAATAGGTGAAATCGTCGTTCATTTGTGCTACAAGAGGCTTAAACTATTTAGTTCTCAATCCAATACAATCTCGACAATAAAACCTTCGATTGTATTTGAAGTCATTTTTCACTGTCAACCACGCTGAAATTAGTTTGTTCTCACAACTGTCAGCCACCAAATTGATGAATTTATTGGTCATTTTGAATCGCAAAGCAGTACAAGCTTGTGGTCCTAATGGACGACGGTTTGTCTTTCATGTCACAGCAGGGGCGTCATGCTTCGTCCAAGTACGACTCTCCATACTTACACACACCTCGACAACCCCACTCGCTTCGAATGATATAGTTCAAAGACCTGGGATCAAACCCTCAATCAGGTCGAAATCGCGATACAATGCAGTTGATACTAATTTAACCCCAGTAGTACGCAAACAAAAGTACAAAGAAACATTTTGGAGATAAGATCGTCAAAAAGCTATGGAATAGGTATTTCATTCACCGATTATGATGATGAATGAAAATAGTTGACACATTGCTTTGGATACGATCACGCAGTAAAATATGTAGTGTCGTACAGAACACCGACGTCAAAACGGTAACTAAAAGTATGCCTGCTTTGGACAGAAAATTGGTTACCTGTGTAGTATGAGTGCTTCTCGTCATCTCTACAGAAGCAAGGGATAGATCACAAACAAATGAAATGAAGGAAACCTTTCGACTTTGTCTGAAATCGATGGCTAAGCAAAGAAAAGTGCATTTGAAGGAATTTGATTTTTGTGATGGCTGGAAGAGGTAAAATGAGCTACCTGAATTATACACCAAAATATAGCGACTGCATATTCTATTTCTGATAGCAACGTAGATGTGTATCTGTCTCCCAAACTGAAAGAGATTGTGTCTCAGTCGTCAAAAACCACGCCAAGCAATAAAAGCCGAAATATTTAAATAACACCTGATAACCCCAAAATAGTGGTTTGTTCGGGCAAATAGGTCATGCTGAAGCCACGCCCCTTAATAACGCCCTGTATAATTCCAAATTTTTATCTACAAAAATTATCAACTCTAAAGTACGGCTTCGACACACATGTAGATGGTTGCTCACTGACACTTAAACTAAGACAAGGTTCGGTAAGTCCTCTGCAAAATGTTTCTCTTCCAAATTTTATTGCAACTACTCGAATTTTAGTTCTTAACAATACTGCGAATCTTGAAAAACGTTGTGCCGAGAAAGTCACGTAATAGACAAGCGAGTAAAATCTAAGAGAATTAAAATAAGTGCTCGAATCGCATGAGCTGAGCACAGCTCACGGCAATTTAGTTGTTATTTTTCAACACTAATTATTCTGTTTTCGACCATTTTATAAGTGAGGATGCAACAGATTTGAACTAATGTAAATGCGGCAAATGCAAACAGAAGAGCGTCATGTATAAAGATCGAAAACATAGACACTTTCGTTTTGCTTTTGCAAGGTTTCCAGGTCAGTCAGTATGAGACATGTACAGCATACAAGTGTCTATCACTGATACGCTTTATCAAACACTTTGCAACTAATGACCATAGCATGGGATATCGTACGATTAGATAAAGCTCAGAGTAGAATTCGCTCTGTAGGGACCCTGGAGTGCCGGACTGGAACACGCGTAGGACGTGTTCATGTAAGCAAGAGAACCTCATATTCCCGACTCTATCGTAACTATTGCTTTGTCACGACATCCGGCAACATATCAGTTATAGAAGTAAAAGATGGCAAATGTTACAGAATTTAGATTTCCGTAGACTTGGTCGTGTGACAATCACATGCATTTTAAATTATATGGAAGGTGGCCTATCTTAAGCCATCCGCCTATCAATCTATCAGTCCGTCATTACATTCGCCTATCCCGCCCTCCAACCCCCCCTCTCTCTCTCTCTCTCTCTCTCTCTCTCTCTCTCTCTCTCTCTCTCTCGCTCTCTCTCTCTCTCTCTCTCTCTCTCTCTCTCTCTCTCTCTCTCCTCTCTCTCTCTCTCTCTCTCTCTCTCTCTCTCTCTCTCTCTCTCTCTCTCTCTCTCTCTCTCTCTCTCTCTCTCATTTCATCGTTTCAATTACATGGCATATGATCGCACAGTATGATTAATTCATTTACATATTCTAAGTTGGATTTCATTGAATAACTTATATAACAGTTGCATCCAAAAATGTACTGTTAAGTATGCAGGAACACAGCCCGCTATTCACTCGGTTTGTTCTTTTATCTAGAGGTCATCAGGAGCGTCTATTGTGCCGTGCACACGTAATTTGTTTCGTGTGGAAAGAAATCTTGACTAGGTATTTCAAAACCTACTAGTGAAGACATGTAAAACCTAACTAGTAACAATGGAATTAAGAACAAAATGATCAATTCCTGTTGCTAAATAATGTTTCGGAAGAAGGGCTTTACATTTTTTCCCATACTTTCACAGGGAAACTTTGATGAGCAAGAAAAATATGAAAAGACACCTGGGCAGAGTTTCAAAAATTGGCAAATAATTGCTCAATTGCATATTTAATGAACTTGTGTTAGTAGTGACATAACTCTGAAATTCGTGCACCGAACTTGATGATACGTGCACCAAATATTGATCTGATATATATCGAATTACACTTAGAAACATTGGGCAGTATCAAGTTAATAAATAACTCATTTGCATATTTTATGAAGTTTTATAATTAGTCATATAACTCCGATATAACTGCACCAAATTTGATGAATTCTGCTGCAGATACCGATCTGACTGATATCTAACTGTGGTGTAAAGCACTTAGAAGTGTCAAGTTAATTAAGGATTCATTTGCATATTTAATGAACTTTGTAATTAGTAATATTACTCTAAAAATTACAGCATTAAATTTAAAGAACGTGCTACAAATGCTACTCTGTTAGATATATAATTGTCCCATGAAGCATTGAGCAGTGTCAAGTTAATAAACAGCTTATTTGCATATTCCATAAAGTTTGTAATTTGTGATTTAAGGTGAAGTACTACGAATTACGTCAAAATTAAGTTGTGGTGTCATTTTCTTGAAACTTTGCACAAATATCCTTGGAAGTGCAAAAATGAAATAAAAAATGGGGGTCACCACGCTCGTTTCCATGGAAACGGACGTTAAAATGGCGTCGTTAGAAATAAATAAAAATGATATAATTCACTTAAACTAAAGAAAGCAATTATAAAACGCTTAGCAAATGAGTTAATTTTATAAATACCAAGACTTAAGATCCATATCTATCGAATGTATAGTTTTCATGATGTTTGTAAAGAAATTTTAATATAAGTATCGATTACAAAATGACGATATCGAAATTATATCACTACATAATTTTCGAACTTTCTTCCTGTCGCTTTGAATGGTGACATTTTGACCAAACTTGGCGAATAAACTCCTGACATAATACCATTTAGTTTACATCTTTAATAAAAGGGTGTCACCACGTTACTTTTTACAATATCTCTAGGTGAATGGGTAATTTGCGCCATATAAATGGGAGAGAAATGTTAATTTTTCGCTCATATTTAATAAAAACCAGCTTCCTAGGGGGTCAAAATATGACAAGGTTATAGGTCACATGTTTTCTAAGACACTGGGTCAAAAATTAGGTAAAAGCGCAATTTCAACAATGACAGGTGATGTTAAATACATACGCTACAAAATAACCATTTGCGGCAGGCTGGAGTTAAATCTGCGCAGAAACGTTCTAAAGCGTGTGCGCGTCCGAATTCGTCGCCCTTCACCTTAACTCTGAGAGTACTGTGCGAAAGTTGATGAAACCTGCTACATATAGTATTATAACAGATATCTGATTGTTTTGTGAAACTTACTACTATACCCATTCAGTTCACATCTGGTTTTTTAAGGAGAGAAACGTTTCCATAATTTTATGCACACAGGATCTTCCTGTCCACATCTACAGTTTCAATTATTGCGTTTACATGTGACGTTTGTAGATAAAATGCGAATGGTAATCCCACTGTGTTATCCGGATAACTATGTATGGAAAAGTAGTGAAGGCGTCCTGGAGCAAAAAAGCAAACATCGAGGGAAACTTGTGGTGTGTGAAGACGCCATAGAATTCTTGCGTTCCATCGAGGGTCCAATCTGTCCCGTTGCTGTCACTGGTCCCGCTAGATGTGGAAAATCATACATAGCAAGTCAGCTTATCGAACCAAGGCCACAAGATTGTGTCTTCAAAACATCACATACACAAAAACCAGAGACGATGGGTAAGTATACGTTTACCTTTCCGGAATGAATTATAACTATGTGGAAACGTGAAGAGCCAATGAACGTCCGCACATATGTACGCTTTTACATCGCACGCGCGTATGTGTGCGTGCATATGTATGTATGTATGTATGTATGTATGTATGTATGTATGTATGTATGTATGTATGTATGTATGTATGTATGTATGTATGTATGTATGTATGTATGTATGTATGTATGTATGTATGTATGTATGTATGTATGTATGTATGTATGCATGCATGCATGCATGCATGCATGCATGCATGCATGCATGCATGCATGTATGTATGTATGTATGTATGTATGTATGTATGTATGTATGTATGTACGTACGTACGTACGTACGTATGTATGTATGTATGCATGCATGCATGCATGCATGCATGCATGCATGTATAGGCAATGATTATGTCATTTGAACTATTAATGACAATCATCACTTGCTTCTAGGAATATGGATTAGCACTGAGGTATCTAAGAAGACGAAAAACCAGACAGAGATGTCTGTTGTAACAATGGACACTGAAGGACTCGGTGCTTACAACGCTTACAACAATAATGATATGCAATTGTTTTTATTGGTAACATTGCTATCATCTGTATTAGTGTATAACACCAACGGAACTGTTACTGCTGAAGATATGAAGCAACTGAGGTTAGTTTTGTCTTTCATGGCAATATACTCATTTCAATAAATCGTGAAATAATTGATTTACTGCATCAACTATTTTGTTCTGCTTTGACCCATTTTTAAAAATTGTTTAGGGTTAAGGTGTCCCATTTCCTTTGTGTCTTTCACAAAATTTCACTCAGTTTATATTCTTGATTACTCCGTGAATTCCGTGGAATATAATTCTTGTCCCTGATAATTTTAGTATTTTCCTTGTGCCGTCATTTAAATGAAAATAAATAAGACTGCAGAACTTGTTTCACAGTACTGAGGAACTTTATAATTGGAGAAAACTAGAAAGAACACCATGATGCATACTTTTGACTTCAATGTTGTTAGGGTCTGTTTTGGCAATAATGCCAAATCTTAGGAAAGAGTAAGGCGGTAAGATCATGCACAGACTTGTTACTTTATTGTTTATTTGATAGTAGAGATAGGCAACACGAAGAGGTACAATACTGACGTCAGTATTGTAATGAGTTATTTTTTAACATGTCTATAGCCAAACGACAAATCTAGTTAAGTACTCGACTCTTCATAAGGGTTCATATTCAATTTTAAATTTGTAAAGATGTTAAACACGAAGGATGGTTAAAACACTCGCATGACAAAGGGAACCCATTGCATTGCATAAAATACTTTCGATACGCACTATATACCAATGGAACCATGTAGATATTTGATACTTTTGATGACGGGAGTTTTGTCAGCTTTATCTCCATAAGACGACTAACTAAACCTAGCCTTCAAAGTGGAACAAGCAGTTTTTAAAATATATAAATAGTCAATTTCAGCTAGCACTGAAGCGATAGAGGATGGTCGCTTTAAGAACAGGCAAAAAAAACTGCTTCTGAAAATAATTCAAAAATATAAGCTAACAAGAACCTGGTTCTTATATTTATCTTATTTAAAAGAATTTTAGCTCATATAATCTCGCGCCAATGTTTATGCACTTCAAATATTAATCCTTCATTGGAGGGAGAGTTTGAAGTCGAAGGTAATTATTGTCTCATACCATTTCCATGTTGCATGACTTTCCAACGGAGTGAATTCTGATACCTTACTGCTGAGCTGCTGGAGCAAATATACTTTGTTGTCATACACAGTATACACGATTCATCTTTTAGTGTATTCTTGCTTTTTCATGAGCTTCATATATCCACGTTAATCGCAAAATGGATAATGACTGGCGTGCATGTCTACTGATTTCAGTTGGGTAAGCACTATTAGTGACATGATCCACGGGCAAAAGGATGGGAAGACTTCGAAATGTCGAGAAGAAGACTTAATCAGGTTTTTCCCGAACTTCATGTGGCTTCTCCGAGATGTTACAAAGTCATTCACTTTGGAGAGAGATGGTGAAGACAAGGAGGTAGCACTCAAAGACTACATTCTAGAGGAGGTGAGTGATAAATACTAAAACTATCAAGCAAATATTTCTTTTAAAATTAACTAACAATATCTTTCGAGGTTTGCACAATATTTAGAACATTGCCTTTTCTGTTTCAAATAAAAAAATCATAAAAATCGGAATTGTACGTGGTCACTTTTTTGGAATGTGAATCATTCTGACGCTACAAGATTGTTCAATCAACAACTAATGGGAATATACAACAAACTTGAAAGTACAGAGAACAGATGCACAGTAACACAAGTTATATTTGAATCATGAACAGGGATTGCAACGGACACGGCTACAGACGGAAAAGTCATCATCTTCTTTTAAGGAAGAATGCGCCTCGGGGACAGATATTTTGACTCTCAATCTTTTTCAATTCTTTTCTGATCTACGACTTATAGGGGATGATTTTGAAACCTTGGATTAAGAAAAACTTTCATCGTCTTCTTGTTTTGAAAATCAAAATATGCATTCTTCTCCATAGCATTGACACAGGGATGAGGCCATTTTGAATTTTAAATATGGGTAAATTATGGGTATTCTGTTTCTCTAGTACCAAAATTCATTTTTTTATTTTCTGATTTCGAGAGGGAATGGTCGAAAGATTCTTTTAGGAAAGTTTTAGCAAAGGTTTAAGTCTTTCACTTTCGAGGCGCACACTATATTAACTTTAATTTTATATCGCCTTTCGTGAAGGTACTGAAATTAGAAGACGAGACGCCCGGGTCCGCCAAGGAGTGCGATAGATATCGCAGAGCAGTTTTAAAGTCCTTTCCCGTTTTCGACGCCGCAAAACTTCCAATGCCGGCAAGCGATACCGAAGTTCTTGCAAACATGGATAAGGGGGCTTATCGTAATCGCCTAAATCCAACATTTTTGTCTGAAGTCGATGATCTTGTTGGACGTTGTGGTCAACTTATGAAACCTAAAAAAGCTTGGCCCTACGATGGTAACATAAACGGTCCACGTGAGTACTACCTATCTTTATATGTTCAATGTGACCTGAGTAAATAAATACATTGATAATACAATGTGTATTTTATCTTTGTATCTATAATTGCACTAATAAGAAGTACCAGGGGGAAATTTGAACTTCTCCTCACTGTCAACCTTTCCATTCGTTTTTTTTTGACGTTGCATTCATCATGCAGTGTACACACAGCAAGGAATTAACACGACAAGGAAAAAGGGTATATACACCATGCCTAATCGAAAATAACATCGATAATGACTATAATTTGTATCAGTCACGTAAAATTTATCTGAAATTACGCTAAAACTTTGTCTTTACACTACCGTCAACATTCAATTTACTTGTTCTGTTGGAAACGCTAAAGATTATGCGTCTGCGTACATAAAACTCTTTGCACTTTTTCAGATAGAATGCCCTTCAAAATTAAACGCCAATTACCTTCAAAATTTCACAAGTTTTTATATTCATTTTTCCTCCATATTCAGCATTGTGTCATTATAGAATTATTGAGTAGAATTAGCTCTTCAATGCATTTGTTATAAAAGATAGCAAGAGAAAAGTTTTTTTTCCACCTAGTGCAGAGAAATAAAATGTAAGTTAATTTTAAATAGTAAATGTAAGAGTATGAGAGTCATTTTGAAACTTGCGGTGGCATAAAATACTCTTAGGTGAACTTACTGCAGGTAGAACTTACCGAAATGAAATTATTTGTCGCCTTCAGAATTCGCCGAATTACTCGAACAGTACGTCGCGGCATTTGCGTCCTCTGGTGGTGCGTTGCAGATTAATATAGTTAGTGACAAAGCAATGGAGACCCTGTTGGGTGAAGTGCAAAAGGAAGCCTTGGCTGAATACAAAACCAACATGGCAGCGTTCGCTGAGTCAGCTCTTCCCTGTGACACACACGAAGTCATCAACGCCCACGACAAATATTATTTGAAGGCGATGAGGATGTTTGAACAGAATTCGAAGGACATTAATGATGCCAAACGCCTACACTCCTACAGAAAGTCACTTAAGGTATGGATCATGAAGAAGCAAATAAAGTTAAGTTCAAGAGCAGCTAGTAATTTTTTCCGTCATGAAATGTCTTGTGCAGTGTCGGAAAGGGTTTCCAAAAGGATTAAAAACATGATAACTAGTCATCCGGTCGTAAACAATATTGTTTGAAAAACAAAAGATGACAGACCTAGTCGACGTTTTATGTACTTTTTATGTTAAATGGCCCAATCTTTGCTCCGACAGGTTAGTGTTTAAAATTTTACAAGCGTTCACTGTACAAGAAAAGACCGCTACAATACATATAATGACGCAATTCTCTCTCTCTCTCTCTCTCTCTCTCTCTCTCTCTCTCTCTCTCTCTCTCTCTCTCTCTCAGGACTCCATGGCTACATATGGCAAAGATGACAGCAGTGAATGCACTGGGGGATATCTCTACGTAATACTGCAGTCAAACAAGAAGAAATCGGAAGCATTTTGCAGAACGCTAGTGGAAAACTTGGTGGACAAGGAATTGCGTCCCTTAAAAGACAGCAGTAAGAACGAAATTAATTTGAAAGTCAACGAGTTGGAGACATTGTACGGGGCAAAGGCTCGAGGGCCGTGTAAATGGGATATATACAAAGCCGATTTGGCAACGGTAAGTACGTGAAGTAATAATTATGGAATGCTGCATCGGAACTTCAGCAATGGATACATAAGAGCACTTGCTTCATGTTAGCGTTAGTCATACTCGCTAACTCTATAGAGCAGTTTTTACAGTACAATAAAAACATGGTCCTAAACAAGTACCTCCTTTGACAAATGTTCTACAAATACATAAAAATTTACCTTTGTAAATATCCAGACGTGGTGTGTGTTGAGGCTAATGTGTTAATGTGACTTTCTAAATGATTTCATATTTAACTAGTTTGATCTCTGTGAAATTATTATGTTCTCGCACTCTTTTTCATTATGGATGTGCCTCAATAAATGCAGCAAAAACATATAATATTTTATCCTTTTGGCAGGAAATAGATACAATTTTGTCGACGTTCAAGGACAGAAAGAAGGAGGAACAGGAAGCATTAAAGGTACAGGGATACACCATATTTTGGCTTTTCTTAACGATAATTCAATTTCTTTTTGTCACGTTCGAACTAACATTGCAGTCAATATGAGAGACACAGTAAACATACAGAAGACACATGAGAAAAATGAGACAAGGACATCATTATGATAGTAAGACCGACTCATTAATATACCTGACTTCCCGTATTCAGCTTGTACGATTTTTTGTTGTTCTGCACTACTGTATTGTACATTTGCTGCCGTGCCTCGTAAATACATATATTAATCTTTTACAGGAAAAGGAAAAAGAAAGAGAGGAGATAAGAACAATGAATCTAAAGGAAGATGAAACTTTGGTAAGTCTTACATAAGTATATAGTGATTTTATCACTATTATTAAAGCTTTTGTCGTTCGCACAAGATCTGCAAAATTATCTTTTCCCTTTTCTTTCTCACACTCTCATATTCTATTCTAGAATTGCAGCATCTGTTACAGTAGGGATACTCTGTGACGTTGTGCAATATCATACAGGTATTTGACGGCAAGAAATTAAAACGGAACTAAAATAATCTGTACAATGTCCGATACAGGCAATTGGAAATGTAACTAAACCATACGCGTATAGATTCCTGGACGTATTTCGAAAGCGACGTTTTCGAGTCTTACACTTGAAGTCGGCAAAACGGTTGAATGATCATGCCTTCCCTATCTCTTTTGCTATGCATATTCTCTCAAATTAGTTTGCTCAGGTGACAAAAACCTTTCGACAATACACGCACCATTAACTTTTCTGGCATCTTCTCTGAAAAACAGCGAAAGAATCTGGAAGAAGATGTCAACAAACAAGAGAAGCAAGTAGTAGATGACTGCAATGAAGCATGTGAGGCCATCCTGACCCAGATAAATCAGCTTCGCAAGACGCACGATACTCTCGTTAAGGAACTAGAAGGCATTAGGAACAAGCTTGACGAAGAGACAAAGAGGGCGCTAGAGGAATTAAACAGGCAAAAGGAGACACAGAAAAGCTCAATTTAGTTGAAACTACACCGGTCCGCTTCTTGGTTCAACGAAAGAGTGAAAAGGATTTGAAAATGTGTTAAATGAATGTAAGGTGACACATTACGTCAGGGCAGTTAGTTTAAACTTTATTGTGGTTGTATCCAGGTAAAGTTTCTGAAACTCGGTTTCCATCGTTACATGTGTGATATTATATACTATTTTCAATCTCACTATAGCAAATCTATGATAATTCACTTTGGTTTATGTTTATGTGTCATTTCTCTTCTTAGATAATTACTAGGAATAACGACGATATTTAATGACAACAGAAGAGGATAATTCTACTAAATTACATATACACAAAACTTCCCCCGCTTTCTCTAAATCAGGTTTGAAATATTCACTGTACAAACTTTTTTTAATTTTTCCACTAATACAGTTATTTCAACTCTTCCTGAGCGAAGTACGCAATAGAATACGTGCATCAGCTGATATTCAAGCTCCACTCTTTGCGGTTATTTTACTCTATACTCCGTTCAATAACACTTCTCCGGGGACAGTGCATGGTGACCTACATACAAAACTACCAGTCCTGTAATTAGGGGCCCAAGCCTACCGGCTGGGCCCCTATTGCTTTTACTGGAGTTCAATATTCTTCTTCTGGTTCTTCCGCTCTTTTTTTGTCGACCTAGAACTCAAACATCGCTTACCGCAAACTTCTGAAACTTGCAGGGCTAATAGGTATCTATGAGATCTCGTGCACCTGGGTATACAAATTTCGATTGGTCACGTGACCTGGCGGCCATATTGGATTTTCCAAAAACGTAAAAATGGCTTTTCCAGAATACCCAGGGGTCTAGTCGATTTGAAATTTTTTGTATAACAAGCATGGCCTAAGGTCTTAAGAATTTGCCAATAAAATCGCATGCGGTCACGTGACCTTGGCCGCCATATTGGATTTTTGAAAAATATCAATTTAATCTTTAAAAATCTTCTTCTCCAGAACCAAAACACCGATTCCACTGAAATTTCACATGTAACATCTTAAGTGTGATCTCTTTCAAGTTTGCGAAAGGCGTTTTGATCGGTCACGTGGTTTGGCCGCCATATTGGATTTTGAGAAAATCGTGATTTAATCTTCAAAAATCTTCTTCTCCAGAACCGATACACCGATTCGACTGAAATTTGACATGTACCATCTTAAGTGTGATATCTTTCAAGTTTGCGAAAGGCGTTTTGATCGGTCAATTGGTCTGGCCGCCATGTTGGATTTTGCGAAAATCGTGATTTAATCTTTAAAAATCTTCTTCTCCAGAACCAACGCACCGATTCGACTGAAATTTGTAATGTAACATCCTAAGTGTGATCTCTTTTAAGTTTGCGAAAGGCGTTTTGATCAGTCACGTGGTTTCGCGGCCATATTGGATTTAAGGAAAATCATGATTTAATCTTTGAAAATCTTCTTCTCCCGAACAAACACAGATTTGACTGAAATTTTGCATATACCATCTTAAGTGTGATGTGTTTCAAGTTTGGGAAATGCGTTTTGATCGGTCACGTGGTTTGGCCGCCATATTGGATTTTCCATAAAATAGTAAATTTCAAGTGAAACGTACAATAACTATTAGATAATGTTGAAAATCCTACTTTTCAAGCTCGAATTTTGCACATAATATCTCTAGTGCAAGATTTTTCAACCATGTTAACCGCTTGGGCCCCGCCAACGCTGCTTGCAGCTTTAATTTTTTAGTTATTTTCCTTTCGTAAGAATGCCAACTGTTTTGTTCACCATCAGCTTTCAATACTGTCAACATTTCAAAATACGACGACGACGATGATGATGATGTTGATGATAGCGATGAATCACATAAAGTAACTTTTTCGTAGTTAAGAGAGAACAATAGCAATGAAGTTAACGTGGCATGTTTATCGTCAATCCTACATCTAAGCTTTTCCACACCACATTAACACAGTTATACCTTTTTTTCGATTAGTGTTATACATTTTGAACCTTAGTTGCTGAATTAGTTGTTCTTTGTCATAAATACTGATCATTATACGAACTTGTAATTCTTCGTATATACCAATATATTACTGCTTTTAGCTTATATCAAACACACTACTGCTGTTATGATTTTATAGTTATTGAAATAAATTGCTCTGATATAAGTTGACCTTAATGCATTGTTATTTCTGTGAAAAACACTGGCTTCACGACTTCCCGCTTTCTATTCCACCGTCTTTATGCGAAATGGTAATGAAAATATTTCACTTGGTGATTTAATTTTAAATAGCAATAAATGTCTTTTCACAAAGAAAGATTCTACATTTCTTTCGGTGGATGATACATAATTCTTAATGTCTCAAATACAATTTGCTGCACGATAACTTCCTTGAGGTTAACGTGGCCTCTACTTGAACTTGGCGAGTGTCTCCGCGTAACAGCCTCAATTGTGATAGGCTACCCGTCAACTGTAATTTCATCATAGAGAATAAATATCATTGATAATATTTCTTTGAATTTGAATTTATGGACCCTAGTCCATTTATCTTTGTTTATTTTTCAAGGAATGTATTGAATAAGAGCACAACTGAGAGAGAGAGAGAGAGAGAGAGAGAGAGAGAGAGAGAGAGAGAGAGAGAGAGAGAGAGAGAACAACAACATGCAAGGAAAGAACAAAATCTACTTTAGCTATTGACAAAAGGTGTCTCTGGCAAAGACACAGAACTAGCTTCTGGATAACTTATTTTTCAATCAGATATTATTTTTATCTTGGCTCACAACGTTAGAGCTATAAGCGGACAATGCACACTTGGCCTGCATCGCTCGCGCCCTCAGGCTGTTTATATACCTAGCGATTTGACCTTTGTGAATAAGTGGTAGAATCGTATTAGGGCAAATTGTAATCGCTCTTACAGTGTTGATGTTAGATCATTTATATTTTTAAATCCCCGAACGTTAAGTGGCACTTTGTCACCTCAATATGCAAACGAAGAAGAAATTATACTTTTTGGCATTTTATTTTATGAGATTACTCGATGTTCTTCATCAACCCAGATAAGATTCAACATCTATTCCAATCTCTAGAAGACTCTACGGTAATTGTAGAAGAGTACTCAAGTGTTGTTCTAAATTATGACCATATGCGTGGAAAGGATCTGTACGTTGTAGACGCAATTGGCTACGTACGGATCACAAGTCGGTACTCGACCGTACTCTGTGCATAGCTCTATAATTTAGAAAGCTTTAAATTCTAAATATTGAAAGAAAATCCATTTTCAGTAAATATTGAAAAGCTGGCGATCGATTCATGCAATGAATGCAAGTAAAATTGCTGTTTCATCATGCTCACTCAAAGCTACATATAGTGCCAGATGGTATAATTTCATGTGACCTAGGCTAAGCTCAATGAACGACATTCTGCATTTCCCGCGTTTATCTTCCGACAAAGAATATAAAGTTTGATACACACAGAGTGTTAAGAATTCGTACGGCCTGTTGGTCACACAGAATAAAGTTCTAAATGCTCTGAACTATATATGTTTACTTGAATGCGAACCAAATGGCTATAAATAATTGTTTACAAGTCATGAGTATGTGACCTCCTGTGAACTCTGCTCTGACAAAGAACACGCTTGGCGGTTTTAAATGCACCTGGATATCAGCCGCCTCTTTCTATCAACTTAGCATAGTTGACGCCGGGTGACCTTCCGGCGTGACCTAAATGGCCCCTTTTCATAAGGTGCAGACTATATTAATATGCAAATTGGTTCTACGAATCAGACGTCACAGGATATGTATGGTTACTGTGCATTTTCATTTAATCACCGGAAGATTCCTGTGTAGCATAGCACAAAAAACATACTCAATAAATTGACAAATCTGCCACAAGTTGCCTCATCTAGGCTATTTTTGATTATGCGCTGGATACGAAGAGTATCAAACTTTTATGATGAGCTCTTATTTCCATACACCTATCAAATAATAGTACATAACAACTTGAAAACATGCACAGGAGACCGTGCACTTCGACCAACTGATGTTGAATTTATATATTCCGTCTTTTCCGAGAAGCACCGGTCGAATGGAGCTGAAGTCAACAAGGACAGATTGCCTATATAGTGATTATGTCAGTAGATTCATGAATTGACATTTATACTATGAAAAATGTAGTAGTTGCGGGCTGGTTTCTGTTTCCTTAGCTTGATATGAAAACGTCTGCCTCTAATTGTTTTTCTTGAAAGCTTCCCAGTCCTTCATTTTCCCAGTGTTACATCGACCTTCAGCCATTTTACCTATACACACATTTGCCTCGGCCGATTCTCAAACAAGCACCGCCGGCACGCCCACTAACCACACGGTTGTTTCACCTCGATATCGCCGACGGTGATCAGCATCTCTCTATGAATTGGTTGTATAACGTGGATGTCTAAAAGCTGATGGTGGAGTTCTTGAGAATTTCGGTAAGGTAACCCCTCTAATGAATCGTAGGATCTCCTACTACTGTTTCATCCCAGATCTCAATATAGTTCTAAAACGATGTACGTTCGACAGTGGAAGCAAAGTGTTCCCGCTGTCAATGGGTAATTTTTGACCTGCCACGAAGAGCAGTATAGTATACAGCGTACACGCTACAGATATCACATGCATATTTCCGTATTTCATAGCATATACTCCAAAGCCGGAACAATTGCTGGTGATGACCACTGAACGGTCATCTTTCAAACAAACCAGATGTTTTATAATGTATCCAAAATACGGAGCACGGCTGTTGGTACAAAGAATGTAAAATCCATGATGTTACACCATTTTCACTTTGTTGTTAAGGTAGAATGCGCTTCTGAGACAGATGTTCGGACTGTCAATTATTTTACAAATACCATTCTCGCCTATCACTTGTGGGGGCCTATTTTAAAGCTCTCGGAGTAAGGAAGGGTTTCACCATCACAGTATTGTGAAAATCGAAAATTGTATTTTTCCGAACATAGTAAATACAAGGATGACGGCCATTTTGATTTTCAAATATCGGTAAACATTGAGTAATTTTTCTCTTACTAATACCAAATTTGCACGGTGAGTCATCTAATTTTTATTCCTGATTTAGTGAGACTATGGTTGAAAGTTTCCGTAAGTAAAAATGAGGGAAGTGTTGAAGTCTCTCAGCTTGGAGGCGCGTACTACCTTAATGCAAACATGTGTAGGTGAGTCACGCACTGCGCGTTAAGTTGCCTCGTCTGGTACACTAACTAGGTGCAGGTCAGAATGTCATGATGCGGATTGGTGTTCACCTAGCGTGGCCTCACCATCATTTTCGTTCCTCTCAGATTTTTTGGTTGCTCGCTAGCCCTCATATAGTAGATGTTACTCTAAGCTGGTATTCATCCAATTATGACCTCGGAGGTAGCATGTGTAGATAACATTCTATGTTCTCATATGGTTTGCCCTTGTCATCTGCGTTGGGGCGAACACGGAGTAAAAATAGAATCCATCCCCATTGCAAACAGGTAATCCTGGTTTCTTAGTTGCGTCAGCTCGCCAATATGTCACGGCTGTATTATACAGTTAATATTAAAGACACATGAGAAAGATATGGCTGACACGAACACAGTAACATGTACATGTATATGTCACACTTTATTACTTTGTATTGGAGAAAAGCATCATGGCCTTCGAGTGCGAAATACGTTCGAGTTCGAAATATGTGAAATTTCACTGTTATGTTAAGATTTGCTCCAAGTCCATGGGCATGTAAGTATAAACACATATAATAAATTGAAGGACTAAAAATCAGCAGACCGTCGCGGCGTAGTGGTAGATAGGCTGTTGCGTACATCCTGGGGTGAGTGAATTAGCCCACAGCTTGGCCAGCCATTAACAGCTACCGAGAAAAAAAACCAGGGGTCAGTCAATGTTATGTTAAAATCATGGCAAAATCGTACATGATTGACAGAACAGCCAGCGAGACACAAATGCACATAGCCGTCGACTGGCCTCGAAAAATGCCCCACAAATCGGGGAAGACCCGAAGGGGGTGGCACCAGTCGGTTTTACTACTGTTATCTAGTAAGTCAATAATACATGTACAATATGGGTTTCCCTGTGTTATTTATCCACCTATTTGCGAGTCATGCTCTCACGTAAATATACGAAAAACTGGCTGCTTTCTGATACACTAGCAACATAAGAGAAGAATGCCAAATCGAAAACAATTAAGCTGCCTTCAAAATGTAGGAGTCAATAAAAATACTATATTCGCTTGGCAACTCATGTCGTTTCCAGAAAGAGTGAATGTAATCGTTGGGAGGTACCCGTGTCTATCTCAATATAGAAATTTGCCAATTACATATTCCTAAAATGCAAACTGTGACTACAAATCATGATGCGACGTCGCTGTGATAAAGAGACAAATGTATAAACGCCCGTTTGATAATTATCCTAATTTACTGCAGAGGGACATTAATTATGCGATCAGAAGCTTGATGTTTTCTGAAAATGCAGAGCCATGATGATATTTTTAGCAGCAAAGTCCATTGCTACGTTGCAACGAACACTGTAACTGTGTTGTAAAAATGTCATGACTAGCATGATCGAGAAGTGTCAATATGGATGACATTAAAAACGGAGAAGGAGCGGGTATGTCTACATTGTAACATAAAGGTAGCTTTGAGACCTTCCTCATTAAATCAACAAGGCAAAAATCACTCATGTGTTCAACTGTAATTCGTGGTAAATTCGGCCAATCAATATTTCAGTTTATTCATTAAAAATCGAAATTAGTAATTAGGCTAATGATCGATTGTAAGCGTTTTGTTGTTGTGTAGATGAGGCGTTTTTCGGTCTGTTTCGAAATGGCCAACAGTGAAGTTCCTCGTCTGCATATATTTTTTCCTGGCATGGCATGAAATGTTGTGTTCAATCAGTGAGCGACTTGTACGAGAATGTCTCCAAGTTAGTCTTCGTATTTCAGAAGACGTCACTACGTGCTAGATGGTCAATCAGTAATATGAAAAGGCATGTGTGGGTGACACAAACTGAATATCCTCACGTAACCTAGAAATGAATACAAGAACACAGGCTCACGCGTGGCTTCCTTCGGCCACGACTTTAAATAACCAGATTACTCAAATCACAAAGTAAAAGTAAAGGTGTTTGTCGGTTTGTAACAACATATGTATAGATAATGACATTCACATACACACATTAAAAATGATGCTATCTCTGCAACAGGTGAGAGTACCAGGGGCTGGAAATAGCATAAACTTTGAAACTGACAGCTGGTATTTTTCTTTCAAATCCAAGAGGGTCTGGCAGATTTTTTCCGTCTTTAATCAGTACAATATCAGGCTGAGCGTTGTTCCTTTTACACTCCTGTTGATTAAGCATATAGAAAACTGGTAATTTTAGCACATGTATGAAAAAATTGCTATTACTGACATGCAAATTAGAACAATTATTATGTTCAGACATAAATGGCAATCTACCATGACGCTGTCTTGTTTATTCGTTGTATTGTGACCCATCTCTTTCAACACAAACACTCACTTCAAGGTTATCCTTCCTGGCAACAGTGGTGGTCACACTGTTGCAATTTTATCGATAATTAATTGTCACAAGAGAGCGCCTATGAACGCATTTGAATCACTATTAGCAACAGGCCTACAAACGCAGACTAATAAAGGCTCAACGTGGTGTGTTTAATGATAATATCATTTATTAGTGGATATTAATTGTTCAGACACTGTGCCATTGCACATCCCCTAAAGTAAACAAAAATGACATCACTGACGCATGCGCAGAGCTCACCTGGTTACGGTGAATGCCGAACAACCTTAATGCCCCGATTCAACGATTTTTCTATTGAAACAAATGGTGTTTTGACTGTCAAACTGTAGCACATACACCCTAACAAGAAATGGGTCACAAATTACTGTTATTCTGTTATTCAATATTATTCGGGTTTGCTCTACGCAGTTTATATTTTTTAAGTTCAAAATTTATCAACTTTGCAAAGTGAAGTACACCACTATGTAATATAATAATTGAAATATACGTACATAATTATGCAAATCTTTGGATGAATTTATGAATAATTTGAATAGGGAGGGATGAATTTACAATGACACCACTGTGATATATCTTACCATCATAAAAATATGTTACATATTGTTCTTACTTCAGATATGACCCCGGTAACAATAGATATGTAAGTTATGTATTTCTCGATTACTAAATGCTTATTATAGTCTGCTTCATATTCAAATTAGGCCATCAGTCATCAGAGGCAATAAGGTACCTTGATCGGTGTTGATTTGCTTGTTACTTTTCCAATATGGACTTTTATCTAAAGCTATGCCAGGGTGGATTTTGGTAGACACAGCAAGCGTTCCTCCTCGCATGTTCTATAGGGAATTCTGCATTCTCCATGATAGGTTTTTATCCGAAAAGTCTTTTGAAATCGGTTACAAAGTGTGTATAGAATTTGCAGGGTCTTCACAGGGCCCAGAAGTCACAATCTCTACAAGTGCCCTGAGATGCTTAGGTCTATCTGAACATCAAACTATGCTGTAAATCTATGTTAACAAATAATACAAACAATGGGTACTTGAACCCCTGTGAATTCAACTACTGTGAAGTACACCCTGGATATGATTTATCACTTCACATCAATGACTGACAGTTGACACCATGAAACATTCCGGTATAATACATGACACCTCATTCGGTAAAATCTTGATCGATATACACATTACTTGTACGAATAATGCGACACCTACTGTTAGCAAAGTTGTTCATTTGTCTTTGGTCACCAGGCGACTCATTGTATACATGGCATCAAAATGATGAAAAGATTAGCAAACGTTATATAGGGTACTACCACTCCTTAGCATCAACAAAGTTCTTCAGAAGGCGCGTGGTATGATTAACAATTAATGAACTATGCTCGCAGGGTTTACAATAATCTCCAATGATTATACACTGATCAAACTTTATGTTGAATGTGGTACAATAACAAGAGCAAAAATGGGCCATGCGCGTTGACTCTACTATACTTAATTGATAGTCACTTTTATGTGAAGCAACAGCCCGTCAAAGACGAATCAGCGAGGACAGATCACATACTCATGAAGGCTATGCCAGTACACCTGTCCCTTAAACCACGAGGTTGGGGACTGTGGTCCTAAGTTTCATGAATCATTCAGTTGCCTTAGCCGATTCTCCAACCAACATTCAGGTCACAACCTTCTGACCATAAAATCCTTTCCTGGGCGCACCTCATGCGTTGTTTGGTACAGCGTTATTTTATTGACAATATTGCTGTCTTCCAAACTTTGTATGTTCAAGACATTATCTAGTTAAACGTGACCGACTTTTGCAATGCTAAGTGAAGGCTTTTTGCATTCTCGACGGTTCATTTTTCTGGTTGTCTTTTTTAAAATATAGAACACAGTACCCATAGTTTTTTTCTAAATTCCGCAGGGCATAAAGAGTGATAACCTCTGTACACGCATATTTGTCTCCAATATGCATTCCAGTGTAACCTACAATGACCACTGTCGTTAGGCTCAATACACAATTGATGAATTCTACGAATCATGGGTCACCGGATGTATGGTTGTGTATTTTGGTTTTGTTGCCAAGAAGTCCTCTCGATGCATATCATGGTCATATTGAATTAGTTCACAGTACCAAACGTTTCTTCAGGACATTTAACTAACAAGCAGCGACAAAAATTCTTGGAATGCGCTGAGCATTGTTTGATGATATTCAGTGTGTATATGTCGGCTAAAGTTTGTCCTTGATAAAATCAAAAACTAAAACACAAGCTGGACTTGGACTTGCTTGCCTTTTTTTTCACCCTAACAAGGCTGCTCAGAGGAACATCAACCAGAAGGGATTGTACACATTTGTTGACTCTGCATAGTTATTTTAGAAATAGTCAGTCACAGTGCAAAGCTGTTGCAAAACCAAGATTTTTTTCTAATTCAATAGCTTGAACTGTTTCCGATTGTTGTTCATGAATGCAGCTCCTTACTTTCGTTTTCTCTGTGGCTCATTCAACCTTTTGCCGTGACATGCGCGTCTAGTTGCCACGTCTAGTGAAGCCACGCCCTCTAACCTTAACATACTTTTTGCTGATTCTTACTTCATTTGTAAAAAAATATGTTACTAGAATTGTTAAGCAACGTTATTCTAAAGTTTGTATTTTCAAGATGTAGTGCAGATTATAAGAGTGTAAAACGATCGATCTGGATAACGTTTCGTATGAAGATTATTCTGCAGTTTCCAAAGCTTGGTTTTTCAAACGAATTCTTGTGTCACAGTGTGTACAGAGAAATCTTAATTGGGTATTAAGGGTACAAACATTCATAACCTCGGTAAGTATTTTGAGATTATGGAAGTTTATATCAATGCCAACCACCATGGTAATTAATCTGTTTAGAAAGCATGACTAATTGAATTCGTGTGAAATCTGCTCAGGTGCAGCCGACACATATTCTTGTGTGACCTGAGACGACCCGTTCTCCTTGGACCCTCCTTCTCTATTATGATGCAAATATGTTCTACAAATCAAAGTTCCCCTGATGTATGGCTTTGTGCACTTTCGTTTTATCGTCTGATTGATACATAGCACCAAAATCATTCTATGACTTGACACAAGTGCCAATACAAATTGTTTCATCTAGGACTCCACTGTCAGCATCAAAAGCGATTTGGAAAATGCGTTGGGAATGAGTAATAATGAACACAGGTGGTACAGTTTATGATATCCTTCAATGATTACTCATTGATCAATTTGTTGCAAATGATGAAAACAAAACAAGTAAAATATAACTACAATGCACCATAGATAATCACTTGGTGAAAGTCACTTTTATAATAAGCAACGGCTGATTATGGGGACATCCATAAACGAGAGACAGTACTCTTTAAGATGGTGATTATGGAGTTACTGCCTGACCGTGGTGTGATTATGTGAGTACTAGTTTCATTACATACGCCGTCTGGTCGCAGATGAAGTCGTTAGTAACACAGGACAGCTAAAAAGAACATTAGCTGCATCTTGCTATTTTCTAATGGTAGACCTGACATCACAATCTGTCTCAGATATTTTTGTGAAAGTAAGATGCCGTTGCTTTGAATTCCGTTTTCCAAGTACTACATCGACCTTCAGTCAGTTCATCTGAATACTGTCGCCATGTAAATTCTCAAACATAAACTTAAGGCAGATGACACGCCCTCTGACCCAGTGTAGCGATGACGTCGATATCTTTTGCGATAATCGACGGCTTTGTTAGGTTGAAAACAATTGCGTGGATGTGTTTGGTCTGAGCAGATTTTGAACTTGGGAGAGTTTCGGTAAGATAACCTCTATATTGTATTCTTCAAGGCTGAGTCTCTTTGACAGGATTCATCCTTTTAATTAATCTTCATTCTTATAAGAAATGGTAAACCGACAGACCGGATGAAGCAAAGTGTTCTCGCTTTCAACGAGACACATTTGCCCCGCCACCTTGGGTTAGTGTAATAGACATGCTGTAAATATCTTGATGCACGCGATTGATATTACACGCATGTTTCATAGAAATGTTAATTTGTCGATTTCCATGCTAACGAAAACCCGCCCATGCATATTATCGCTAAGAGTTATTTGCTCTATACACCTGACAATTTTGTGTAGTATCAAGGAGAACAAACGGTATCCAAAAATGTGATTAAACACCGTGTCGAGCCATTTTCTTTGCAGTCAGCGCAAACACATTAAAGCAAAATAAAACACTACGTGGCTGTGACCGGTTCGATGCACATCAGAGGTTGGGTATTCATAACATTGATTTACCCCTGTGTCGGTATACATTACAAAGATTGGCATTCACCTATTGTGGCCTCATCACCATTTTCGTCTCTCTCCGATTTCTAAACGAGTCGTGTTTCAGTTGCTAGTCAGCACTCGTACATTCGCTGTCTCCTTTGAATAGCTGAGGACGACGAGTTTAGCAATTCACCATACTTTGACCGTGTAAGTATCAATACATCCAAACTCTCTGGTTGATTTATCTGCGATGTCTGAGTCTCTACATGCAGGTAATCGTGTGCTTTCAGGTACCACAGAGATACATTATAGTCAGTTAGATAGTTTTTTCAAAACGTTTAGCAGACAGACACAAAATATAATGGGCATGGGTACAGCACTGGCATGCAAAATCAGCATCAAACATGTATGCCACTCTCTAAATAGAGATGTGTGGTTTTTAAATGAGCTACAGGTAGCATTGCACGGCGGACATCCATTCGATTCAAGTGAAAAATAATATTTATCTAAAAGTTGTGTGAAGATTGTACGTGAACTTGGCCTCACAACAAAAAGAAAATCCCCCGATGACCAGCTCCATACATCTTCCTGCCAGTCGAGCAAGATCCGATAAGGTAGGCAACAGCCTGACCTTCAAATCTTGTTTGTTAATTGTTCAAAGCTTCTCGAGTAAAATATAAATGATAGAATTGTTATTTATAGTATTCTTTACGAATCGTCTGATAGAATGCATTTTATGACAAACTGGCAGCCTTGAACGCCAAAAACTTACGACAGTACCAATGCGTATAAATGATAAAATGCGAATCAAATGAAAGTGATAATACAAAACCGCAATACGCTTGGCACTAGTTTGTGGCGCTTCCTGGAAAGTATGGGCGGAATGCATTTCAAGACGCCTTAGTAATTCTGATAATCTGAAATAGCTCATGGTACATTCTTACATCGCAAACCATTACGTATTCATGAGGCGAAAAGTGCATGAGGCGAAACCATCGTCTGGACGCGGGCTCATTCGGAGGGATACGGCGTCTCAAAAGTCATAGTTTACCGGTTAAAATTAGGATAATGTCACGGCAGATTTTCCCTTCTAGCTGCTGCATGTCAAAAGAAGGTTGAGTAATTTACTGCAACGCTGTATATTTGTTCGGCTGTCTAGTGACCAGCTTCTCAGAAGACTTCTTGGTTAATCCTACCTGCCACGTTACCGGCCAAACTTTCAAAGTTCATGAACTGTGGCACCTATCCGACAACGGTACTCCACAAAAAATTTGGTACAGGTAAATGAGCAGCCAAACGCCAAGCGCACGATAGGAATCAGTCAAACAGGCAGAGACATATGCAAATCATCTTTTATTCGATTTGCGAACCCGAATCAATAACAACAATACATAACCAGTATAGTAACGCTATACAAGGTCGACTTAAAGTCGTCGACTGTACTTATAAATGTAACAAGATAACTGCAGTAACTGATCACAGCATGAGCCTGAACTATATATATAGAAAACGCCACAAGCAAGCCAAAATGGTAATGAACTGTGACATGTGACTGATCACGTGCTCGTCTTTTTTCGATAGCTGGGCCGCGGAGGGCGGGTTGCACATGTCTCTGCCTGTTTGACTAACTCCTATTATACTAACATATATCAGTCGACACAGGTAGGCAGAGCCCTACGCAATATAGAGAGAGAAAACGTACAATTAATTTTGAAGCTTTGAAATTACGAAACGCTGGAACGACTGACTCATATCGTGCTAACGTTCTCACTTGCTGTGGATCTTCAGAATGCTGTCCGTATAGTTCTCAGCAAATAGTCATTTATTATCAACTTCATCAATGCTTTAAATGATCCTTAAAGTGAAGATATCAATTTTCTCCTGAGATGACAAAGTGAAATGGTAACCTCAAAAATGTTGATGATGTGAACAGCTAAAGGTTGCTATTCTATTGACAACGGTGTCCGTTTCCATACAGGCTTCATTATTTTTTACAGTCAAATACCTTTCTGGTCAAATGTCAGAGCGTACACCTTGTTAATTTTGAATGCCCATTTTCACTAGACTTTTCACGCACGAGATTTATTGTTGTACGGATGTCGGTGTGCCTGTCTGTTGGTATGATATCTACGGAAATGCTTATAGGCTTGGATACAAATCTGTTACATACATTCTGATTGAATTTGATTACTGATGACGAAATAGTACCTGTTTTTGTTCCTATCTCTCTCAACCTAACACGCGTTTTAATCGTCTAGAATACGATATTCTCAGAATGATTGCAATATATACGATCAATGTTGCTAAAAATAGTCATCTCGCATATATTTTGATTACTAAGCCGTTCATTGTTACTGATATTGCTCATATGCTCATCAAAGGCACTTACACTTTGGTATATATACTAAAATTCAATCACGTGACCCTTGATAAGTTAACATTTAACAGTTTCGTACCAGCTATTTGAAAATTTGCATCTTTAATCCTTATAAAATGAAGCTGTATATCAATTGTGACCACACAACATTTTATGAACCTTGCAGATAAATTGCTCACAGCGTATGAGTAAACGTAACGATTTATCATATCGTTGTTTACGTCAAATAATTAGTAATTTGCGCATTAAACTGTCTTTTTGAATGTTTCAACATTTTGCTAATTTAGCGCAGAACGGACACACTTAATTCGATGCATATTGTCAGTGATATTGACATTAAGATAACATAGGCATGAAGTCAGAAAAAAACTATTATGTCATTTCGTGGACGTAAACTGCGTATTCTGAAACACTGGCAAATTTTCAGTTGACACCTGATATCTCAGTGTAAAATTTATCGCAAATTTATCTTCATTGCAGGGCTAGTAATTGTAAGTTGCATCGACTAGGAGAGTGCGTTACAACAATGCCAAGAGCCGAGATGAGCAAACCAAGTAGGTGTAATTATTTATATTGTAAAGCCATGCCATGCATTTTATCATTTTTTATATTGCTGCTTTCGGAGATGTTAGGGTGTTAAATATTTTGATTCGTCGCTCAGTATTGATACTTGTACATATAAGTTTCCAACAAATTATAATCATTGCGATAAAACAACGCCCGTTTAGACAGTGAGCGAACATTGGCATGATTTTGGAAGCAGACAAACAGTAAGGACATACATTTAATCCTCATCATCGAGGCATTTACAGGAGTCTGAGAGGTTTATATGTAATTGGTTCACAACTGTAGACAATACGGCGCACAAGAATGAAATCGGTAAATTTGCCATGTATTCTTCTCAGAACTATTTGTTTATTTTGATATACTATTGCTAGGAGTCGTTGCTATAGGAATCTAATGGTCATTGTTTTATATATTCTTTTATATCATAACAGGTAAAATGGCACAGAGCATACCACTCTGCTATCCTGACAACTTTAAATGGGACAGAGACAATGGTGTTCTCGTCAAAGGAGGTTCGACTCGCGGTAAACTGGTCGTGTGTGAAGATGCGCTGGAAATCTTACGATCCATCGATGGCCCAATCTGTCCAATAGCTGTCACAGGACCGGCTAGGACAGGGAAATCATACATAGCCAGTCAACTGATCGAACCCAGACCGATTGACTGTGTGTTTACAACGTCCAATAAAATGAAAGCATCTACAATGGGTAAGTGGAAGTGTATTTTACACATAGGAAGATTGTGTTTGTGTTTTATATGAGGCATTTTGTTTGTAAACAGATCTGAGGTAACAGGTTTTCTGCACCAAAATGCGTTAGTTAAGTTTGATAGAGACAAAAGATTGCCGTGATTAATGTGAAGAAATGACCCTACGGATGGTGTTTGGAAGCTTTCTGTCTTATCTGCATTATACTTTCTGATTTGCCTTTTCAAAAAATCACCAGGCATATGGATGTGCACTGAGGTGTTCAAGAGGACTCTAGAAAATGGAACAGAAGTGACTGTGATTGTTCTGGACACTGAAGGCCTCGGTGCCTACGATGCGTACAAGAAAGATGATATGCAACTCTTTGCGTTGATGTGTCTGCTGTCTTCCCTTTTGGTTTACAACTGCAGAGGAGTTATGTCAGCCGAGGACATCAAGCAGTTAAGGTAATTTAGTTTCGAAAATATAGACCACGAAAAGAATTGATTGCAAAAACAATGTACAGCATGTATTTATTGCAGCATTTTGCAGTCAGTTTAGCCTCTCAAGACATTCTGTCGGGTATTGTTAAATTCACAGAAAGCCTTTACTTCTGTGCTATGTTTTCATCGCTTGTCTGCTGTGCAATCACTTCTCCTTAGGTTCAACTTGTTCGCAGAGGCTTAATAGCAAACTAGTGTGCAATATTGACGATAGTGAATGTTTTCTGCAAATATTGTTTGGCATGTACTTGTCTGAGGTAGAACCTGTGAGATGAATAAGAAGTTTTGGATTTCGGTGATGCCAAAGGTAATTGTGGTCTATCATTTCTGACATATACCATAGTCACGCATGTGAAAATCTTTCGCTCTTTTGTATCGACGTTGAACAAAAGGCTCACAATGTTGGCCCACATTGACCAGAGTTGCGAAAGAACATAGTGATAGGGCGTCAAGGAATACGAACGGCCCTTCACAGTAACCCCTGTAGCTTTCGTTCTGAACATTGCCCAGTGTTATCTGTTACGTAAACTTAAATTATTAAAGTTCGCCATTTACGAGATGCAATTTATGTCCCTGAACTTCTTACAAAAATCAAAGGTATTTGCCTTGATCGATCTCTTCATCGTTTGCAGAGATTAACTAAATCTTTCTACTTGCTTATACAGCTTAGTGGGAACACTTGATAAAGTCCTTCAGGGAAACAAAGAAGGAGGTGGCAATAAATCGCTTGCTACAGACTTCATCAACTTCTTCCCTAACTTCATGTGGTTGATACGTGATGTCACATTGGAATTTGTAATCACGAGAAATGGAAAGGAGGAAGTGGTTGGGGCGAAAGAGTACATCCTTCAAGAGGTTAGTGATACTTGAAAAATATATGTACTCTAACAGACCTTTAAACCACGTTGTACATTCACGCTTACCATCAAGGTCTGTGTCAGGATCGTGTTTGAATATGCTACGAAATGTGTTTTCTGGTAACTTGTCTTCAAAACGGTCACGTGCACTTTACAACCGCCACTAGTATGGCCAATGCTGACTATAGAAATTATTGATCTTCATCGATTAATTAATTATTGGGTATTTAGTAAGTAACTAAGTTTCCTGTGTGATTGGTCAACTAATGATGACAGGCATTGACATAGATTAAAGACCTAAACAGTAACAAAGGCATGTCACTAAAATTGCGTGTGTTCTGATAGAAGGTTATTCTCACTCAATTTATAGGTGCTAAAAATAGAGAAAGAAGATTACAGATCCGATGAGAAAATTAAGGAAAGTAATCGTCTTCGCAGAGTTCTGTTGACATCATTTCCGGTGTTTGACGCAATGAAACTTACCATGCCATCGAGTGATCCCAAAGTGATGTCCGTGATGAATAAAGGAGTAAATCGCAATCGCTTAAGCCAAATATTTCTTGATGGTATAGACGATTTCGTCTCCAGGTGTGGATCACTTATGAAACCAAAGAAAGCCTGGCCCTACGTCGGAAATATCCACGGCAAACGTAAGAGCTATAAATATATACCTTGTCTAAATCTCTAACAGTCTGAGACAGTTTCCATGTTGCTATACGAGCAGAATAAATTACTGTCTACTACGGACCGTTGATAATCGGACCACGCTCATAGCAAACGAACCTCCTTTCACTTGTTTTCCCATCCTCCACAACTAAACGATGCAAAATATAAGGCAGACGGCGGAGGCGAGAACCGAATTCCTTTCGAATGTTACAGATTGCTGAAATAGACTAGCTTTAAGTTTAAATTTTTGAAAGATGATTGAATAGCAAATAAAGATAAAAGATAATCCGACAAACGATGAGTACAGGGCATTTACTCGTATTCCACTCCGCAGGGTGGCATACAGTGAGAAAGTGTGAAAGTTAACTCGTGGAGATCTAATTACAGTTTAATCTTTACGTGATTACGTTTGTTCTTAATGCAGTCCCTTACGCAAACAATCAAATATGTTCTTGTGAACACGTAAAATTGACGGCTTGTGAAAAGGCTGATTAAATTTTAATTATGACGATCATTTTACATGTGTGCGTTTTTACAATGAATACAGGTAATCCTTATGCGAAAAGCATATCTTGTGTTGGTAATGCAAAGAAAGGTTCATACCAGAGGTACATTTATTCAAAAATCCTACATCAAAAGCCAATCTGCATTTATTCCTCTTCACAGAGTTTGCCGAGCTTGTCAAGCAATACGTCTCAGAGTTAGCCATCAACAGTGATGAACTATTCATACACTCCGCTGTAAACAAAGTGATGGAAGCTTTGTTGAATGAAGCAAAGAATTGGCATTCGTGGAATATCGTAGTGCCATGGACAGTTTTCGCCAAATCAGCTCTTCCATGCCCCAACCACGAAGTCCTGAACAAACATCGCAGCTGTCACTTCAAAGCGATGAAAGTATTCAGAGACAACACAAAGTACATCAACGATGCCGAACTTCTGCACAGACACACACAGCATCTTGAGGTATGTCCTTACACCATTGTTTTTCGATCTGTTTTTGTAACACAACATTTAAATGTGATGCTTCAATTATACTGAAAAACGTTTTGTTCATTGAAGCATATTTGAAATTATCGCAATTATATTTGTTGTTGCCAGCCTTCGATGTATCTGAAAATTGTATTTAACTCATACTATTTTTCTACCTTTCACACAGTGTTCCCATTTCCCTCCCCATTGTCAGTATGTTTGGTTCATTCTCGAAACTTGTTTTACCTACATTCTGAGTTTAAATTATAATCATTTTCTTTCTCTCTCTTTATATTCATATCTATGCCTGTATACATCTACTTCACTCTGTTCTGGTTTGCATGCCTGTCGACTCTATCCCCTTTAAAAGCAAAGTTTTACATTCTCTGTTAACATTTCTTAATGCGGGTTCGTCACCTTGTTTTATAATTTATCATGTTTTTTCGTCTGTTATTGTTATAAGGAACGGATTGCGTATTTTAGCAAAGATAGCAATGCATGCATCAGTGGGCACCTGCACGTGATATTGGAGTCTAATGACAAGAAGTCCGACGCATTTTGTAAACAGCTGGTGAAGGAATTGATCGAGGAAAATGTGCGTCCATTGATCAGCCCATTTGGCTCGCCGAAGCAGTCTGCAGATTTGAATACTGCTATCCAGAAGGTGGAAACACTGTACAAAGAGAGGCGAGAGGTCCACAGATGTTACACGTCTATAAAACACTACTGGCTGAGGTGTGTGAGTTGACAATTATTATTCAGTGTACCAGTAAAATTCAAAACATGTCACTCTTTTGAAGAAACTTGTCTTTTGACGTCATGATCAGTAACCATCTTAAGTTATGAATTATCTCTGGTGAATGCATGGCAAGCATACATTTAAGAAAACGCGAGACATAGCCTCAGTGTCTTACATCTTGAAATTGACCATAGAGTATACTTAAGGTAAAATGTATGTAGGCATATCACATTATGATAATGTATTATCTTTTCTTATCTATTGTACCTCATAACGATGGGACTTCGTATTTCAGGAAATTATCAAGTTTACAAAAGCCGCTTCTAAAAGCAGAAGCAGTAACGAAGGCAAGAATAAGGAACTAGACAAAAGTACCAAAATTGATATGCTGACCGTGGAAAAAGAAGAGTTGAAGGTACAGTTTAGACATAGGTCTTGAAATACCAAGCAACAAGACAAAAACGAAAAAATTGTCCTCCCAAACAACAATGGTCCACAATGTATATAGATATGATAGGAAATAAATTATGCTATGAAACCATAGATAGACACCTTTACTGGATTTTTTTTGACAAGTTTCATGCTGAAAATATGCTGCACAGTAACAACTGTGAACCACATGTTCTGTGTCCTGTTCTAGTAACAAACCAGGGCGATAAAGCTGGCGTATATTTGCAGTTGTGAAATAATCTTTTTGAAGATTTTTTTCGGGACACTGGACTAACGCGCAAAATGAAAGCACAATGCTTAATCAGTGAAAAAGTTCATTCATCATGTATTCCATACAACAGGTACGCTGTAGGAATTAATTGCCACGCGTTTTTGGACGCTTGCAATAAGCGAGGCAGAATATCAATCATCTGCCATAATGTGTTGATTTGTTGTTTGATTCAGTGGTTTTTTTAATTTTTGCTTTTAGAAAAAGGAAGAGTTTAAACGACAGATCTTGGAAATGAAACACAAAGTTGAGGAAAACATCGTAAGTACGCCACTGACGTTTAGCAGTCGATGATTCAGTGAAAACATTAAAACAGAGTGTAGAACACAAGGTGGGAATTTAAATATATGGGAAATGAGTTCCTCAGGGCAATCACAGTTAGGTTAGGGCATATAAGTCTTGATCATTGCAAAGTAAACACAGAGGCACGGTCAGACTAGGTGTAAACAGACACTGGCGTCTATTTTGTAAATACCTTTCTGGGTCGAAGTGCACATTTGCACACAAGGGATGTGCTCTTCCATGTGTGTATGCTTCTTTATCTACTTAATCACGTCATTCCTTTTGATTTCCAAATTCAGCGGAAGGCAATGCAGGACGACGTCGCCAGACAGCAATCCCAGTCCTCAGCTGACAACAAGGAGAGACATGCCACCGTGTCGTCCCAAATCAAAATGCTGTTTACGACTCATGCTGGATTGGCCAAGGAGCTGCAAAACATAAATGCTGCACTGGAGAAAGAACACCGAACGTCCATTGAACTGCTGAACAAGAAAACACAGATGATGAAGCTGTCACACTAGACGCGCTGTCGCATGCTAACATCATTTTAACGTGACTTATCAATCAGGCACGACAAACGAAAGCCTCGTCCAGTGTTGTTAATTTTGTTCTCCATCTTAGCGAAAGGGCTTAGTAGAAATATTCTCTCGAGCAACCTTCCATTTTGAAAACAAGTATGTCAACGCTGCAGTTATGGATAAAGACATACATATCGGTTGCGAGCAAAGGTTTTACAAGGCTCGATGGAAGGCAATAAGATAAGGAAATATTTCGATTTTTGTCAGGAAATACCTTACTTCTAATCAATTGTTCAAAGTGAGCATTGTGCCTATCATTTCAAGCCTCAAGCGCGTGTCGAAAATCGAGCTCACGGACGTGGTATTGGAGTTCTTGATGATACATTCATATGCATCTTTGTGTGCAGTTGTGTAATGTCTTCTTAAAACCTGTTGATGTTAAAGTATTCAAGCATCACTTTTATATACTGCCATTGAAAGACCGACATATTTACACAATAATCTTAGGTCATCTTGAATTAACGAGAGTGTGTTTGTAGATGAATAGCACCACAAGGATACGTTCATATTAGTTACAGGCCACAAATAGTATTTGTTATTATAAGTGTATGAGTACATTGACAAAATCCTTTAGGATTGAATTTTGATTCGTTGATAAATATATCGTAGTCATGAGTACTTCTAGACCTTTCCCAAATGTGGTGCGAATATGTCAAATTACATTTGCGTACAATTGGTGAGAATTAGACCGGTTAAGATCTTGATATACTCACCAATATAATATAATATGTTATAATAAGTAGTCACCAGTGAATGTAAATATACTAGATTTGTGTCAGTACGCCTGGTATATGTGAATGCATGACTTGTATATTTGGTAATATTTACAACGATATTAAACTTATAATGTAATATATAAAGTCTTATCACTCCGCTCGTGGATCTTAAGTGTTGGAATCGGGATATGAACTTAGGTGACCTGAGCGAAATGAATCAACAAGCTTGGGGTGGGCTGATAGGGGTCAAAATTGGTCAAACTCAAAAGACGTTCTCCAAATTTTACCCATTCCTCAACGGCTTATTCTCTATATTTCCCGCCGGTGTTGTAGGTCAAAGAGTACCCCGTGTGCAGATCAATATTACGTTTTGAAGCCAATTGTATAATTATATTGTTCCAAAGTGTTGACGAGACAAAGCCGCGCGTCGGAACATCGCTTGACAGCAAAACTATTTGATGCGGGGCCTCGTAGAATTTTGCCAAAAGTATAATTACATATAAAACCGGATTGTCCGGGAAACGAGAATTTCTTTTGTTCTCAGGTGGCCAAGATCACCTGCACGATCCCCCAGGTAGTATAACCACAGGGGCTCATAAGTGGCTATTTAAGTCAATATTACAGAGTAATTCTTTCTTTTTAAATGTTACAATAAACCACAGCTGAAGAGCACAACAGTTGTGTAGCTGTCTTTTGTGTAGCTTGTATTGGCATGTATAGTGCGCCCTCAATGGGGAATGTGATCATATGTAAATACGACCTTTAGTTCCGTGACCTCTAGCCAATTCCTCTGGCCATGCCTACTGGCCATGCGTACAGACGTCGCTGTGTTTACTGTACTAATATTTCAGTACAGTAAGCATAGCGAGGGCAGGGCAGGAAGTAGGCATGGCTAGAGGTCACGGAACTAAAGGTCACATTTACGAGGACGCACTATACATGCCAATACAAGCTACACAAAAGACAGCTACACAAGTGTTGTGCTCTTCAGCTGGTTTATTTGTAACATTGAAAAAGAAAGAAAAACGCTGTAATATTGACTTAAATAGCCATTTATGAGCCCCTGTGGTATAACATCTTTAAGAAAGCTAAATCCAGTGCATACAGGCTTGGGTCGCCGATAAAAACGCCACAAGTAGATCCATGATCGATGTGATCAAGTACCCGTACCAACTTTGTCACAAAACAGAGGCTTGGCTGGTTTGACAGTGACATGCGCTTTGGCCTACTCTTCGGATATCTTTCTGAGGTACAGCTGGACCACAATAACTTTAGGTAGGTCAAATTTACCACGCCTAGGATCGGACTGAATTGCCTGAAAATAGGCGGATAATGTAGACATCATATTTCTGGCTGTCTCCGTCCTCAGTCGCTTCGGAGATACAAACGGTCATAGACTTACCTGCCCTCGATACCGGCAGTTATAAAGGTGAACATTCGTCTTTGCATCCTTGTCCTTGAAAACCAGAAACCGCATGATGTCTTCTCTATCTCAATCAATTTGAAATAATTATTGTACAAACGTTTGTTTGAAAATAAACTGGTTTTTTTTCGTCATGCAGTGTTATTTGAACTCTTCCTGAGTAAACTACAAAACAGAATACGTGCATCAGCTGAAATTCAAGCTCCGATCATTGCAGTTATTGTGCTCTATAATCTGTTCAATAAATAACGTGTACAGATAATGTGTACCAGATAATTGTACACCTCTTCAGTGCACGTTGACCTGCTCACAAAACTACCAGTCGAATAAAGTTACTCTAGACTAATATTTGACGTATGTTACATTGGTAAAATGTCCACTGTTTTGTTCATCATCAGCTTTCAATACGTATTGTCAACTATCAAAATACAAACGCCCTCCACGTTGATGGTGTCGATCATCAACATAAAGTAGGTTTCTGAAGTTAAAAAAGGAAAATAGCATTCAAGGTAACGTGGCGTGTTTAACAATCAATCCATAATCTAAAAATTTTCACACCGCATTAACGCCATTCTGTCTTCTAATAACTGGTACCTTTACATTCCGAACCTTAGTTATTGAATGAGTGGTATTTATTCATTAATGTTGTACATCAAGTTAAGCAAACATGTTGTATTTCGTATCTAGGCTTTGTTTGTTTATGTATAACACAGGGCTGCTATTCCAGTTTCCAAATACTACAGTACAGTTTCTTGTTGTTTCTTGCGCACTCCGAGGAATACCACCACGTGTTAAAACGACTGTAAACGTTTGGAGCGCATCTGCTGAATAGAAAACGACAGTGAGACGTAGATTGAATACGTTCATTGCCACCAGAGTGGTGTCAACTGTACGATCCCATTTGAATTATGCTCGACAGTTTATAGAAATGATCTTACAACAACAATGAAACCACCACACGTGGTGACACTTTGTCAGTTCAAGTTCTTCATCAACCGAGATAAGATTCGTTATCTACTCTTATCTCTAGACTCCTCCTCTGTAATTATAAAGTATGACATTCGCCCGCAAACGAGATCTAAGTACTGTCAATACTCGACCCTACTCCGTGAATAGCTCTATTATTTTCAGAGTTTTAAATCGAAATCATTGAATACCGAAACAATTGGAGTAAACATAGAATAGCTGGCGATGGATTCAAGCGATAAATACAAGTACAATGGCTTAAAAACAATTAATATGGGCAAAAATAGAAGGTAAGCTTTCATACACGCAGAGCTGCCTATCGTGACAGGTGGTATAATTCCAACATGGTGACCTAGGCTATGTTTAATGAATGGCATTCGCATTTCCAGTGTTTACATTCCGACAAAATATTTCAGAGTTCGATGCACACAGCGTGTTGAGAATTCGTACGGCATGTTGGACACAACAAAAGGCGCCTCTTAAATGCTCTAAAACATATATGTCTTGTTAAATGCTAACCAAATGGCTATAAATTTTGGTTTACAAGTCATGAGTATGTGACCTCCTCTGAACTCTGATCTAACAAAGGACACGCTTGGCAGGATTTTAAACGCACCTGGATACCAGCCACCTCATTCTACCAACATAGCACAGTTGACGCCGAGTGACCATAGGGTGTGACCTTAACAACCCCTTTTCATAAGGTGCGGATTAAATGATATACAACTTAGCTCAATAAACCAGGCGTCACCGGATGTATGGTTGGTATGCTTCGTCGTTCAATCGCCGGAAAATAACTGTCAGGTATGGCATGACAATTTACAAGTTGCTTCATGTAGGATGCCACTTCTTCACAACGACAAGGTTATTTTTGAATATGTGCCAGATATGAAGAGTATCAAACATTGTGATGATGAGCTATAATTTCCATACATCTATTAGAAAATAGTTCATGATCGAGTAACAACTGAAAATTATGCGCAGTAGACCGTGCACGTAGACTAAATGATTAAATTTATAGAGTGGGTGTCAATTCTGTTCCACAACTCAGTGTTTCAGACGGACACATTGCATGTACAAAACAAACGATTTGCTTGATTATTACGACATATTTGAAAGTCACCGCCTCATTGATAAATCACGGTAAACAAGTATTGGGTGCCTTTTTCTAGACCGATAGTTGATAAGCTGATTACAATTTACCTACGATACCGTCTTTTCCAACAAACTCCGGTCGAATACAGTGGAAATCCACAAGGACAGATTGCCCATATTTTGATTATGTCAGTAGTTTTGATTTATGAAATGTCATTTACATTATGAAAGCTCTGGTAGTCGTAGGCTGGTTTCCCTTTCCGAAGCTTGATGTGAAAACATCTGATTTTCATGACAGCGTCCCATTGCTTTAATATTCTTAGTTTTGCATCGTGACCTTCAGCCGCTATACCTATACACAGTTGCCGGGCCGATTCTAAAATAAACACCAAGGTGACGGCACGCCCCCAACCATATGTGGGTGTGATACCGATAGCACCAGCGATAATCAGCAGCTCTTGACGGGTTGATTGCAATAAGGTGGATGTCTTAAAGCCCATGATTGACTTTCGGAGAATTTCAGTTAGGTTACTAGCCTCTATTTTGAATCTTAGCGTCTACGGTTTCCTCTGAGATCTCAATAATTCAGAAACGGTATAAGAATGACAGGATGAAGCAAAGTGTTCCTACTTTCATTGAGTTATGTTTGCCCCGCCAGGAAGAGCTGTGTTATCATGCTGAAAATATCTTCATGATCATACACTCATGACATTTACTCTAACGAACACATGCTTGCGAAGATCACTGAAAAGTCAGCTGTGTTAGGCAGCTAATACCAAGGACACGCACGCTTGAGACAGTTATGGCCGAAAAGGACACCGTTTACATGTATATGCCAAACTTTATCACTTGTATAAGAGAAAGGTTGCACGGCCTTTGAGACAAACACTGCATGACGGACAGCCGCTCAACTTATATAAAAAGTTAGTGCTATATAGGAATCATAGCAAAATTGAATATGGTTGACAGAACAGCTAGCGATACACAAAACCACCCATCTGTCAATTGGCCTCGGAAAATGCCCTGCTATTATTGGGGAAGACCCGAAGGGAGGTGGCAAAGTCACTGCTACTACTGTTATCTTGTAAGTCAATAATATATGTGCAATGTGAGTTTCCAGGTGTTACTTATCCGCTTATTTGCGAGTCACGCTGTCGTGTAAATACATGACAAACTGACTGGCTTCTGTTACATTAGCAACATAAAGAAAGGGGAATGCAAAACCGATAACAATTAAGCTCCCATCAAAATGAAAGTGTAAATAAAAAACACGGAATTCGCTTGGCAACACGTGGCGCTTAAACGAGTGAACTGGATGCGTTTCGAGATACCCGTGTTAATCTGAAAAAAGAAATTATCCAATTCATATTCTAACGATACAAACTTGTGATTACCAATTCATCAGGCTACGTCACTGTGATGAAGAGGGAAATTTTACAGACGCCCGTTTGATATTTATCATGATTTATGGCAGAGACACGCTCTTTATGCAACCTGATGCTGGAATATTTCTGAAAACTTGCATCAGAGCAGCCAGCGCGCAAAATTTCGCCTGTTGTATTTTGCGTGTTGTATTGTTTGTGTTGTCAATTGGTAGCGTGCGGCTGGCCAACAGCGAAGTTCCTTGTCTACAAATATTCCATAAATATTCCATATATTCCATATCCGGGGCTTCCAGTATAGCAAGAAATGTCGAGTTCCGAGTTGGTAATTTGTACGAGAATGTCTCAAAATTAAGCTGTGTAATTCAGAAGGGATGTCACACTAGTTATTTTACGTGCTAGATGATCCATCAGTAATTTTAAAGGGCATGTGCTGGCGATATGACTTGAATATATTCGTGTCGCATAGTTTCCCATGGAAACGAAGACAGTAGACACACAGGCTCAGGCGTGTCCTCCAGCGGCCACGACTTGGTCGAGCGGTTTTGACTGTGATGTCTTCGCTAGGTGACTGGGCGCTATACGTTGTGAGTTCGAACCTGATCGAAAATCTACTGAATTTAAATATCGAAATTAATTTATCTATGCAGTATAAGTTCAGGTGTCGGTCGGTTCATGACAATATGTGCAGATAACAACATTCAAATACACACATTAAAATGAGTATATCTACAACTCGGGCGAGTACAAGGTTCTGAAAACGGCATTTTTAAGCTTTGAAGCTGATAGATAGTACTATACTTTTGAATCCGAGTGGGTTCCGTCTCTACTTAGTAATATCAGCGTTTTCCCTCTTACACTTATTTCGATTTAGCGCATTAACGTAATGCTGTAAGCACACAGAAAATTGGTAATTTCAGCAGAAGTATGTGTCATAATTTGCTCTGTCAGATATTAATTGACATAATTATTATCGTGACATTGTGTCAGACTGTTATAAAGTAGTTTTTCAACATTTATGTTATTTAACATTATTCACTATTTGCTTCCGACAATTTATATTATTTTAGATTCAATTGAACTTGCAAAAGTGTAGTATCATATTATGTGATATAATCATCGAAATATACTAAACATAGCCTATCTACGCAAATTTGAATAAGTTTATAAATAATTTTGACTAGGAAGAATAAAATCATAATACAACCACCGTGATATTTCTCACCATCAAAATTGTTCTTGCTTCAAGTGTGACCGAAAAATTTCATGAATGAAATCTAAATGATTGAAACAACAGTTCGAATTCATCTTAGATAACATCATCGGGACAGATTACAAATCCCTGGTGACACGGTCCCTCATATCACGAGGTTGGAGGCATGTGGTGTGCAGTTTCATGAATCATTAGTCAAAATGATACTGAGCTTGATATGAAGACGTCTAATTCCATCTCTTGTTCATGTGGTCATTTCACTGCTTTTCATTTATCAGCATGACAGCTTTTCCCCACACGGATTTCGACGTGACAAGATGTCGCTATGGCAGCCAAGAGAGACAACTGGCCACGTCTGTTAATATTCATGTTTACTTTACGTCTCATTTGTAAAAAAGATATTTTACTAGAAATGTTATACTACACTATTCCAAAGTCTGTGTGTTCAAGCTGTAGTGTACATGATGAGAGTGAAAGAGATCGTTTCGGATAACGATTTGTAGTGAAGGTTATTTTGAAGTCTCCAGGGCTTCTTTTTTTTCAACAGGGGCTTTGTGTGATACGGCATGCACTGAAAATTAATTAATTGGCGTATGAGGGATAAACATTCACAACCTCAGTTAGTGTTTTGAGATTATGGAAGTTAATATCAATGTTTCCCACCATGGTAATTAATCTGTTTAGAAGCCATGACTAATTAAACTCGAGTAAAATTGGCTCAGGTACAGCCAACACACATCCTGTGTAAACTAAGGACGACCCGTTCTCGTTCGACTCTCCTTCCGTATTATTATGCAAATATGTTCAACGAATCAAAGTTCACCGGAAATATGGCTTTGTGCACTTTCGCTTTACTGCTTGAAGTTTCCTTTGGTACATAGCATCGAAAGTATTGAATGAGTTGTCACAAGTGCTATAAAATCGTTTTATCTAGGATCCCACTGTCAGCATAAAAAAACTGAATTTGAAATTGCGCTAGGCATGAGTAATAATGAACATTAAAACGTCTGTCTCAGATGCTTCGGTCACCAAAACATGCCGTTGCTTTGAGTTTTATTTTCCAATCGCTGCATCGACCTTCAGTCAGTTCATCTGAATATTGTCGCCATGCAAATCATATCAAACATAAACTAAAGGTGATGACACGCCCTCTGACCCAGCGTAGCGATGACGTCGATATCTTTTGCGATAATCGACGTCTTTGTTGGGTTGAAAACAAACGCGTGAATGTATTTGGTCTGAGACGATTCTGGAACTTTGGAGAGTTTTGGTAAGATAACCTCTAAATTGTATTCTTCAAGGCTGAGTCTCCTTGGCAGGATTCCTCCTAAACCTTCATTCTTCCGAAATGGTAAAATGACAGACCGGATGAAGCAAAGTGTCCCCGCCAAGTAGGGTTTGTGTAATAGAGCATGCTTTCAATGTCTTCATACACGCGATTGATATCAACTCATATTTATAGAAATGTTATTTTGTCGATTTGTATTCTAACGAACACTCGCTCATGAATATAATCACTAAGAGATATTGGCTCTATACACCTGACGATGTTGCGTGGTATCAAGGAGAGCAACCGGTAACCAAAAAACGTGATTGAAGACGGTGCTGAGCCATTTTTTCGCAGTCTGCGCAAACAAATTAAAACACTACCTGGCTGTGACCGGTTCGATGCACATCAGAGGTTGGGTATTCATAACACTGATTTACCCCTGTGTCCGTACACATTACAAGGATTGGCATTCACGTATTGTGGCCTCATCACCATTTTCGTCTCTCTCAAATTTCTAAACGAGTCGCATTTCAGTTGCTATCAGCACTCGTACGTTTGGTGTCTCCTTTGAATAGCTGAGGACGATGAGTTTAGCAATTCACCATACTTTGACCGTTGAAGTATCAAAACATCCCAATACCCGGGTCAGACGTCTGAGTCTCTACAAGCCGGTAATCGTGTGCTTTCAGGTTCCCAGAGATACATTACAGTCGGTTAGTTCGTTTTACAAAGCTTGTAGCAGACAGGCACAAAACATAATGAGCATGGGTACAGCAATGGCCGGCAAAATCAGCATCCAACGTGTATGTCACTCTCTAAATAGAGATGTTTTGAAATGATCAGCACGTGGCATTTCACAGCAGACCTCCACTTCTTAATTCAAGTGAATAATAATTTTACAAGGTTGTGTGTAGATTGTACGTGAACTTTGCCTCACAACAAAAAGGAAATCCCCCGGTGACCACCAACAGACATTTTCCCGCCAGTCGAGTCAGATCCGATAAGGTAGGCAACAGCCTGACCTCCAACTCTTTTTTGTCAATTATTAAAAGCTTCCCCTGTAAAATATAAATGGCCGAATTGTAATTTGTATGACTCTTTACGAGTCTTCTGATCGAATGCATTTATAACAAACTGGCAGCCTTTAACTCTTAAAACGACAATGCCAATTCGAGCACATGTTGAGGACTGAATCAAAATGAAAGTGAAAACGCAATATGCATGGCAACTGTTATGGCGCTTCGTGGAAGGCGTGGGCGGAATGCATTTCAAGACGCCCTCGTATTTCTGATTATGTGAAATAGCTCATTACTTCTTACTTATTTCGCAAACTGTTACATATTCATGAGGCGAAACGACTTTTTGGATGCTGGATTATTTGGAGGGACTACAGAGTCTCAAAAGTTATAGAATATTCCGGGTAATATTAGGATAATGTCAAGGCAGATTTCTCCCCTTCTAGCTACTGCATGCCAAACGAAAAAGAGTAATGTCAGTAGATTTATACTCACTATTAAACGTCACCACTCAGTCATTCAGATAGGTTGGCATATCGTTGAGTAATTTACTGTATCGCTGTATATTTATTGGGCTGTCTAATGACATACTTTTCAGAAAAATCTGGGTTAATCTTCCCTGCCACATTATCGGTCAAACGTTCAAAGTTCATGAACTGCAGCAGCCAGTTTTACGACAACGGTCTTCCACAAAAAAAAAAAAACTATGTATAAGCAAACGAGCGGGTAAACGCCTCGCGCGGGAGGAATGTTGGCAAATAGTTGTTTAATATTAACTTCACCAAAGTTTTAAATGATCCTTTAAGTGAACATATCGATTTTTCTCCCGAGATGACAAAGTGGAATGGTCACCTCGACAAACGTTGATGGTGGTGGACAGGTAAAGGTTGTAATTGTTTTGACAACAGTGACCGTTTCTATATAGGATCTATATCATTTGTTTCAGTCAAACATACCATTCTTGTCATATGTTAGAGCTTACACCTTGTTGAATGTTGAATGCCCATCTTCACTAGACTTTCGCGCACGTGACCTATTCTTGTGCGGATGTCGGTATGCCTGTCTGTTGCTACGATATCTAAGGAAAGACTGATAGACTCGGATAAAATCTGTCTCATACATTCTGATTATTGTTACTGATGACTAAAACATACTTGTTTTTTATTGGTATCTCTTTCATAATTAAGCCTAATTCGCCTACTTAATCGTCTAGAAATACGATATTCTCAGAATGACTGCATTATATACGATGAATTTTCTGAACAATAATCATGTTCGTATTTTGAGATCATTAAGCAGTGCACGTAACCCTTGATAACATTTAACAGTGTCGTACCAGATATTTGAAAACTTGCATCTTTAATCCTTTTGAAATGAAGCTGTATATCAATTATGACCATACAACATTTTATGAACTTGGCATATAAATTGCTCACAACAGCGTATGAGTAAACAGAACGATTTATCATATCGTTGTTTACGTCAATAATTAGTAATTTGCGCATTAAAATGTCTTTGTGAATGTTTCAACATTGCTAATTAAGCCCAAGAAAGGACTCACTGAATTCGATGCATATTGTCAGCGATATTGATACTAAGATAACATAGGCGTGAAGTCAGAAAGAAATCAAATATGTCATTCACCGGCGCATACTGCGTATTCTGAAACACTGGCAAATTTTCAGTTTACACCAGACATCCCAGTGTGAAGCTTATGGCAAAGTTATTTTCATTTCAGGATACGTTGTTATAGCTTACAAAGACTAGAAGATGAGCACACCAAGTAGGTTAAATGATTTTACATTGTCAAGCATGCAATTTATCATTTATATTTACTTCTGCTTTTGGATTTTTTTGCTGTTAAATATTTGTATTTCGTCGCTCAGTATTGATATTTTTCACATAATTTGACAACAAATTATAAGCATAGAGGTAAATCAATCCTGTGAGCGAAAAGTGGCATGACTTTGGAAACAGTAGGCAAACAGTAAGAAGAATGATGCATTCAATCCTCATCACCGAGGCATGTACAGTAGACTGAGAGTTTTTACATGTATTTGGTTTACGACTGTGATTAATACCGCGCTCAACTATGAAACTATGCTAATTTGCCATGTATTTTCTCAGAATTATTTGTTTATTTTCATGTACTCTTGCTTGGAGTCGTTGATATTGCAATCTATTGATCATTTTTCCATATGTTCTTTTATGTCATAACAGGCAAAAAAGCACAGAGCATACCACTCTGCTATCCCGACAACTTTAAATGGGACAGAGACAATGGTGTTCTCGTCAAAGGAGGTTCGACTCGCGGTAAACTAGTCGTGTGCGAAGATGCGCTGGAAATCTTGCGATCCATCGATGGTCCAATCTGTCCAATAGCTGTCACAGGACCGGCTAGGACAGGGAAATCATACATAGCCAGTCAACTAATCGAGCCAAGACCAATAGACTGTGTGTTCACAACGTCCAATAAAATGAAAGCATCTACAATGGGTAAGTGGAAGTGAAGATTGTGTTTTTGCTTTATATGAGGCATTTTGGTTATAAACAGATCGGAAGTAAACAGGTTTTATGCACCTAAATATGATTGTTAACTTCGATATGACCCAAAAAATCTAATCTTTGCTGTGCTAAATGTGAAGAATGACCCTTTGGATGGTGTTTGGGAATTTTTTGTCTGATCTGCATTATACTTTTTGTTTTGCCTATTCAAAAAATCACCAGGCATATGGATGTGCACCGAGGTGTTCAAGAAGACTCTAGAGAATGGAATAGAAGTGACTGTGATTGTGCTGGACACTGAGGGCCTCGGTGCCTATGATGCGTACAAGAAAGATGATATGCAACTCTTTGCATTGATGTGTCTGCTGTCTTCCCTTTTGGTTTACAACTGCAAAGGAGTTATGTCAGCCGAGGACATCAAGCAATTAAGGTAATTTTGTTTCGGTAATATAGATCATTAAATACTGTGTATTTATGTATTCAATGCAGTATTTACAGTCTAACACAGTTTAGCCCCTATAGACATTCTATCAGATATCATTAGACAATGCATGTCCATCATCGCCCTGAGAAGTGGGATACTCAGCAATAACTCTCTTTATTGATTGAAAGTAAGAACTCGAACGAGTCCAAAGTCAAAGGTCAACACTGACCATAACAACTGCACATGCTCATTCCCTCTAAGCTTGGGTGACTAACCCTTACCCTAACCCTGCAAGAGATGGCTTCTGACACTTCGAAACCGAAAAACTCTGTTGAATTTTCAACTTACAATCTTTGGAATTAAGACTCAGTCTTGCTTATGTGCGTCCAGTGTTCACTGAGGACGTAGTTCAAGGGCGTGGAGTTTAAAACATCGATGCTACATCGAGTTAAAATCAGGTCGCTCCAAAACAAGGTGAGCACAGCAGTCAAGATGGCGGCAAGACGCGTGTTCTAATGAACGGGAATACAGCAATGTCAAACCTCCCGCCCCTCCTGTGATACGAAGGACACAAGGTAAGCTCGAATTCACGGTTGCCAACCCAGAGCTAGTCTCCAACAAGGGGCTATCATCAACCAGAACGCCGACAAACGCAGACATTCTGGATATCTTGTAACACATTTCATGGCGCATTGACAACAGCAGTCAAGCCATCGAGGACATCCAGCATTGGCAACAGCCCTTCTTCAACCCCCACACTAGGGTATCTACCTCACATATTCCTGCAGGAGCCCTAGTATAATGACAAGAGTCAAGAATACCGCAGATATGTCAAGCTGCCTCTCAACTCAAACCAGGGTCGATGATATTAATTGGGGAGAATCTCAACCAAAGAAAGTAGCAACTCCCCAGCGATTTCAAAGGGGTCAGAAAGTGACTTGAAAGGTTACACCTCACAGTCTCCTGTGACATCTGCCAAATTACTAGTGATGAGGAAGACAGAGGAAAAGCACAACAGTTGTTGTTTGGACAAGTTAAATACCTCCAGTGCCTACTCAAGTTGGTCAAGCTCAAAATCCCAGAATCAGTTATGAGCCACTGTCGAAACAGTTTCTCTGCCCGACTCAAGTCTATACTCGACTCAAGAATTATCGGATTCATCGAATCAAAATTATCATCTTAGGCTGCAGCCCTGTATAAGCAAATGCAACAAAAGCAAATATGCAAGATGAAGACCTTGCAATACTTCCAATACCCTGCAAAGCACTGTACAGTTGGGCACTAAAAAGAGTGGGAAAAAACAACCAGAGGGGAAAGCAGCGACCATGTGCACCATTTCGGCAAAACAATCACCTGAATTTTTTTTCTAACAATCAAATGCTGTGACAAGGTCAACAGTCAACGCCTACACCTGACCCTGCTGGCATTCAGGGGCCAGCTGGGAAATAGTAATAGTAACAACAGGCAGATACCAGCAGCCTGGACCTCTGTCATTGTTTCACTGCAATGCAATGGTCCCTGTTCCGCGGTCTTTACATGCAAAACGTCATCAGTGGGAACAAATTCATACCCTAGGGGTGAAATGCAACCGACTTTCCAATAAGTTCAAGATTCCACTGAAAAACAGCTCAGCTCAAATATTCAAGCAGAACCGTGTTATTGGAGATACAGGATGCCATTTGTGGACACAGTGAAGGAAGGGTCAATGATGGCATGCACGACTAAACAACAATGTGTTTCACCTCTGCCGTATTACCCAAGAAAAACGGCAGGATACTTTTGATATTGGATCTGAGGGATACTTGAATGTCCTGAAATTTGCTTATGAAGATCTGCACACAGTAACAGTCACTTGCCAATTCACCCTGCCCATTGAATTCTATTGTCAATCTAATGGCAGGGCAAGTTTTACCATTACAATGTCCTACTTTTCGGCCTGGCGCCGAGCCCTTGGGCACTCACAAAGCTACGTCGCCCAGTCCTCTGATATCTTCACAACGAAGGTCAACGATTATCCAACTATGTCGATGATTGGATTCTCTTTGGCCAGACATACCACCAAGTATTGACCGACTGTAATCATTCATTGAAGGTATTTCACAAGCTTGGTCTACAAGTAAACTTTCAAAAGTGACAAATGATTCCAAGCCAGAAGGTAGAGTATTCGAGTTATCTTCTAGACTGTACCGAAAAACCAGTGTATCGGATTCCATGAGATCGACTACACGATGTGCGTCACAGTGTGAACAGACTTTTACGACAGGCCATCCAGAAAGCAGTTCGCTTCGTAGCATAAGTATCAGTACTTTGTATGTCAGCGGCAAAAGCAGTCCCTCCAGGAATTCATCCTTCGCATTGTACAGGCTGATTTTAGCCATCGATCCAAATGGGCGACACCAATTATTCTTCACTGCAATTCTAAACTTAGAATTGTGGAGAGATCGCCTCTAGAACTGGTATGACCGCAGTGTCATTATCCCAGCATAACCTTTGACATTGCAGACCAGTTCAAGTTTGTGCAGTGTTGGAAAACGAAAAAGCAAGCGGACTTTTCCTCAACCTATAAGCCAGCAATCATCGAATTACAGGGAGCTGCTCAAAGTATTACTTGAACTTTATAGCTTTCCGGGTCATCTTCCGGATTGCCACGCTCTGCCTGGAAAAGACAAAACAAGAGCAGACAACCTGTCTCACCTGTTGGATGCGGTCGACGGGAAACTTCATCCATCAATTTTTCACACGTTGAAACAGCGTTTGGGTCCTCGGGCCATAGACAGATTTGCAGTGGTACACATCACACAACTTCTCCGAGACAATTCATGCTTTTGGTATGAACACACTGAAGCAGTGGATGCATTTTCCAAAAATTAGGCAGGGGAGAATAATTTCGTCAACCCACCACGGCAGATCTTACCAAAGGTACGTTATTTGTCACATTTTCCAGTGCAAGGCTGTACCAACAGTGATAGCACGGTTATGGCCGAGCCAGCAGCGGTTTCATCAACTGCGTCAATTCCTGTTCGACACACCAGTCTTCATTCCTAATCTCCCGACATTTCTACCAGGTGCAAGCAGAGCAGAATTGCAGATCTTAAAGAAGGTCATTCGCCACATTATCCATTGCAATGCTGTAACAACAGTGCAGTGATAGCACCGTCGTGGCCGAGCCAGCAGTGGTTTCTTCAACGGCGTCAATTCCTGATCAACACACCAGTCTTCATTCCTAATCTCCCGACAACATTTCTAACAGGTCCAACCAGAGCCAAACCAACCACAAACACACACTGGGCAGGGTATGCATTCAGAGTGTTTGGGGATCTGAGAAAGAGAGACTTGGGTGTCTTGACAGCATGATCAATTTACTGTCTTTTTCGCTAGCTGATGCCACCTCTACGAATACAACTCAATATTATGTGACTTCTGAGTGATGTAAGCCAAGAACTAGCACAACCTATGGTAGACTCGGCGTATATTGTTAACCAACTTGACTGACCAAATCTTGGATGTGACACACCATTATCTACAGTACAAAACAGTATTTGCTGCACTGTTATCATTTACTGCAGCAACATGTCAAATATTTGATCATCCACTTTTCAGGTTACAATGATCAAATGAATCTTCGCAAGAAAACTTGCACTTTCTGGATACTGAGACCATCTGATGCTTCTTCCAGATACTGCACAATTTCTAGTTTTATTGATACATATGTTACAATTCGATTGAGTCATACTTTACAATGTGGTATTCAAGCCAGATATCTCATTAGCCCATATCAGCCCATCATGGGCTAATCAGCCCATATCACTTTATTAGGGACAGAGAATAATTATCAAATAGATTGCCAATCATTAAAGATTAAAGCTTGTGTAGATACATAAATCTACCCCGTGAGAGCAATACATGCATATATCAACCGTACAAAGTTAATCAAATCTGATGGGGTCAATAGACTAGTCTTTCTAACCCTAAATAGACCTTATCGTGGAATGTCTACACACTTAATTGCTCACACACCTACTAAAGCGTGTCATGCAGCAGACTTAATTGCTTTTAAAGTGAAGTCTTTAAGACCCGGGGTGTAAATGCCACCCTCCTGACTAGGGTTAATTCTAGTTACATACTTAAATTGGCAGATGGTACTTTGCAGATGTGTCCTTCAAACATTACATACATAGCCGCAATGCGGGTGTCACGGACAAAATACTTTACCATGATGTTGCTGAATATCCTATGCCTCAGGGTGACCATAGGCATAAAATGCCCTAAGTCTCAAGAGACGGGGAGATAAGAGGCAATCCTCCACCATCCGCCACCTCCAACAATGTTTATAGTTGCCTTTTTGAGTTTTTCTCCTGTCATTTATTCACGTGACACATTTCCTGTTATTTAATTTACAAGTATTAATATTCTCATTGGTTATAACTTGTAACAGTTTCAAAGCCTCGCTTAGAGAGAAAGATCATGCGCAGTCATTGTGCTCCACAGAAAGCCTGCACTTCTGTTAACATGTTTTCATTGCTTGTCTGGTGTAATAGGTCCTGTTCCACTTTCATTGGGTTGGATTTAATAACTTAACCTTGATAGCAAACTAGTTTTCACTAGTAACGATAGTGAATGCGTTCTGCAAATATTAATTTGGCATATGCTTGTCTTACGTAGCTGAATACTAACATAGAAGCTTTGAATGTTGGCCATTGAAAAACTAATCGTATGCTATCATTTCAGAGACATACAATTGTCATGCAAATGTTAATCTTTCACTCTTTTGTATCGAAGTTGGTCAGGAAAATTAGTATGTAGGACCTCATAGAGTGAGTTTACAAAACAGCATAATAACAGAGCGTCAAGTTGCTTACAAATGTATAAGAACGGCCCGTCACGGGAAACCCAGTAGTTTCTGTGCAAAGACATTGCCAATTTCTCTAGGTGTGGTTTAAGATGCTTAAATTATTAAATTACATGTTCGCTGTTAACGAGATACAATATATTGTTTCCCTGACAATCTTAACAAAAATCGAAGGTACTTGCCTTGATCGATCTCTTCATCGTTTGCTACTACTAAATCTTTCTACTTGCTTTAACAGCTTAGTGGGAACACTTGATAAAGTCCTTCAGGGAAACAAAGAAGGAGGTGGCAATAAATCGCTGGCTACAGACTTCATCAACTTCTTTCCGAACTTCATGTGGTTGATACGCGATGTCACATTGGAATTCACTATCACGAGAGATGGAGAGGAAGTACAGGTGGGAGCGAAAAAGTATATCCTTGAGGAGGTACGTGATATTATTCTGATCAATATATGCTCTAATAGACGTACATTCACGTTTATTATCAAGGAATGAGTCGGGATTAGGTTAGACTATGCCTAGAAAATTTGTTTGCTGTTGATGTGTTTGATATGTCTACAAAACAGTAAAGTACACTTCACAACCGCCACCAGTACGACCGTTGCTGACTTCAGCAACGTTTTGTTTCGATTGACCTTCAACAATTCATTAATCATTGGGTGTCTAATAGGCAACTCGATCGCCTGTGTGATGGGTCACCTACATAACAGGCAAGATGAAAATGACAAACATTAAACTTCCCAAACCCTGAAAGAGGGGCAACTTGCATCTGGTTAATATGACATGTCATTGGCCCCCCCCCCATGACACTGAAAATACGTCTGTTACTAATAAAAGGTTATTCTCGCTCGATTTACAGGTGCTTAAGATAGAGAAAGAAGATTTCAGATCCGATGAGAAAATAAAGGAAAGTAATCGCCTTCGCAGAGTTCTGTTGACGTCATTTCCGATGTTTGACGCTATGGAACTTACCATGCCATCGCTTGATCCAAAAGTGATATCCGTGATGAATGAAGGAGTAAATCGAAATCGCTTAAGCCAACTATTTCTTGATGGTATAGACGATTTCGTCTCCAGGTGTGGATCACTTATGAAACCTAAGAAAGCCTGGCCCTACGTTGGAAATATTCATGGCAAACGTAAGATCTTTTCATATCTGTGTCAAAATTCTATCAGACAGATTCTATGTTGCTGCGCGAGCAGATTAATTCATTCTGTTCCCTAGAGACCGTTCATTATTGGATCACGATCACAGTCAACGAACCTAAAATTGCTTGCCTTCACCCCGTCCATAAAAGAAACAATGCAAAAAACTAAGACTGACAACGAAGTCATGATCCAAACTTCCTTAAAACTTTACAAATTGATTGAAGTTAAAAAGATGAGAGATGATTCACAGCAAAAAACAAAAGAATCCGCAATATAAAGCGTATGAGCCGTTTACTCGTTTTCCATTCCTCAGGGTGACATACAGTCAGCAAAAATGTGAAAGGAATAGTCTACCCAAAATTTAATCAGCTGTATAAAGGTTTATATTTATGTCATTAAAGCATTTATCATCACTTTTTGCACAGAATCAACGATTTGTTGAAGTTATTTACGAAAATAAATATCAATGACCTTTGTGAATGACGTTTGTGCTTCATTCAGGTGTTTTGATATGTACAGCCATTTTTACACGATTCGAACTAATTTGGGATAATTGGATGATGAAGTCATATCTATTTGATCTGCAAATGAAAGCTCGTCTACTTTTCTTTTTAAGTTATGAGTTATTTGTAATTTGGAATATCGCACTTTCAGCTAAAGGACACCTGACTTTTTTGAGAAATTTGAAAAATATGAAAATCCAATTATCCCAAATTAGTTCCAATCGTGTTTTTTTTAACCATGTTCCTGTGAAGTCTCATTTTACATGTTTTTCAACCACGTCTGATTTACGGCAGTCATTGTAAATGGATGAAGTTTATAAGAAATTCACGTGTTCCTTATGCAGGACGTGTTAGTAATGCAACCATTGGTATAGAATAGTTCACACCAGCAGTACAAACATTCCGAAAATCCTTAATACAATGCGACTTTTGATTTATTCCTCTTCACAGAGTTTGCCAAGCTCGTCAAGCAGTATGTCTCAGAGTTCGCCATCAACAGTGACGAACTATTCATACACTCCGCTGTAAACAAAGTGATGGAAGCTTTGTTGAATGAAGCAGAAGAACTGGCAATCATGGAATATCGTAGTGCCATGGACAGTTTCGCCAAATCAGCTCTTCCGTGCCCCAACCACGAAATCCTTAACAAGCACCGCGGTTGTCTCTTCAAGGCGATGAAAGTATTCAGAGACAACACAAAGTACATCAACGATGCTGAACTTCTGCACAGACACACACAGCATCTTGAGGTATGGCTTCACAAAACCTTTTTTGCGATCTGTTTTAGTAACACCACATTTACACTTACTGTCTCAAATTATACTAAAAAACGTCGTGTTCATTGGCACATATTTTAACGTATGCCTATTGTATTTGTTGATGTCTGAAATATGTATACAATTCATAATATTTTCCATCTGTTTTCCTGTACTCCGTACTTGTTTGACATCGGTCTGAGTTTTAAATCCTGAATGTTTTCTTTCACTATTACCATAAACGCTCATGTCTGCGCCTCAATACATCTGCCTTACTCTGTTCTGCTTTGCATGGCTATTGACTCTACTATTTCATAAGTTGTTAAGTTTAAAATATGTTTTTCATTGCGTATTTTTAAATATTTTTTGGGTTTGTTTTTAATATCTATTATAAGGAACGGATAGCGAATTTTAGCAAAGATAGCAATACATGCATCAGTGGGCACCTGCACGTGATATTGGAGTCCAATGACAAGAAGTCCGATGCTTTTTGTAAACAGCTGGTGATGGAATTGATCGAGGAGAATGTGCGTCCATTGATCAGCCCCTTTGGCTCACCGAAGCAGTCTGCAGATTTGAATACTGCTATCCAGAAGGTGGAAAAACTGTACAAAGAGAAGGCAAGAGGTCCACAGATGTTACACGTCTATAAAACACTACTGGCTGAGGTGTGTGAGTTGACAATCACTATTAAAGAGACCACTTTCTCGAAGAAACTAGTCTTGTTATCAGTAACCCATGAATGATGAATCATCACTGGTGATGGTATGACGAGCACATTCAAGACAACGTTAGACATTGCCTCAGTGTCTTACTTCCTGAAACTGACCATAGAGCGTAGATTAGGTACAATATATGCAGGCATATCAAGTTATGATAATTTATTATATATTCTTCTTTATTGTACCTCATAACGATGGAATTCGCATTTCAGGAAATTATCAAGTTTTCAAAAGCCGCTTCCAAAAGCAGAAGCAGTAATGAAGACAAGAATAAGGAACTGGACAAAAGTACCAAAATTGATGTGCTGACCGTGGAGAAAGAAGAATTGAAGGTAAGTGTTACACATAGTTCGTAAAATACCAAGCAACTAGCCTAAAAGAGAAAGGTTGTCCTCCCAAACAACAATGGTCCACAATATCTAGATATAATTGAATATCAGCTATTACATGCAACCATAGACACTTACCTTATTTCAATTTTGACACGTTTCATGATGAACATTTTTGTTGTGCAGTTGTAATAACAAACTACTTGAATCCAACTGCAACAAATTAGGGCAATTAAACCGGCTTATCTTTGCAGTTGTGAAAGAATATTTTGTAAGATGTTTTCACAACACTTGACTAACGCGCAAAAAGAAATCACTCTGCAGAATCAGTGAAAAATTCATTTATACTACATTCCCATCAAAATGTACGTTTTTGTGCACTGGCAGTAAGCTAGGCAGAATATCAATGATCTACCGTTGTCTGTTGATTTTCATGAATTTTAATTCAGTGTTTTTTTTAAATATTATTTCATTTCAGAACAAGGAACAGTTTAAACAACAGATCCTGGAAATGAAACACAAGGTTGAGGATAGCATCGTAAGTAAGGCACTAACGTTTTGCAGTCGATGTCTTAGTGCTAGCATTTGTTGGGAACGGTAGAACGTCAGGTGGGAATTTAAAATCTATGGGATGGGAGTACCTTAGGGCTATCACAGCACTGGTCAGTAGCCATGCATAGCCTTAATCATTGAAGACTACACGCAGAGATAAGGTCAGACCACCTATAAATAGACACCAATATCTGTTTGGGCGAACAATGTTAATACCTTGCTGACAGAGAAGTGCACATTTGCACACAAAGGGATGTGTTGTTCTCTGTGTATATGCTTCTTTTCTCTACTTAATCATGACATTCCCTTTGATTCCCAAATTCAGCGGAAGGCAATGCAGGATGACGTCGCCAGACAACAATCCCAATCCGCAGCTGACAACAAGGAGAGAAATGCCGCCGTGTCGACTCAAATCAAACAGCTATTTCTGACCCATGCTGGATTGGCTAAGGAGCTGCAAAACATAAACGCTGCGCTGGAGCAAGAACACCAAATGTCCATTAAACTGCTGAACGAGAAAACAGAGATGACTTCACTGTAACACTAGACATGCTATCGCATGCTGACATCAATTAAGGGTCACTATTCAGGCACAACAAACGACAGCCTCGTCCAGTGATGTTGATTTTATACTCCATCTTAGCGAAATGGCTTTGTAAAAGCATATCATCTCGAGCAACCTTCCATTTTGAAGACAATTTTGTCAACGCTACAGTTGAGATAAAGACATATATATCGGTTGCCAGCAAAGGTTTTACAAGCCTTAGGCTAGATGGAAGCAATAAGATTAGGAAATATTTCGGCTTTTTTGTCAGGAAAAACCTTATTTCTAATCAATTGTCCAAAATGACTATTGTGCCTGTTATTTCAAGCCTCAAAGGCGTACCGAAAATTGAGACCACAGACGTGGTATTGGTGTTTTTGACGAGGCATTCATATGTATCTTTGTGTGCATTTGTGTAATGTCTTCTCAAAACCTCTTGATGTTAAAGTATTCAAGCATCAATTTGTATATGCTTTAAGTGAAGACTGACATATTTACACAATCCTATCTTGTATTAATGAGTGTGTGTTTGTGGATGCATAGCATCATAAGGATACGTTCACATAAGATACAGGCCATAGATAGTATTTGTTATTGTAAGTAAATAGTCATATTGATAAAACCCTTAAGGATGAGATTTTGAATTTACAACGCATGTCAACTATTCATTTGTTTGTAAATATACTGCAGTCATGATTACACCCTAAAATACAATCTCAAACGGGGTGCGAATATGTCAAATCACACTTGCGACCTGCTGGTGGAAATTGAGTGAGATAAAATATTTGGTAAACTCACCAATCTATTGAGTTGTCTCTGGCGAAGGTAAATATACTAGAGTTGTGTCAGAAACCCTTGTATATGTAAATGTATGTCTAGTTTATTGACCAGTATTTACAATATTTGTAAACTTCGATTGAATTACCGATACACATACAGAAATGACATTTGAACTGTTTTGAAAAACAATATGACAAATACGTTCAATCTGCATACGATCTTCCATGTAAAATTGGTCATTATGTTTTTATTAAACTTTTCAGAGCCATTGTACGTGCTATCAAAATTTGAAATCAATTTTTTCCCCAAGAGCGACTTATTCTAAACATTGTCGTATAGTTATATACTTTTAATACAATGGTCTAATATTTTCATGTAAGGTATCGAAACAGGTCCATCGTGTGAGGCCTTTGAATCACGTTTCCAGTTAACGTCAATGTGACCTCAGGTATTACTGTGTGAGTTGTAGAGTGGGCAAAGAAATCGTCTATCACTCACATGCTGATGTCTTAGTCACCTTATATCGCCATGTTTAGTAATTTCCCACAGCAAAGACAAGTGTTAAAATATTGCTGCATACTCATTCTTTTATTCACAGTTTACTGACGAGAAAAATCAATTCTCGCAAACTCATTTCGAGAGATTATAAATGTCGCCAGCTTATGAAGAGAACTCTTTCTTTCTTGGAGATTCACAGCAAAAAAAAAATCTCGCGTGATTCTCGCATATAGCGAGAACTTGTCCATTTTCAAAAGTATCACAATATCTTCCCACGGTTAATGGGCAAAGGTTAATGGATTACTCAAATATGTCTGCAGGATAATGAAGTGTAGAGACAAAATTGCTAATTGCTAAATATTCTCATCTTTTTATGGAAAGTTCACATCGGGTGAGTATAGGGTGGACTTTAAAAACTTTTCGCTTCTTCGACTTATCATTGCATATGCAAACTAAAATCCGTTGTAAATATAGGAAATCGCAAAAAACGACGACGACAACAACAACAACAACAACAACAACAACAAAATGCTAAACAGACAACGCAGTAGTATTGATGATAAAATTATTTTGTTTACACTTGAACCATAATAGCCCCGTCGAGAACTTATGCAGATCACTATCAGGCGGTATGTTTGGTGAGAAACGAAGGATAATGTTGCCCCTTGCTTGATTCACACACTTGAAACTTCGCTCATATCCATGTTATTCTTTCCTAGGCAAGTGAATTTCTTTCACCGAATAAAACATTTATTTTCTGAACAAATTTGACTAATTTTTTCGAGAAAGTTAGGACTATGCAGCTAGTGGATTCTTCAATGTCAGCGAATTGACTTTGACTGTGCTAAGATGTTGGACCCCCACATTGTCTAAAAGACGGATCATATTGTGTTGTTCTTGGTGGCTTAGGTAACAGTGAACAAATTATCAGCATCTTAAGCATCATCAGGACCTTGGATAAAGAGCGACGAAGAGAGGATGCAAAATAATAACGCTATTAACAGTCTAAATCGGATGAAAACAGCCTGTCATTCCAGTGGTGTAAAACTCAGTACACATTGTGTAGTTCTTGGTGACTTAAGTCATAGTGAACAAATTATTAATAGCGCCGGAAGCATCATCAGTCCCAATGATAAAAAGCGTCAAAAGCGTAAAGAGAATGTAAATGAACAACACCATTGACAGTTCTAATCGCGTGAGGACATCCTCACAATCCAGAGGTAAAAATGCCATCTTGGCCAAGTTCAGCCATGCTTGGCCAAGCTCAGTCACGGTTGGAGTATCAAATTCAAAATGCTAAATTTTAGGTAAGACGAAACTCAAAAGACCGCGCCCTACTTCGCCTCGATCGTTTGCTTTCCGCTCACCCTTGCCGATAAATCAAGGTTTACAGTTCGCGCGTTGACCTTTTTATACCACCTTCTTTAAATCAGATTTACATGCTGTTTCCCACGAACTATATATAAATTAAATACCACAGACCTACGCAGCTGGCTACACTTTTAATGGCTATATGGTCATTGATAATTTCCGAGAAACTGTTATCCGTTACACTTTAACACTCGAGCAGGTGATCATTGAATCAAGGTCAGGTCTTTTTTAGACAGGAGGTGATTTATCATTGTTGTTCTGAAATTGAAGCTAAAGGGAGAAGATATGGTTCCTTCTCGTCCTGTTCCCAGGATTGATATATTCAAAACTACCAGTATTTTGCTCTATTTTGTGTGAATTTCTGTGAGTTTCAGAAAAAAAACATAACAATGAGAGGGACTTTAGAGTTAAGTCAAAGAGAGGGATGTGAATTTTGTAAATCTCCTTTCTGTAGCAACCAAGCAGAGCACTTCAGATCAATCAACGTTTCAATGAACTTTCGTCCGGTGCACTTTCATCGGGTAGTTTAGTCAAACACTTACAATGTCACCCAATAAAAATCAACAATTTCCGTTGCCCTGTTCCATTCGTGACGCACTTAAGTTATCGTTACCAGGACGAGCGAAAATGTCCACCCCTGCTACAGATCTACATTATCGGTTCCATTCTGATCCTGTTCACCTTATCACCGTATCCGACATTGATAATATATGAACTTTGGCTTCTGTACCTTGGCTTGGTCGCGCGTTAAAGTTTTACTGAAACCTGCGGTGCACTTCAAATACGAAGGCCAAAGTTTTCAATAGATCCAGCGTAGATAAAGTCATAAAGTACGACGGGAAACGTCAATGATCAACATTGAGCAAGGCGGAATGAATCAGGGTATTGTATAAGCAGTTATGGTAATACCTTTGGTTCTGATCACAGTACACGGAAATCTTTACACTTTGTGTCCCATTGCACTTCTTTTAAATTTTGTTGAAATCCAAACTGAGTCATGAAAGGACCAGTAAATGTAATTTTGGATGATTTTTACACTATTTTATTTATTTTGATGTCAAGTACAGTTTCTTGTTCACGCATGTGTAGACACATATTAATCAGTTTACTAACTCAGCCTATATACATGTAAACTGCATTGTTATTGATAACAAGTTGAATTCAGGTCAGGAATAGAATTCAACAATAACAATATATTTTGCGCCCATAGACAACATCTTGATAAGCTAAAACAGTTTGTAATGAGACTTATCATCAATAGTTACAATTATTTCCCTTTTCATACATGACAATCATCGGCCATCGACAATAACAATTTTACAGCGTGCAAGGAAAGACATGAGAGGCAATACATTTAATTCCACTTCAGTTGCACAGGCACCTCATAATTCCATTTGAGTACTACACATAACTGTGCTTAAAATCTTTACAATTCTGTCAAAAGAAGATGTGGGAGTATCATCATACAAAATCTTTAAGGGCGCATTTTGCGAAATGTATTCCTTGCAGGGTCATATTTATTTTTGCATGGGTATTCGGACCTACAAGGACATAAAACGGTTCATTTTCACATTTTCTACTTTGACGAAAGGATATAATGTTGGTTAGCCTTAAAATATGTGCAAGCAAATGTAATTATTCAGTCTATTAATGCGTTTATCGTGTTTTATATTTGACATAAAAGATAAATATTGTTGCTTGGACGAAACTTGTAACATGAGTTTTTCTCGATGTTTTAGCCATTTAAGGTAGTATGTGTCTCGAAATTTAAAGACTTACACTTTTGCTCAAACTTTTTCTTCTGGAAACTTTCAGCCATTGTCATTCAATTTCAGGAATAGAAAGTACTGGTCACTGTGCAAATTTTGGTAAGAGAGAAACAAATTACCTTATATTTACTGATATTTGAAATTCAAAACGGCAACGATCCCTGTGTTAATTCTATGGGGTAAAATAAGGCTTTTCGCTTTTCATTTAAAATAAAAGCAGTGACAATATGTATTCCATACCCTTCAAAATGAACCATCGAAGGTAGTAGACCAAAAAGTATTATAAAAGTTTGAGAGTCCGAAAATCTGTCCCCAAGGCGCATTCTACCTTAAACAAGAAAATATTTGTTTGGAAATATCTGAAATTTCAATGTCATTGATCCTGTAGTATTTTTTTAGGAATGGGCAGTCCGCAAAACTAATGTAGTCAAATTCCTGTACGACACATGCTGTCAACTAACATAGGATGTCACGAGAATTTTCTGGGGCTCAAGGTACATGGTAATTTATTGTTGCGCCGCAATTTTCCGGCCATTAAGATAGTCAAGGGGTTAATCTCTAACAATCTCAGAAACTGTTCCCTCAAGTGTTTAGTTTTACTACACGCAAAAAACGTGGTTGTCCAGGTATTATTATGCAGGTGACCTTGTTTTATACCATTCAAGCCAAAGGACATACACAGTTTTATTCATATTTCCAAACCCTACGTTTTACATAATGGAAAACCTGTATCCCCAGGGACTATATGTAGACCACTAATATGGTGTTCAATACAATAATCATTTTCACAGAAAAATCGGTACATACCAGTACCTGACATCCTATGCCCTAAAAGCATTTTATAGACACATCATAAACGTCCACCATGAAGCCCATGCATTGTAAATTGTAAATCCGACCAGTTGTAAAAAATTGACAGGCTTTTAAGTCGCCCCGCTAACGCCCTACAGCCGTGCTATTACCAAACACCGCGATTTAATCTGCCCGAGGGTTCGCTTTGGACTTGGTAGCCGATATTCTGACTGCGCAAAAAAGGTATGGCAGAAATTTAGAATGCAGATCGTTCTTCATGGGTCGTTTGATTCAGCGTAATTTAAGTAGCATGGACATGGTGGCTCTACTAAAATCCACGCGTAAACCTTTTTTAACCTCCCTGCCGTGTGTAAACACGTGATTTTACAGCGTTTCCAAGGCACAAACCTTTCTAACCAATATGTCTTTCAGTTTCACTCAGA